>NC_092873.1:193468892-193807289 GCF_028372415.1 Notamacropus eugenii | reverse complement strand
CTTGGAACCCATATGGGGCCAATATGGCACCTAGCTCTGAGAGAGTAACCAAGGCGCCCTTAATAAACCTAACATATAATATAATTTGTTAAGTTGAACTACATAAAAACACGTGTGCTCACAAATGTATGCACATGAATATCCTCCCTCCCCCTATTAAATTGTTGGATTTGTATTCATTCTTCAAATTCCAATTAAAAATCCATCTGATGTATGAAGCCTTCTCTAATCTCCTCCATCGATAGATATCTTTTCCCCTTATGACATGTATAGTACTTGTTTTGTTTCTCTCTTATACACTTGTTTTATTGATATAGATGTCATGTATTTCTGATATGAATTCAGCTGCTATTTTTATTCTATAATTCATGCATGTGTCTAACTCAATAAGAAAGAAGCAGCTCCTCCCCATCTCTGTCTCCTGTCTTCTCCATCTTCCTTCAATGACCAACTAAAATTTCTAGAGTAAGCCTGATCCCTGAGTCTCCTTCATTCTAGTGCCATTCCTATGTTGATTATTTCAAACTTCTCCTTTTCATAAATTGTATACAGTTGTTTGTATGTCATCTCCCTTACTAGAGACTGTGAGTTCTTTAAGAGCACATACTTTCATTTTTCTTTGTATGGGCCATACTTAGCACCGTGTCTTGAAGACAGTAGGTGCTGGTTAGATATATATATATATATATTGACTGATTGTAAACTTCATGAGGGAGGGGACCATGTCTTAATTAAACTTTGGATCTCCTGCAGCAATTCTTACCATGTTGTTCACACAGTAGAGCCATGAGAAATTACCTCTGACTTGTTTACTTTAGGAGACATACAGGAAATTGGAATAGGTGTAGGAGTTTCAGTATGAGCAGCATGCTCCATCTCAGTTATTCCTAAATCAAATATTTCTGGGTTAGTCATAGGCAATGAGAGTCCTCAAAAATGTACTAAAATCTATTAGGTTAGAAGAGTTTATTGGAAATTTGACTCCCTGAAGTCTCAGCAAAATGGCTTTTTGAATTCTCTCCTGATCTACTCCAAAAGAGCTCATCTGACCCTGGGTGAGGATTGTGTAGGGGTAGTTCTTCAAACAGCTGTCTAAAACTGTCTTAAGATCCTACCTAGCTGCCCAGGGGAACTAAATAAATGGAAATTAAACATTACTGATATGTTGCTACTAGAATGTCAATGGAATTATTAACCAAGAGAGATACTCCTTGTCAAGACCTGCAGTTTCCACAACTGCCAATAGGAAATCAGTCAAATCTCTTAATCAGAACAAACAGCCACTGTAGCTTCCATTTCCAACTTCATCCTTTCCCAATTCAAATCACTATCAGGTTTTTGGTGATAAAACCATGTTGCTAGGCAACATGGGCAAGCAGTGCTACTCATAGGAAAGGTGAGCTACTGCTCTGGGAAAAAAACACAATAAAACTATATTTGTCTATAAATATCTACTACCTATCAGTAGCTTTCCACTGAGAATCACAGATGATACTGAAGCCTATTAATAATATGTTACACTAACAGATGTACATTGAATTTTGATGAAAACTCTGCACATCTTGCTCTGCCAAGGGTGTTGTATAAACTATCCTTTGTCAACACAGAAAGTAGCATCCTGAGATTTTATCCGTATATGTCTCCTTAACATAACATTGCTGCTTTCCCACTGAAACAAAAAGATCAGCTGGAGAGAGATCAAACCTGAAATTAGTGTAAATCTCACCATTTGCACTAGATACTGTCCAAAGCAGCTTGTCTTATTCTATTCAATTAAAAATAATTAAAGGGATAGGGTTGCTACCTCTACCTCTGGGAGGTAGCTTATGGTGCTTATGAGGACTCTGAGTTCTCCTTGATAATTGCATAGTGACATTCTTTGTTCATTTTCATCTTACATTTCTTTGTACTTGAATTTCCTTACATTACTCATGGAGATCATTGCCATTTCTATCTTCAGCTGTGTAAAGGTAACATCAGCAAAAACACCTTTAACTTGCTTTGTTGTTCCCACCATTAGTTAGTTCTACTTTGAAAATCACCATTCAAGTGATATTTTTTTCATGTTGTAGGTCTTGGCTGTGCTACAGTATTATTTTATTTTTTCTGTTCATAAAATCAACAGTATCAGTTACACCTTCTTCTTATTTCTCCCACCTCCAGCTCTGATTCCAAGAACCGTTTTTGACCAAATGGGTCACATATGTCTGGATTGGGACAGTTTCCTATTTTTCAAACACCAAAGACATTGCTATTTCTTGAGAAGCATTGCCCCAAACGGAGACACATGACTTCATTTGGAATACTGTTGGTTCATTTTCTGCTGGAGCCTCTCCTGAATCTATGATGCATATAAAAGTAACCTGCAGAACCCAACATTTTCTTAATCTCTGTCTCTGTCTCTCCATCTCTGTGTCTCTGTGTCTCTGTGTCTTTCTCTGTCTCTCTGTCTCTCTCTGTCTCTCTGTCTCTCTCTGTCTCTCTCTCTCTCTCTCTCTGTGTCTCCATCTCTGTTTCCAATGTTTCCTCTCAGATTCATTTCTGTAGAAAATTTCTCAGCTATTGCCTCCAGAGTAATGAAGTAAAATTGTTACACAAAAAATTCTGAAGGACAAATAGAGTTTGGGGTGACAGTAGTGTCAGTTGGTCAGTGTTATATATAGTATAGTGGGAAAATACTCTGAATGTAAAAACATTGTCTGACTCTGAGCCTCTGAAAGTTCTTCTGAAAAATGGAAATATCTCTTCCCTCCCAAGGTTACTCTGAACATCAAAAGAGATAATACAATGTGAAATGTTTTACAAACCTTAAAATGCCACATGTATGTTAGCCATCATCATTATTACTGTTAATTACCAGTTGAGTTCATTATGACTTGGTTCTATGTTAGTAGTTGAGTTTCAGGAAGTTGATCATGGCAATCAGGAGTTAAGTGACTGATCCAGGGCCACATAACTAATAACTATCAAAGCTGGAATGTGAACACAAGTCTTCTGAGATTAAGCTTTCCTGATTCACTGCTATGTGCTGCATAGAACAGGGTAACACTGGTGGCAGTGAGGTAGTACAGTCTATGTCTTACATTGGTAGCAGTGACATAAATGTTGTTGAATTTTCCTCAATTGCTCCATTTGTGTAAAATTATATCCTTTTCAAATGAGACTCAGTTTTTGTCTTTTTATTTTTGGCTCAAGAGCCTTCCACGGTACCCTCTAGTATTTAAAACTGTAGCTAACAACTCTGTAAGCCCACATGTTCAAAGAATATATATGAATATTATATATACATATATTATATATTTATATGTAAATATATAATATAATCATATATAATATATATTATAATATAGTATATTATATATAGATATATTAATAGGTAGTTTAGTATTAGTTCTTCTGTGTGAATGAACACCACAAAGCCAACTTAAATAGAGATTACAGAGCTGACTCATAAAGTGATAGATTGTGGCTATCAGGCAAAACGAATTTGGGGAAAGGAAATAGGGATATTTTTATTGGCTTTATGGTGTTCTCCAAAAGTGTTCCTTTTCTCTTCCTTTTTCTCCCTAGTATAGTTTATGAGAATCAGAAGGACACAGAATGTGAACACTCACCTGGCGTTGATTGCCATTGCTCTCAGACTTAATAGACAAACATATGTCATGATACAGATAGAAGTAGGAC
This sequence comes from Notamacropus eugenii, assembly GCF_028372415.1. Taxonomy (NCBI): domain Eukaryota; kingdom Metazoa; phylum Chordata; class Mammalia; order Diprotodontia; family Macropodidae; genus Notamacropus; species Notamacropus eugenii. Next base: position 193,803,605 of record NC_092873.1, on the reverse strand, counting down.
AATCCCATCAGTGAAGCATAGATAATTCAGGACACGTGATCAGTGATGACTGACAGGCAAACAAAGGCTGAAGCAATGTAACCTGAATATCTTACAACATGTTGCTTTTTAGAAATGTATCATGGGAAGACTGGAAAGCTTTGATTTGCTATGTCAGTTACATAGTCTTCTCTCATCAAAATGGAAAACTAGGGAATGCAAACCTACCAAAAATTACCTTAAGCATTCATGAATGAATCATAAGTTTACAACAAATGCCAACTGTTTTTGCTTTCTTCATGAAACACATATCAGAAAGACATTTATAAATGAGAGAGTGATTTTTAAGGCAGGTCAGCAGTGTTGATTCAAAGCTGAATTTGGAGTTGAGATTGGGTTTGAGTTTTTCTTTGGAAGTTTATCTATGTGATCCTGGTCTGATCTGTAACCTTTCTGAATTGAGTTTCCTTATTTGTAAAATGGAGATACAAATAGCACCTACCTCATAAGGTTTTGGTGAATACCAAATATGGGAAATACTTTCAAATCTTAGGGCACTTAAACATTTCCAGTTGAGTGCTCTGAATTTGAAATATGGAACAGACCATATTTTCAGTTAGGAGCTCTGAGTTTAGAGCTGGAAGAGACCACAAAGTCTGTTTAGTCCAATCATGTCATTTCATAGATCGGAAAATAAATTAGGTGACTTTTCCAGTCACACAGATAGGAAAAATCAGAGGCAGGATTTGAATGCAAGTCTACTGGTTCCATAGCCAGTATTCTTTCTACTGCCTCCTCTCTATCAGTAACTCAGATTCATTACATTAAAAAGCATTTATTTTTGCGCTATTATCTTTCTTCCCTTCTTGCCAACTTTATATTCTTTGTTGAGGGAACAATCATTATGCCAGTTTTCCAGATTTTCAACTTGAACGTCAATATTGACTTCTAATCCCTTTCTCCCTATATCAATTCAGTTGTGAAATCTTGTCAATTGTACCTCCACATCTCAAGTACATTTCGTCCTCTCCATTGACGTGAGCCCTGACTTATTTCAGGCCCCCATGACCTTTCACCTGAGCTAATTAAAAAAAATAGCTTTTCCATCAATAGCATCTCCTGTTATCAACCCACACAGTTGTCAAATTGATACTTCTCAAGCATAGATCTGATCATTTAACTCTTTTGCCCAAGAAGCTTTGGCAACTTCCTCCTACAGGGAGAACAAAATGCAAATTCATGAGTTTGACATTTAAAGCCCTTTACAATCTGGCTCTGTCCTGGCTCACTAGGTTTATTTCACACTGCTATCCTTCACTAATTCTACTTTCCAATAAAACTGACCTAGTTGCTGCCTTCTATATACAACATTTCATCACTGGCCTTTGGACAGCCACGGAACACCTACACATCCCCATGTTTCTAATGAACTTCCTTCTGTCCTTTCCTCTTAAATCCCCAGTTTTCTTCCTAGCTCCTCAGCTCAGAGGATCATTTCCTACATGAGGTGCAGCATCACAAATGAAATTACTTTGTATATAATCATATATAGTCATGATTCAATTATTCATGTTCATGCCCCTCTCCTTCCCAACTGATAGAATGTAAGCTCCTTCAGAAGGATTTATTTTTCTTTTTTGTCTTCATATCCTCAGCACTAAGTATAGTGCCTGCCATATTGGGGGCATTTAATAAATAATAATAAATGATCATCATTCATTTAAGTCATATTCTGGGAAATGGAGACAGTTTGATTTGCTTAAAAGACAAGTAGAAAAGGGAACAAAGTTTTCCTAAAGAACAGATCCTGACACCTGATTCAATAAATGAAGAGACACAGGGATTATGAAGAATGATGAAGGGCAGCTAGGTGGTACAGCAGATAGAGCATGGGTCCTGAAGTCATGAGGATTTGAGTTCAAATTTGGCCTTCGACACTTAATATCTTTGGGACCCAGAGCAAGTCACTTAACCCCAACTGCCTCACCCACCTCTCCCCAAAATAGCCAACCATTCCTCATGTACACAAAAAGGTAAGCTTCCTTATGAGAGACTAGCTTGGTGCTTCTGACTAATAATACACTTGGTACCATCAGAACTTATGGTCTGACCAGTGTCAATGATCCTGTGATCCCCTGGACATTGAGCTGGAGCAGTGGATAGATCTCTGTATTTGGAGTCCAGAAAACCTGTGTTCATTTCTTGTCACAGACATTGACTAGCTGGTCAAATATTAGCTAAACAAAGCACTTATCTTCTCTGTCTCAGTTTCTTTGTCTGTAAAAGGAAGTTAATAATATAACCTACAGCGTTGGCAGTTGAATCAAATGGGATAATACGTATAAAGGATTTTTTGATCTTATGATGCTATACAATTGGTATTATTGTCATGGTTGCTATTATCCTATTTTAGTTTTCTCATTAGAATGAGAACATTAATATTACCCCAGCTTATGTCACAAGGTTTTTTTAAAGTACAAAAAGGACTTGCTAAAAGACGACTTGCTAGATAAATATGTTTTGCTAATTTAAAACTTCACTAAGATTTTGGGTTGTCCTATATTACCATTTTCTTTCTTAATTTGAAAACATTTGAAAGGACTTCTGCTGTATTTAAATTTACCCCATCCTCATAGGACTCAAGGGAAAATGATGAGAGAGTCAAGAAAATTAGCAAGTTCTGTGTGTGTGTATTTGTGTGTGTAAGTGTGTGGATATTTTGCATGTGACCAAGAGCTGACTATAAACACACAAACTAGTTTTATTTTTCAGTTGATCACTTAATCCTTAGAACAATGACTAACGATAAATGAAAAAAAAATGCCCATTATTTATGAAATGGCTAGCCCTGACCTTGCTACTTCTATGCAACAGAAGTTAATTGACAGATCATTGGAAAAAAAAAAAAAGCCACAAACATGAGAGGGGGCTATATAATCCATTGAATGGGTTCACTGAATGCAACTTGTACCTAACTACTTCTCAATACTACTACCATTGTAACATTAAACTTCCTCTTAAAAATTTCTAATGAGCTGGCCCTCTACCACCTGAGACTACCCAGTTCATTTTGGGACATTTTACATTGTTACACTTTCCTTCCTGTTATTCCTCTTAAATCTTCCTATTTGCAATTTCCACCTATTAATCTTAATTGTGCCTTTTGTGGTGGAAAAAAGGCAAGGCTTATCCCTCTCCTATGAGATGACTTTTTCAATAATTGAAAGCAGCTCTCACGTGTCTTCAACAGGAGTTCCTTCTGCCATGAAATAGCAGGTACATACTAAATACAGGTTTATGTGAAACAACTCTGGCAAGGGATTGTTTGGCCACAAAATTCCTTGGGATTTGTAATTCTTCCCAGTTTTGTAAACTAATGTGAGATCAGCTCTTGCGTAAGGATGGGACCGAGATTTTTTCATGCCCAGATGGTAGAAGTTTGGAGACTTACAGGAGAATAACAAGAAAAGGCACTATTTCTACAATTCCCTTCTTTAGGACAGTGGATGCTTATGTGACTGTATGTGCATGTTTTTTCATGGGCACATCCCCCAGTAGTAGGACCATCAAGAAAAACAAATGGGTTGAGATGAGAGCAAGGAATGGGCCCTCCTCTGCCCCAGTTTTTCTTCCATTGTATTTTTTAAATGCATTTGTGACATTTAATTTTTTTTTTCTCATAAACACCTGTGTTTGACCTTCCCTTACACTTCTGGGTATTTTATTTATTGTGAGATATAGGAAAGAGTAATCTTTGGAAGTGCACAACTGAGAAGTGGACTTTAAATAGAGGCATAAGGAGGACACATTTTGTAAACACCTTTCTAAGTGCAGAATCACTATGAATTCAGGTCCCCACTTCGTAAATCTCCTTTAGAGATGACAGCCAAGTTACATGTATGTGTATGTATGTGTACATACATGTATGTGTGAGGGTGTTTGGTTTGAATGCTAGGCTAGACCAGGCTTAGTTCTGAGTTCAACATTATCCTCTGGTGCTCGCTAGCTGTGTGATACTGAACTCCTAGATCTTCACCTGTATCACTATAGAGCACTTTGCAAGTCCTGAATTACTATATGAATGTCAGAAATTTATTGTTATTATTATTAAACTAGTCCCACTTTTTTTCTAATGGGGTTCAGACAGAAAAGTTAAGGGGCAAGTCTGTATCCCATTATTCTTTTCTATTGTAAATTCTATGGATTGCTGCATAAGTAGACAAAAGGACTCTTTTTTGCAGTTGAATAAGAGTGTTGGAATGTCAGCTCATCGTTAAATCTATAAACACACTAAATAGATCCCAGGTACAAATCCAATATGTTATTATTATCATCATTATTTGGTTGGAGGGTCATAGTAATAATGGCAATCTGAGGTTGTGCTTATTGCTCTAATGTTCAGGACACAGACTCAGTGTCCTTATTCGACACTTAATGTTTTATTTGAGCACATAATATAATTTTTAAAGTTTCAGCAAGCATCACTTTCATTTATAAAAGGCTAGGAATCTCTGTTGTAACTCACATAAGGAAAATAACCACAATCATTTAAGCACTTCCAGCTAAAATCAATGGTCTTTGTGAAAACAATTCCTCAGGTTGAATGGATTCTTATCTACAAAGCTCATTTTATAACAAATTTCCTTATGCTCTTCAGCAAAAATGTTTTTTCTTCCTATTACTGTTAAAGTATCTAAATATAGGGTGATATTTTTCTCTCTGTAAACAGTAAGAAGAAACAAATACTGATTCATGGAATGATACGATGGCAGCTATATTATGTCAAACTTCCCCGTTTATTGTTCTAGATTTATTAACATCTGAGATCATTTTTTTAAAAGCTAGCTCGCTGTAGTTGGGGATTTCTTACCACAAAATTCAATGTCTGTCAAGAAAGTGTAAAATTATGGACTGAAGAATGTAATTAATATATAAACTCTAGTCAAGGGCAAGTTATAAAGAGAAATAAATAATATAGTCAGTGAGTGTTATTCTGTAGGTTCCAAACAAGCGCATGACCCATATTTGGGGACAAGATTAGAAAACATCACACTCTGAAATAGAAATACATAAGAATGAAAAATAAGATGGGTGACACTGACCTGCTATCAAAATGACTCAACTGAGGAAGAACGTATCAGTTTAAAACATAACATAAAAAGTAATATTGGAAATGTTAATGGTTATCCCGAGGCAATGTTGTAAGGACAAATATTTTAGGTAGATGATAAAGAATACTAAAATTAGCAGCAAAAATGTGTTGATATTTACCTAGTAGTGTCTAATTGAGACAATGCTTATCATAAACGAACTCTCAATTATTACAAAGTTATAAGTAATTCTTACTGGAGGAGGGATAATTCTTTAAAGTTAACATAAGTTAAAGTGACATTTTCTCAGAATAACCCATATCCTGTTTCTCTGGTCGTGTATTCGTTGCCTTTTCATTATATAGTTTCTTGGGGACCTTGATACCCAGAATAAGATGCTATGGAGAATGGACATAAACATTTTGATGATTGGAAAGTTATACTCTCCATTACATATGAGCAAATTGGAGTTTTGATTTGGAAATAATATATTTTTGAGTTTTGTTTTATTATCAGGCTTGCCCAAAGGGAAAGCAACTTGAACATATCTTTCTCCTTTCTTTGTAAAGGGATAAAGGGTGGGAATGAACTACGATTGTTTCATTTAGTCATTTTTCAGTTGTGTACAGCACTTCATGACCCCATTTGGAGTTTTCTTGGTAAAAATGCTGGAGTGGTTTACCATTTCCTTCTCTAGCTCATTTTATAGATGAGGAAACGGAGGCAAGCAGGGTTAAATAACTTGCCCAGGGTTACACAGCTAAGTGTCTGAGATTGTATTTGAACTCAGGAAGATGAGTCTTCCAGACTTCAGGCTTAGTACTCTTTTTTCTTTTTAAACCATGATGTTTATTTATTTATGTTTAGTCCACAACACTCATTTCCATGAAATTTTGAGTTCCAAACTTTCTCCCCATCTCTCTCCTCTCCCACCCCAAAACACCGTGCATTCTGATTACTCCTTCCCCCCAATCTGCCCTCCCTTCTATCATACCCCTCCCTTCCCTTACCTCCATCTTCTCTCTTTTCCCGTAGGGCTAGATAGATTTCTATACCGTATTACCTGTATTTCTTATTTCCCAGTTTATGCAAAAACAATTCTCAGCATTTGCTTAGAGTCATTTTTTACAGGTATTTTATTGGCTATGGGGGGGAGCTTCTACAGGTCTATCCTTTCTATTCTGCCTTCTTGGCTCTGCCCCAGGCCTAGTATTCTATCTACTGTATCACCTAGCTGCGCAAACTATGATTGTGAAACTCTACACATAATGTTAGAAGTGATGTGTTTCACAAACATAGTTCCTCCTAATATCCCACTTCTTTCCAGAGGAGAGATATTCTCATAGTTCTCATGGATTTGCTAAACTGTTTGATTCTTTTTTCTCTTTATTTTTAAGGATTTTTTTTCTGATAAGGTGGAGAGGAGAAACATTCTGGGAAATGTAAGTGAGAAAAACCAGGTTAATCATCTAAAAATAAATGTTTGTTGAACAAAGAGAGTGACATCTAACATTTTTCCAAACCTTAAATAATGCTCCAAGTAATCGTAACCAATATGGCCAATATATAAGCATGAGAGTTGCCAATGTTAAGAAATTATGCTTCTGTGTAGGATGCAGCTTCCAATTCCAACATAGTTCCTTAAATGTACTTGGGAACAGACAATATGATCTGTGGAGATGAGCACTGGATTTGTAACCCAAAGTCCTGAATTTGAATCCGATTCTGTTTATTATTTGAATGACCTTGGACAAGTCATCCAACTTCTGTTTTGCTCTATTTCTTCTGTAAATGATTAAATTGTATTTGATGGTCTCAAAGATGTCCTCTAGCTCTCATATTCTATATTTCTATGATCCATATATTTACAAATCAGATATGCAATGGTTCTCTCTATTACATGACAAAGAATATTTGTCATGGTCCAGAATTTGTGATTTTAGAATTTGAACGGACATATTCAGATACAAACAGAATCAGATTCTGTTTGGAGGAGACTTAGCTATGAGCCTTCCATTTGCAGACTATGGCATCACATTTTTAAAAGACTTTTCATTTCAAACTGCCCCATCCTGTTATCTTAACAGGATCCCATAAGAATTAATTACTAACTATTCTAGCCAGCACATCTATTTCAGATAATTTTGGTAGCGATTTATTGCTCGTAAAAGTCTTACTGAGTCTATGAAGATGTAATGGCAAAGGAGAAAACTAGAACTGGTATTAAATGTCTTCCCTTTTCAGAATGAAAGGACAGTGACTAATAAATACTTGGAAAACGTTTTTCTCAATCATGTTGAATATACTGTGGCCATAAACTTTCCCATGTATTCTGTCTGCAAATACATTTACTATCTTTTGTAATAAAATAAAATCACTAAGGGAACTTACTCTCCAATCTTAGTAGATAATGGTATGAAAGTAGAAAGTAGAAGGTCAGAAATGAAAGAAAAACATATACCTCTAAGGAATATATGAGAACTCTTATACATGAAAGGTACTTTACCATCAATGACATGAATATGTTTAACTTTCTGAAACCGTGGAATCAATTATCCTTTTCCCTAGTCTCCTCAATGTACAAGCATTTATTCTCATTCCCCCCACTCCCTATTCTGAATTGTATAATGAAAAATAAAAAAAGAAAACCTTTGTAACACCAAGGAAGCAAATTAATGTTGATACACTGAATCTGCATTCATTCTTCATTACAGAATTTCCACTCTGTAATTGATCACAGTTCTGTACATGCCACTGTGGTGAGGCTTTATAGTTCTTAGCCACAAAAGAGCAAGTTCTGACATTTACATACTCAGATTTTGACATATCCAGATGCATATCAAAGGTGAGGGAAACCAGAACTAAGTTGTCCTAATGTTCTGGCCAATGAATTTCTCAGTGGGTAGAGTAGAGTGGGATGGGGAGGACAACTTAGTATTCCACTAAGGCCAAGGATTGATCATTCATCCCTCCTGAAGCACTTGGATTCAAGGAAACTATAGATTGTTTATTTGGTAACCTTGAGAATAAACTTTTTTTTGGGGGGGGGGGGGTGGAGGAGGAATTTGGAAGCTAAAGTGGGAGTGAGAAAATCTAGCCAAATTTTCTTTATGAACAACTCAAGTTCCAGTGTGTTAAATTTATGATACTATTTATGTCTGCCAAAGTAAATAAAGAAAAAGGACACTTGATATCCCAAGGTGAAAGTTCACTCTGAAAAGAAGCCTCATTCTGTAAAAAAACAAAAAATAAAACAAAACAAAAAAAACACCAAAATCAGTTATTTTCTTTAAGGAATAACTTAATTTTAAAAATTCAGTTATATTTCAGTTAAGGAAGAAGGAGAAACCAATCCACTCTACTCCCATTCCTGGATCAAGAAGATGTTGTCCATTTTATGATTTGGAGAGAATATTTTCATGTTAACCACTGCAAGTATGACTTCAAATTCAATACCTAGCTAGAGGTTCCATTTAGTTCATGTCCCATGAACTCAATACTAGAATCTTTTCTCATGTGACATTTAAAAGTACCCCCTCCTCCTATAAATACACTTTTATGATGATGATTGCCCAAGGAAATCAATAATGTCAGCTTAAATGTAGTCACCTGATCTCTTCTTTCTGTTTTTTTAAAGTCATCTTGAAAAAACCTGAGAATCTTACACTTAGTTGGGATAATTATGCCAGGCAGTGAGATGTTCACTGACATTTTCTGAAGCAAACATCACTTAGTCTGTAAGGATTCTTTACCACATGTAATGGAATTTCCTCTGCTCAGTGTGTGGCCTACAGATTTCTGTGGGTCTTTTATAGTTCACATGAAGGGCTTTGGGGGCAGAATATGATACAGTAACAGAGACATAAGCAGTTCTAAGAAATTAGGGGGCTGGCTATAGGGACAAGGTAAGGTATATTCCAGGGAAATAATCATTGGCTGCCAAACAGGACTGAAGGGAATTTTCTGTGTCCTAAATCCTGGTGATGTTTGGAATAAAGTGGAGGTAACATTACCAAAAGAGAAGGTTGTACAGATGTGCACACATCATACATAGATAATAGTGGTACTTGGATGTCAACAAGGGGCCTTCCTGCTAAAACCTAATCATTGCTTTTGATTTTTCCATTAGCAATCACACATAAAATAGGTGATGTGGCACAACAGATTCAGAGCTTACTGTGGAGTAAGGGCTGGAGTTCTTGCCTCTGACATAGATTACCTGTGTGATCATGGGCAAATCACTTGTCTTTTCATTGCCTCAGGTGACTTGCATAGACTAGAATTTACACAGTGGGATTAAACATACATACAGGCCCCAGCCTTCCCCCTCACCCATATACACACACAGTAAAGAAAAGCCTGGGTGGAAAATATATAGTATATACTTTACTTGAGACAAGGAAGAAGCTATTTCACATTCCTCAACTTTACTTTAGTTTTTCATTTCATACACAAACACTCTTAGTCAATCAACAAATAGTTAAATTAGGCACTTGGGATACAAAGATCTCTCAAGGTACATATATTCTCTTAGAGGAGACAGTATAATCATAAAGGTCTACTATACAACTCACCAAAGGCTAAATCTTAAATGAAAAGGAAAGAATCTTAAAGAAGACATGTGTATTGCATTATTTCTTGAACACAAGTACGATTTTTAAAAGTTTCACACAATTTGAAAATTTTAGAACATAAATCTAATAGCACTTCTAAAGAATTTTCAAATCAAAGGAAGACAAAAGGAATAGTCCATAGGAATGGTGGGCATTCAGGAATCTAGGGGCTTGCAAAAATCTCCTGTAAAATGGACAATGAAATTATTTGCAATATCTTGTCCCTTAATCTCTCTAAACTTGATCCCTAAGGTCATGAAATTATCAACTCTGTTCCTGGTCAGGGGTTTGATGGCAAGATTTGAAAACCTCAATTTAGATTTGTTGTGGATTCAGTTCTTATCTTTCTGACTTTGTTCCCACTTTCCTGTAATTAAGATATGACCTTGCTCCTTGTGACTAATCCCTGACTTGTAACCCAGTTACAGTAACAGAATTCTCATCTGCTCTCTCCCCCACCCCCAACCTTCTGCCAATTCTCTACATTTGAATGGGTGAGGCAACGCCCATTCATTGAATAGGACTGTTTAAGAAGTAGCCAGGATATGGCCCCTTTAATGAGGCCAAGATAAAGAAAGACTTCTGGCTGGGAGAGAAAGAGCAAGGTTACTATTGATAATCATTGTAAAGCTAGGAGGGTCTAGAAGGGCCTGAAGAAGGGACCCATTCAGAGTGCAGTAGGTTTAAGGGGGAGGGGAGGGGAGGGGAAGAAAGGGGAGAGGAGAGGAGGGGAAGGGAGGGTAAATCCCAGTCAACTGGGCATCTTTTGGCCATCCAAATTTACCTAAAGGGGCCAAGGTCTCCCAGTGCATCCTGGGTCATGTTCAGCCATCCTGATGAATATCTGGTCCCTGAAGTCAGATGGTTCTGGAGGACCTGAAGTCAGATGGTTCTGGAGGACAAGTGAGGCACAGCCCTCTCTCACTGAAAACAGTCAAGAGCAAGTCATATCATCATTTCTCTAGTGGCATGGTCTTCTTTGGCAACTAAGGATGAACACAAACATTTGAATGAGGTCTGAGCTTCTTGTCTTGGTCCCCTCTTGCTTCCCTGTTAGTTATCTCTGCTGCTGCTCTTGCCATAGGATAAATGAGATGTTGGATTCCCATGGTACCCCCTACCTTCACAGGAACTCCTGAAGCCATTTTTTCCCTACCTATATAGGTCCATCTCCTCTCTGGGCCCCACTCTAACCTCGCCTATTCTAGCGTAATCCCAAACTCAAATGTTGATAGGTAATAAAGATAAAGAAATAAAAGGCAACATATGAAATTCTGTGCCTCACTCTTATGGAAGTTGATGCATGATATAATAGAAATATCTGTAGTGTGTTTTATCAATCAGAAGAGACAATAGAGAATGAGAAGCAAATACAGATGTGTTAAAGAATTTACACTTAATTCAGAAAGAAGTGGGAAATTATCACAGGATTTGGGGACAGGAAATGCACATATGTAAAACAGTGCCTTATGATGACTAAAGTCTCATTCATGTATTTGGCTTACAGGATCTTAAATAACTGAGTAATGATTTTGTTTTTTAGTTTCAGCCTTTTTCTTTATTTCTGTCTGATGGAGGGATGGAGTTTGATTTTAACTTCATTTGAAGAATTCCTTTTAGAGTTGTGCACTAATGCAAAGGGCATACTTAGAAAATAATGTATAATCACTTGTCTGGAATTCAGAAGGAATTGATGTTTCAGATAAGGCTGTTGTCACATTCATTCTAGAACAACTTTCATAACTCCCCCTTATGTTGGCAAGTGATTCCCAGATACTAGTACTGATCTCCCTCAGAATTCTAAGGTAACCCTGAGAGGCTGAGATTTTTTTTTTTTTTACTACTGCAGCTCATGACATCTTACAGTGTATTTCCTACTGACTATCAGCTAGTAGCCTCAATGATCTTTTTAGAAAGGGAAATACTAAGCAGGCATATCAAGGAGAGTTATTATAGAAACAATCCTCCCAAACAGAAGCACATTCCATTTGCACACACAAGGGAAGGGGGGGTAGCCTGCAACTAATAGTAAAATAGTACTGAGAAACACATATAGGTAATTTATGTTGTAAAGCAGTCAATCACAGCTGCTGTTTATGAGAAATCCATTTCTCTCTTATCTTGTGAAATTTACCTTGTGTATATTTCTCTGTTGGACTTGGACTGTTGCTTTCCTTTAGCCACTCTTGCTACCTACCAGCTGTGGTTGACACTGCTGCATACTTCATTGTGGCCTCCATGTCTTGAGACTTTTTGAGGGCTACAACATTATAATTTCATCAATTCCATCTCTGGATGGCTGGTTGCTTTTCTTGGGAAAGTCTTTGTCTGCCCTCATATGTCTCTTTTTTCTCCCACCTAGATGTACCTCTCACTTGTCTAATCTCTCTGTTAACATGACCAATTAGGAAGAGTGAAGGGAGGAGAAGAAGGAGGAGGAGGAGGAGGGGAGAGAGAGACAAAGAGAGAGAGAGAGAGAAGAAAACCCTCTTCTCCTCACTCCTATCTATCCACAAGTAATTCCCTTTCAAGGGTCTAGAATCCTCAGCTTCCTTTCTCGCTAGACTGAGCAGCTCCTAACTACTCTGAAGTTTTTATATGTGGTCTAAAATGCATGACTTGATCTCCTCAACCAATCACAGAATGACTCCTGTGTGGTTCTATCTGCTCTTCACATAATACTTCAAAAGTATTTTTACTCTTTCCAATTGATTTAGAAGGTGTGAACTTGTTCCTGCATAAGATTATACCTTTGGTTGGCTCAATTAAGGTTTCTAGGCCTTCTTTTATTTATATTAATTGGGATATTGGGTATGTTTGAATCAGATGACCTCTAAGGTCTCTTCCAACTTTGGAATTCTGTGATTCTATAATTTTGAGGGAAAAGGAAGGAAAAACTTCTTGTTACATTGGTACAAGGAACTCTCCAAAAAGAAAAGTCCCTCAATCTACTTTCACTTTATTTGCAATATATAATCTCAGAGAATTGACTGAGGAACTGAGATAATTTAAAGGACATCACGAGTCACACAATCAGGATGTTTTCAAAGGCAACACTTGAACCCAGTCTTCTGTCTCCAAGGACAGTACTACCCATTATGCCAAGCTCTCTTTAAGGCATTTTTAAAGAAGACTGTCAATTGTTTCACCATAAATAGTGGAAATAATTCGCTTTGGTAAATATATGTGAAACAGTTTCTCTGGAGTGGAGAGTTCTCAAATAATACACTAAAGGTAGTCAGACTGTGGAAGCTCTTAATTGTCTTGTGAAGGAATTTATTAGAAACCTTTTAGTGGAGGCTAGAGAATCATTTGTTTAGGTAGTACTTGGGGTAAGTGCTTAGAAAGTACTTAGGATCTGAGATCAAATGATCAAACATTAAGGGCTAGAGGAGATTTTGGAATTTGTTTATTCAAAGCCCATCATTACGCAGATGAGGAAATGAGGTGCAGAGAAGTTAAATAGCATATACAAGGTCATATACATATGACACAGTAGACATTTGAACCAAAGACCTCTGACTCCAGCATGTTTTCATCTATTCCACACTATCTCTCTAACTTTTTCCTCATCTTCCAGTCAAAGCATGCCAAATAACTGACTAATTGGCTATATATTCACTTTTGGTCATTTATTTTTATTTTGTTCCATATAGAGACGTTCCATATATTGCTCCCACAGGGATTTTATGCTTAATTAAACTGGAGGCATGATGGTACCGTAGATATGGTGCTAACTTGATATTAAGGACCTGAGTTCACATCTCCTCTGCATGTTTGAACATATCACTAAAACTTTTTGGGGGTCTCAGTTTTTTCATCTGTGAAATGAGGACATTGAACTAGCTGACCTCTAAGCTTACTTCTATTAATCTGTGATCCCTCTATGAACAAAAGAAAATCAGAAAATATAATGGGAGCTTATATGCAGTTTGGGTGACTATATGTGTGAGATCTGCATTCCCTACTGTTGTAAGTGGTTCTAGTACATCTTTGAAAAAATAAAACAACAAAAAATATTCTTAATTTTAGCAGGCACAGGAATCCTCTATGTTCATTAATGTTCAAGCAAGAGGTAACCTAATCCTCTTTGCTCAGTGTCTTATTTCACCAAGGCTATGGAACTTCAGGTATCTCACTTTTAAGCTTGTTTACTCCATATTTCTCTTTGCAGTAACTTCAGGTTTGCAGACAAATGTAATCTACACAAGAAATACATGTTGTGAGGGCATTATCCTATGTGCATGTATTAGAGAAAGGGACTAACAAAGGCCAAACTTTAGAGTAAATAAACCAAGCACAGGGCACAAGTAGCCCTAGGAAACAGGATATGATGGTTTCAATTAGTATCAGAAGGTGAGGAGAAGGGTCATAGGGCAAGGCAAAGAAACTGTCTTGAGATTATGGTTTGTAATAGGCCTGGAGTCAATTACCTGGAGAAAGACACAGCTCCTTGTGGAAGAGTCAGCATGAGAGAATGGAGTTTATCTCCTTTGGTAAAAAAGGAAGAGAATGAAAAAAATTACTAACTACCCGCTTGAGAAATCCAAGGAAGGAAGAGAACAATCACCTATATAAAAATCTAAAGAAACACTGGAACTAAAAGTGATTTTTTAGACCAAATGATTTCAAGAAAAGAAAATTGGGAGAGGAAAAAAAACATGTATGCATGTACATATGTATGTATGTATATATTGTACACATGTATGCATGTATTCATATATACATATACACAGAGATAAATATATGCATGAATATATATGCATACATACATGCATGCATACATACATACATACATACATGTGTATAAATTGTGTTTGTTTGTATTTTTTTTCCTATTTCAGTTGAAAAGGGCCAACCTGGACCCCATCTATGGTCAATATTAGAACAATATGTATACTGTCACTGTGGAAACCTTCACACCTTTGACATTCTGATATTTGTCCTGTCAATCCTAAATTCCAGTAACTTCCAAAATGCTTCTCCAAGGCTACTGAATGGAGAGCATCACAAAGCTGTGGTTTAGGACATTATAATTTTATCCTTGATAACTGCTGTGAGACCCTTGTTACAGCTCAGCAATCCTTTCACTTAATTCTTACTGAATTTCTGTCTCATTTCATAATTCTGACTGAGAGAACCCTGAGAGGACCTTGTCCTTTCTCATTAGGCTACCAATTCCATCTCTTTTTCTGACTAGTTCAGAAGTGAACTCTCATACTTTATTGAAAAGATCAGGTCATCTGAAATGAACTACCTCAGCTTTCTTTCCCTTAACTTCAAAATTTTTCTGTGACTTATCCTTCCATGTGGCCTATTTCCTCCCCTTTCTCTGAGGAAGATGTGGTTCTCCTTGCTAAAACTAACCCCTCCACCTGTGCCCTTGATCCATAGCTCCCAATCTCGTAATCCTCCTCTATAAATCATTCCCTCTCTGTCTTAGTTCAAACTTTTCCTTTCTATTATTGTTTTTCCCCTTTTAAATTGTCTTTTTTCTTATGACCTCAAACATAAAAGATGAACTGTTGAGTATAAAAAAACATAAAAGAGGGCTGGGTATGAAATCACCCTATTGTATACAATTTTCTTTAAAAAGTATTTATCTCAATATTAACAAAATTATAACCTGAATGCCTATTTCCCCTAGTGAATTTCAATCTGATTTCTTATGTTCATTTTCAAATGTTTAAGGATACTCTTCTCTTCATTGTTTGACATCACTATCCACTACCTTTCCCATCCTCCATCTAAATAGAAACATTCTCAGGACAAATAAGTGTAATCAAACAAAACAAATCAATTCATTGTCTATACAAAAATACCAGCATTTACACCTCTAGTACACCACTTGTCTTGTCAAGAAGTGGATAGCATACTTCACCATCAGTCTTCTGAAAGCATTATTGGCCATTGTATTGATAGAAGTCTGAAGTCTTTCAGAGTTGCTTTCCTTCACACTACTGTGGTCATTTATTTAAAGCTCTCCTCATTCTAATCACTTCAATCTGTATTATTTCACAAATATCTTCCCAGGTATCTCTGAATCCATCAAATTCCTCATTTATATGGCATAATAATATTCCATTACATTAATATATTACGTGTTCATCCATTATCCAACTGTAATCTATTTTTTTATAGTTCCTGGCAGAAATGTGTATGTGTTTTGTGTGTGCGTGTATGTAGTGCCAATGTGATATTCACAATGCCTACAACAGGCATAAATATTCCTGTGCAATTCTGAATCCCAAAATACAACAGACTCCCCACATGGAAGACAGAACCAAAACATTTATTCAGACACCAGAAAACCAAATCTATCATAATAAAAAAGACATCTATACAAAATAAAATTCAGGGGGCACTAACATCCCCAAGCTTTCCCTCTGTTAGGCTTCCTGCAAACCACTTCCCTTAAACATATCACAAACAGGTTCCCTTAAACAAAATGCCCTTCTCTCACTCACATCCAGCTGCAGGCTAGCTTGTATCCTTCAGTTCTGAATGCTCTCTCATTAATTTCCTCTCAACTCAGCTCTAGCTCCACCTCTTCCTATTCCACTCTTCTTGTTCCACCCATTCAGCAAACTCTTCACACCACAGGCTCCAAGTGACTCAAACTTCCACGGAACCCAGGCAGGTCACATGGGCCTATTAATGAATGGGAAAGATCTACCCATTTAATCCTCAACTGACAGGCACTCCCCCAATTTCCAGGATTTTTGCCACAACGAAAGAAGATACTATCAATATTTTGTACATATTGATTCTTTTACATATACACACATATAAACTACATATCAATATACATTCAGCCACACAGATGTGTAGTGAGATAAAAATCAGTTCCCTCAGGGCCTCTACACAGGGCTGAGGTAATATTCAGCTCCTCAATGCCTCCAGGGGTTTTTATGCTTCAACAATGGATGCAGGCAGCTGTAGGCAGGCTGTATGGGTGGTTGGAACTGTTGCTGCCTGCTTGATGTGGCCTCTGCAGCTGCCTGAGGGCAGAGCTACGGGAAGGCCCTTTTCCCCTTCCTGGCCAGCTGAAAAAACCCACTCACTGACCTTTGGTGCCTATGGGTTGAGGGACCTGAAGACCCGCTGCTGCTGGGACTGGGGATTCGCTGCTTCTGAGACTAGAGATTCTGCCCCTGAGGTGTCCTCCTCCCAGAGTCCCGCCTCGTGGCCAAGGCTGGGGTGGGCTCCACTCTGCATCTGGTGCAACCGACTTTTCCCATGGGCCTTTCAGGTCACCCTGGGCTGGATCTCCTCCACTCTGTTGTTCTCCACTTTTGCTGTTCCAAAATTTGTTGAGAGTCCCTCTTTACAGGTATTTTATGGCTTGTGTGGGGATAGCCTCTGTATGTGTGTCTTTCTACTCCACCATCTTGGCTCCACCAATATCTTTACATATTGACTTATCATAGCTACGAGGCCCCCAGTCCCAGCCCAGAAGTCAAAGTGCCAGACTTCAAACCCCTGGTAAAATAGGCACAACTAGGTTGGTCCACCTCCAAAATGGGCAAGCCACCAGCAACTGAGGCCACTGCACAGAAAGCCAGTGACCAAGCCCCTAGTTCCAGCACAAAAAAGCTTGGGAAAGTGGCCCCTGCACCCCAGGAGCAGAGTTCAACTTTGAACTCTATTCAGTTAGTTCAACTAAAAGTTACAAAAGAAGCTAAAAATTAAAAAAAATTAGAAAATTACTATGGTGGCAGGGAAAATCAATGCACCAACTCAGTATGTCAATATACCTATATTTGAAAACTCAAAGGGGAATAGGAATGCATCTCAAGCCCAAAACAAGCCTCTTGGAAGACCTCAAAAAGAATTTTAAAAGTCAAATAAATGTGGTGGAAGAAAAACTGGGAAAAGAAATGAGAGGTATGCAAAAAAGTCAACATCTTGAAAAAGGAAGACAGAAGCTGACTAAAAGAAAAGCAATTCTTTAGAAAATAAAATTGGCAAAATGAAAAAAAAAATCCACTGAAGAAAAAAAACAACTTAAAAAGTAGAATTAGCCAAATGTAAAAGTAGGTACAAAAACTTATTGAAGAAAATAATTCCTTAAAAATTATAATTGACCTATGACACTATGAGACATCAAGAATCAAACAAAATCAAAATAATGAAAAACTAGAAGAAAATGCAAATACCTCATTGGAAGAATTATTGTACTATCTTAGCAAAGACATTACAGCAATTTATTGCCAGGATAATGCACTATGACAAGATGGGCTTTACACCAGGGTTGCAGGACTTATTCAATATTAGGAAAAGTATCAGCATAATTACCCATATCAATAACAAAACTAATAATACTGTCTCAATAAATTCAGAAAAAAGCTTTTGAAAAAGCATAGTACCTATTTCTATTTAAAACACTAGAGAAAATAGAAATAAATTGAGTTTTCCTTAAAATGATAGGTGGTATCTATCTAAAACCATCAGTAAGCCTTATATGTGACAGGGATAAGCTAGAAACATTCTCCTTAAGATCAAGGAAAAAACAATGATGCCAATTATCATCATTATTATTCAATATTGTATTAGAAATATTAGCTTTGGCAGTAAGAGAAGAAAAAAGAAATTGAGCTAATTAGAACAGGCAATAAGGAAACAAAACTATCATTCTTTGCATATGATATGATGGTATACTTAGAGAATCCTAGAAAATCAACTAAAAAAGCTCCTTGAAACAATGAACAACTTTAGCAAAGTTGTTGGATATAAAATAAACCTACATAAATCTTTAGTATTTCTATATATTACCAACAAAGCCTGGCAGCAAGAGATAGACAGAGAAATTCCATTTAAAATAACTGTAGACAATATAAAAATATTTATGGGTCTATCTGCCAATGTAAGCCCAGGAACTGTATGAGCACAATTAAAAAACACATTTCACAGAAAGAAACAATTGGAAAAATATCAACTGTACATGGGCAAGCCAAGCCAGTATGATAAAAAAGACTTTTCTAACTAAATCAATGTACTAATTCAGTACCACAGCAATCAAATTACCAAAATATTTTCTAAGAACTAGAAAAAATAATAACAAAACTCATCTGGAAGAATGAAAGGTAAAGAATATCAAGGGAATTAATGGGAAAAAAAGGGCAAAGGAAAGTAACCTAGCCAGATCAGATCTAAAGCCATATTATAAAGCAACAAGCATCAGAACAATCTTTTACTGGCTAGGAAATAAAGTAGTGGATTAATGGAATAGGTTAGGTATACAAGACACAGTAGTCAATGACTATAGTAATCTACTGTTTGATAAACCCAAGGACCCCAGCTTCTGGGATAAGAACTCATTATTTGATAAAAATTGCTGAGAAACCTCCAAAATGTATGGCAAAAACTATGTACAGACCAATATCTCACATTATACCAAAATAAAGTAAAAATGGATACATGATTTAGACATAAAGGGTGATACCATAAGCAAAGGAAAGTAGAGGAGTTTACCTGTCATATCTATGGAGAAGGGAAGAATTTATAACCAAGTAAGAGGTAGAGAACATTATGAAATGCAAAATGGATAATATTGGTTACATTAAATTTAAAAGTTGCTTTGCTTTGTGTTTCTTGGGGGTGTTTTGAATGAACAAAATCAAGATTAGAAGGGAAGCAGAGAAGATGGCGGAGTGAAAGCAACGACTCACCTAAGCTCCTGGAAAAACTCCTCTGGATATCTCTGGGGGAGAGTCTGACCAGACTTTGGAGGTGTAAAATCCAGTGGGGGACGGACTTTGACAGATTCGGAGCCCAGGCTGGACCGGAGGGTCCATGGGAGGGATCTGTTCCGCGGGGGTAAGACCCCGGCGCACAGCGCAGCGCGGTCGGCGCGGCAGGGCGGAGGGGACCAGAGGAGCCTGAGAGTGGCGGGCGAGACCAGCGGAGCAGGAGATAAGCCAGGCCGAGCCGGTGAGAGCCGCTGAGTGCCAGACATCACCACAGCAGCCCTTGAAATATTCAGCCTGAAGACGGACTTCGGTGGGTCACTACTTGAACTTCCAGGAACTGGGATGGCAGAGTGATCAGTAAGTGCTCTCTCCTCCCCCCTGATGACCGTGAGGGAACCATAAAATTCTTCCCCAGATTAATCCTGGATCAGCGGGAACAGCAGAAGGGGGCGGGTGGTCTCATAACACCAGAGGCTGGAAAAGTGGCAAAGGAGGATTCTTCCTACTGTGGTGGAGGCAATCTGGAGGGACAGACGACCCAGGGCAGAGAAAATTCGCACTGAGAACCAGGCAAGCCTCAGAGCCAGGAGACGAGCCCCAGGAGGGGCGGGAACACGTGTTAGCTTCTAGGCGTGCCCCAGCCCTCCAGGGGAAAAGGGAAGACAATAGGGAAGCTGGGATTACCATCCCCTGACCGTGCCTTTGCCTCAAGTCAGCAGAGGAGATAGCCTGAGACCAGACCACACCTCCCACACACCTAACAAGATAACCCCAGGGTTGATCTGGGAAACAAAAAACAAAAGCCTGCTTTTAGCCCAGACACACATCAGCTCAACTTAAAGATCTGTACCTTCTGACTGAAAGAACCAAAAGCTACAACACTCAGCCAACATCATGAATCGGAAAAAGCAGACGAAAAGTGACAAAACCATAGAATCTTTCTATGGGGATAAGGACCAAAACACAAACACCAAAGAGGTTAGAGCTGAGACTGTACTTCCATCTGAAACCTCAGATGGGACAATGAATTTCTCGCAAGCACAACTAGATTACCTGGAACGTCTGAAGAAGGATATAAAAGAAAAACTGGCCAATGATTTTAAAACTATAAAAAAAGAATTCACTGATGAGAACATCACCCTGAAAAAGAAAATTGAAGAAATGGAAAAGGAAGTTCAAAAATTAACTGGAGAGAATAATTCCCTAAAAGGAAGAGCTAATCAAATGGAAAAGGAAACCCAAAACCTAATTGGGAAAATTGATCAGATGGAAAAGGAAACCCAAAACCTAACTGGGAAAATTGGTCGATTGGAAAAAGAAGTACAAAAATTAAATGGAGAAAATAGCTCCTTAAAGGGAAAAATTGGTCAGATGGAAAAGGAGATGGAAAAGCTAACTGAAGAAAACACTACGATGAAGATTAGAATTGGGCAAGTAGAAACTAATGACTCAATGAGGCAACAAGAATCAGTCAAACAAAATCTAAAGAATGAAAAGATAGAAGAAAATGTAAAATATTTAATTGGAAAAACAACTGACCTGGAAAATAGATCCAGGAGAGAAAATCTAAGAATTATTGGCCTGCCAGAAACCCATGATGAAGAAAAGAGTCTGGACAATATCTTCCAGGAAATCATCAAGGAAAACTGTCCAGAAGTACTAGACTCAGAGGGCAAAATAGTCATCGAAAGAATCCACCATTCCCCTCCCGAAAGGGATCCCAAACTCAAAACCCCAAGAAATATAGTTGCCAAATTCCAGAGCTATCAAGTGAAGGAGAAAATACTACAAGCAGCCAGAAAGAAACAATTCAAATATCAAGGACACACAGTCAGGATCACACAGGACCTTGCAGCTTCTACATTAAAAGATCGAAAGAATTGGAACCCAATATTCCGTAAGGCAAAGGAGTTGGGACTTCAACCAAGGATCAACTACCCAGCAAAGTTCAGCATAACATTTCAGGCAAGGAGAAAGTCATTCAACGAAATAAGGGATTTCCAGAGCTTCCTGAACAAAACACCAGAACTCAATAGACAATTTGATCTTCAAATGCAGGTCTCCAGAGAATCATAAAAAGGTAAACAGAGGGGAAAAAACAAAAACAAAAACTTGCTACTCAATTAGGGCAAACTGTTTACCTCCCTATAAGGGAAGATGACACCTGTTAATCTTGAGAACTGTGCAGCTATTATGATAAAAGGGATATATGTAGAGGGAATGGGCATAAAGTAAATGATGTCATGTCAAAAATATGATTTAAGTATGAGAAGGGAATGTAATAGGAGGTGTGGAAAGGGGGAAGCAGAAAATGGCAAATTATATCACAGGAAGAAGTACAAAACTATAGTAGAGGGAAGGAGGGGAGGGAGATGAGCATTGTTTGAGAGGTACTCTCATCTGATTTGTTCAAAGGAGGGAACAATAATCTTAAGTAGATAAGCCTAACTAACTCTATAGGTAGTAGGAGGGGAAGGGGGAAGAAAGGGGAGGGTGGCTAAAAGGGAGGAAAGAAGCAATAAGAGTAAAGGGAACTAAAAGGGAGGGGGGTCAAAAGAAGGAGGGGAAGGCTGCAGGAGGAGGGGGAGAAAAGTGAATACTATTGAGGAGGGGAAGGGAGACGGGAGAGCTAAAAGCACAAAAGGTGGGAAAGAGGTTGGAGGGAAATACACAGATTGCAATCATAACTGTGAATGTGAATGGAATGAACTCTCCCATAAAACGGAGACGGATAGCAGAATGGATTAAAAGCCATAATCCAACAATATGCTGCTTACAAGAAACACATTTGAAACGGGGGGATACACATAGGATAAAGGTCAAAGGATGGAGCAGAATATATTGTGCTTCAGCTCATGTAAGAAAGGCAGGAGTAGCAATCCTAATCTCAGACAAAGCAAAAGCAGAAATAGATCTAATCAAAAGGGATAAGGATGGAAACTATATCCTGCTAAAAGGCACCATAGACAATGAAGCAATATCATTACTAAACATGTATGCTCCAAGTGGGATAGCATCCAGATTCTTAGAGGAGAGGTTGGGGGAGTTGAAGGAAGAAATTGATAGCAAAACTATACTAGTGGGGGACCTCAACCTCCCCCTCTCTGAACTCGATAAATCCAACCTCAAAATAAACAAGAAAGAGGTTAAGGAGGTAAATAAAACTCTGGATAAGGTAGATATGATAGATCTTTGGAGAAAATTAAATGGGAATAGAAAGGAATATACTTTTTTCTCAGCGGTACATGGAACATTTACAAAAATTGACCATGTACTAGGACATAAAAATCTCACAATCCAGTGCAGAAAGGTAGAGATAATCAATGCATCCTTTTCAGATCATAATGCATTAAAAATTACATGTAATAAAAGGCCATGGAAAGAGAAACCAAAAATCAATTGGAAACTAAATAATCTAATTCTAAAGAAGGGTTGGGTTAAAGAAGAAATCATAGAAACAATCAACAATTTCATTCGAGAGAATGACAATAGTGAGACAACATACCAAAACTTATGGGATACTGCAAAAGCAGTTATTAGGGGAAGTTTTATATCTCTGAATGCTTACATAAATAAAATAGAGAAAGAGGAGATCAATGACTTAGGCTTGCAGTTGAAAAAGCTAGAAAAAGAACAAATTGAAAATCCCCAAGTAAATACCAAATTAGAAATACTGAAAACCAAAGGAGAGATTAATAAAATTGAAATTAAGAAAACTATTGAATTAATAAATAAAACCAATAGTTGGTTTTATGAAAAAACTAATAAAATTGATAAACCTTTGGTCAATCTGATTAAAAAAAAGAAAGAAGAAAACCAAATTACTAATATTAAAAATGAAAGGGGTGAACTCACCTCCAATGAGGAGGAAATTAAAGCAATAATTAGAAACTACTTTCCCCAACTTTATGACCACAAATTCGATAATCTAAATGAGATGGATGAATATTTTAAAAAATACAAATTGCCCAGATTAACAGAAGAGGAAGTTCAATACTTAAACAACCCCATCTCAGAAAAAGAAATTGAACAAGCCATCAATGAACTCCCTAGGAAAAAATCTCCAGGGCCAGATGGATTCACAAGTGAATTCTATCAAACATTTAAAGAACAGTTAATTCCAATACTACATACACTATTCTTGAAAATTGGGGAAGAAGGAGTCCTCCCAAATTCTTTCTATGATACAAATATGGTTTTGATACCCAAACCAGGAAGAGACAAAACAGAGAAAGAAAATTATAGACCAATTTCCCTAATGAATATAGATGCAAAAATTTTAAATAAGATTCTAGCAAAATGAATACAGCATCTTATCACGAGATTAATACATTATGATCAGGTAGGATTCATACCAGGACTACAGGGCTGGTTCAATATTAGGAAAACTATTAGCATTATCGATCACATCAACAACAAAGCTAACAAAAACCACATGATTATCTCAATAGATGCAGAAAAAGCTTTTGACAAAATACAACATCCATTCCTACTAAAAACATTGGAGAATGTAGGAATAAAGGGAACTTTCCATAAAATAATAAGCAGTATCTATCTAAAACCTTCAGCAAGCATTATATGCAATGGGGATAAGCTAGATGGATTCCCAATAAGATCAGGGGTGAAACAAGGTTGTCCATTATCACCACTATTATTCAATATGGTACTAGAAATGTTAGCTCTAGCAATTAGACAAGATAAAGATATCCAAGGAATTAAAATAGCCAAAGAAGAAACTAAGTTATCACTCTTTGCAGATGATATGATGATTTACCTAGAGAATCCCAGAGATTCAAGTAAAAAATTACTAGAATTAATAAACAACTTTGGCAAAGTTGCAGGGTACAAAATAAACCCACACAAATCTTCTGAATTCCTATATATTAGCAACAAAGTCCAACAGCAAGAGATAGAAAGAGAAATTCCATTTAAAGTTAGGGTAGACAGTATAAAATACTTAGGAGTCTACCTGCCAAAACAAACCCAGGGATTATATGAACACAATTACAAGACACTTTTTGCACAAATAAAGTCAGATTTAAGTAAGTGGAAAAACATTAGTTGCTCATGGGTAGGCCGGGCTAGTATAATAAAAATGACAATTTTACCCAAATTAATATACTTATTTAGTGCCATACCAATTAAACTATCAGACAATTACTTTCTAGAGCTGGACAAAATAATATCAAAATTCATTTGGAAAAACAAAAGGTCCAGAATATCAAAGGGACTAATGAAAAGAAATGCTTGGGAAGGTGGCCTAGCGCTACCAGACCTCAAACTGTACTATAAAGCAGCAATTATCAAAACCACTTGGTATTGGCTAAGAAACAGAGAGGTAGACAAGTGGAATAGACTTGGCACTCAAGATGCAGTAGGCAAGGAATATAGTAACCTTCTGTTTGATAAACCCAAGGACCCCAGCTTCTGGGATAAGAACTCATTGTTTGACAAAAATTGCTGGGAAAACTGGATAACAGTGTGGCGGAAATTAGGCATACACCCATACCTGACACCGTACACAAGAATAAAGTCCAAATGGGTACATGATTTAGGTATAAAGATTGATACCATGAATAAACTGGAGAAGCAAGGAATAGTGTATTTATCAGATCTATGGAGAAGGGAAGAATTCTTTACTAAAGGAGAGATAGAATGCATTATGAAATGCAAAATGGATAACTTTGATTACATTAAACTGAGAAGTTTTTGCACAACCAAACCCAATGCAACCAAAATCCGGAGGGATGTAGTAAATTGGGAAAGAATTTTTACAGCTAAGCTCAGGGATGAAGGCCTCATTTCTAGAATATATAGAGAACTGATCCAAATGTATGATCATACAAGTCATTCCCCAATTGATAAATGGTCAAAGGATATGAACAGGCAATTTTCAGAGGAAGAAATTAAAGCTATCTATAATCATATGAAAAAATGCTCTAAATCACTATTGATTAGAGAGATGCAAATCAAAACAACTCTGAGGTACCACATCACACCTATAAGATTGGCAAACATGACAGAACAAGAAAATGATAAATGCTGGAGAGGATGTGGGAAAGTTGGAACACTAATTCATTGTTGGTGGAGCTGCGAGCGCATCCAACCATTCTGGAGAGCAATTTGGAACTATGCCCAAAGGGCTACAAAAATGTGCATACCCTTTGACCCAGCAATATCGCTACTAGGACTATATCCCCAAGAGATCATAAAAATGGGAAAGGGTCCCACATGTACAAAAATATTTATAGCAGCACTCTATGTAGTTGCCAAAAACTGGAAGTCAAGGGGATGTCTATCAATTGGGGAATGGCTGAATAAATTATGGTATATGAATGTAATGGAGTACTATTGTGCCATAAGAAATGATGAACAAGAAGACTTCAGAGAGGCCTGGAAGGACTTATATGACCTGATGCTGAGTGAAAGGAGCAGAACCAGGAGAACTTTATGCACAGCAACAACCACAGTGTGTGAGAGTTTTTTCTGGTAGACTTAGATTTTTGTAATAACACAAGAACTTCTTACCAAAAAAAAAAAAAAAAAATCCCAATGGAGGATCTCAAGGCAAAATGCCTGCCACACTCAGAGAGAGAAATATGGAAGTCACTCACATATTGTAGCAGATCATGTTTGTGTATGTGTATGTGTTTGTGTATCATGTTCTGATTTGTTATACGATTTCTTTCATTTATCTTAGTCTGACTACATAGCATGACTATAGTGAAAATATACTCAATAGGAAAGTATATGTAGAATCTATACAGAATTGTATGCAGTCGTGGGGAGGGAGGGGGGGAGTGGGGGGTAGGTGGCGGGGATAAAATCACAATTGTATGGCAGTGATTGTTAAACATTACAAAAAAAATAAAAAAAAAAAAAAGAAGGGAAGCAGAAAGCTAGGAATAAATTTCTACTGCCAGTATTTTTGATAAAGGCCTAATTTCTCAAATATATAGAGAACTGAGTCAAATTTATAAGAATATAAGACATTCCCCAATTCCCCAAATGGTCAAAGGATATAAAAAGACAGATTTTAGGTGAAGAAATTAAAGCTATTTATACTCACATGAAAAATAAAATGTCCTAAATCACTACTGATTAAAGAAATGCAAATTAAAACAAGTCTGTGATACTACCTCATACCTATCAGATTGGCTAATATAACAGAAAAGGAAGATGATAAGTGTTAGAGAAAATGAGGGAAAATTTGGACTCTAATGCACTGTTGGTGGAGTTGTGAACTGATATAACCATTCTGGATAGCAATTAAGAACCTTTTCCAAAGGGTTAAAAAAATTGTGTATACCCTTTGGCACAGCAAAACTATTACTAGATCTGTATTCCTAAGAAATCATAAAAAAGAGGAAAGGACACACAATTATCAAAATATTTACAGCAGTTCTTTTTGTGCTGGTGAAGAAATGGAAATTGAAAGGATGCCCATCAATTGCGAAATGCCTGAGCAAGTTGTGGTATACGAATGCAATGGAACATTATTTGTGTTATAAGAAATGATAAGCAGGTGAATTTTAGAAAAACCTGGAAAGACTCACATGAACTTATTCTGAGTGAAGTGAGCAGAACCAAGAGAACATTGTACATAGTAACAGCCACATTGTTTGATGACCAACTATGATAGATTTAGTTCTCCTCAGCAATATAAGGATTCAAGACAATTCCAAAAGAATCATGAGGGAAAATGCTAACTACATCCAAAAAAAAAACTCTAGAGTATAATTGCAGATTAGAGAAAACTATTTTCATCTTTTTTGTTTTTTCTTCTTCATGTTTTCCCCTTGTGTTCTGATTCTCCTTTCACAACATGACTAATGTAGAAATATAGTTAACATGATTGTACATGTATAACCTATATTAGATTGCTTGCTATCTTGGGAAGGGGGATTAAAGGGGAGAGAGAAAATTTGGAACACAAAATCTTATTAAATGAATGTTGAAAACTATCTCTACGTGTAATTGGAAAAATACATTGCTATTTGAAAAATCATAGCTTTGACTGTATGGGCCTTTCTCAGCAAGGTGATATCTCTTCTTTTTGGTATGTTCACCAGATTTTCTACCCAGAGAGTGTGCATCTTTTAATTTCATGACTGTAGTCAACATCTGAAATGATCTTTGAGCCCAAGAATATAAAACCTCATGTTGCTTCCATTTTTTTCTCCATCTATTTGCCAGAAACTGATGGGAAAATTTGCCATGATCTTAGTTGTTTTTCTTTCTGTTAAGTTCCAAGCCAACTTTGACATTCTCCTCTTTCACCTTCATCCAGAAGTTTCTTAATTCTTCACTTTCTGCCATCAAAGTGATATCTGCACATCTGCACATCTGACACTGTTGATATTTCTCCTAGCATCCTTAATTCTGACTTTTGATTCATCCAGCCTGGCATTTTGTATGATGTACTCTGCATATAAACTAAATAAATAAGGTGACAACATAGATCCTTGCTATAAACCTTTTTCAATAATAAACTGATCAGTTGTTCCATTTTTGTTTCTAACTGTTGCTTCTTGACAGGTTCCTCAGGAGACAAGTAAACTGATCTGTTACTCCCATCCCTTTATGTATTTGCCCCATTTTGTTGCAATTTAGATAGTCAAAGGTTTTAGTGTAGTCAATGAGAGTGAAGAAGATGTTTTTTTTCTGGAACTCTTTTGCATAATCATAATCAAGTGAATGTTTGCTATTTGATCTCTAATTCGTCTGCCTCTTCAAAAATAAGGCTGCAATTCTGATAATTCTGAATCTACATGTAGGTGAAGCCTACCTTTTAGGATCTTATGCATAACTTTGCTTGCATGTGAAATGAACACACTTTTTCAGTAATTTGAACATTCTTTGGCATTATTACCCTTCTTTAGGAGTGGGAAATAAACTGATATTTTCCAAATCAATGGCCACTGTCGAGTTTTCCAAATTTCCTGGAAGACTGAGTGCAGCACCTGAATAGCGTCATCTTTTAGAATTTTGAATAGTTCAGCTGGAATACTGTCACTTCCTCTAGCCTTGTTAGCAATGCTTCTTATGCCCCACTTATTTTCATTCTCCAGGATTTATGGTTCTACATCAGTAACCATGCCGTTGTGGTTATCAATGATGTTATGTTCTTTCTTGTATAGTTCTTCTGTGTATTCTTTCCACCTCTTCTCAGTAGCTTCTACTTTTGCTAAGTAGCTATCATTGTTGTCTTTTATAATGATCATTTTCATTAAAATAGCATTTTGTTTTTTAGTCTGAAATAATATTTTATTTTTTCTCACAATTACAAATCAAGAAAAATTTTACATTCATTAATTTTTAAGATTTTGGGTTCCAATTTTTTCTCTCTCTATCCCTGCCTATCTTCTGAAAATAGTAGGCAGTTTATATATGCTATCATGTAAAACATATTTCCACAAAAGTTTAAAAAAATGAGAAAAAATAAAGTAAAAATAATATACTTCTATCTGCATTCAGAGTCTATCACTTTATCTGAATAGCATTATCTTTGTGAGTCCTTTGTATTTGTCTTACTTGTACTTACTGAGAAAGGCTGTGTCCTTCACAGTTGATCATCACATGATATTACTAATACTCTGTACAGCGTTTTACTGGTCCTGCTCCATTTCACCTTGCATCAATTCATGCAAGTCTTTCTAGGCTTTCTTTCATTCTCAATGTCTTTCTGCTTCAAGTGTGTGTCTTGTAAGCAACATATTGTAGGATATGGGTTTTTTATCTACTCTGCTATCCACTTCTATTTTATGAAAGTTCATTCCACTCATATCCACCATTATGATTACTACCTGTATATTTCCCTCCATTCTATTAATCCTCCTGTTTGCCCTTACTCTCTTTTTAGTCTTTCCCACATGATCAATGTTTTGTTTCTGTCTACCACCTTCCCTGGTCTACCCTCCTTTCTGTCAGTCCTCATTGCACTTTATTTAATCTTCTCCTCTCCTACTTTCCTTTCATATAAGACACATTTATATGTTTATATGATTTTATATATTTTCCTTTCTTTGAACCAATACTGATGACAGTATGGTTCAAGCAATGCCCATTGCTTCCCACTCCCAGTTTCCCCTCCATTGTAATAGCTCTGTCTTGCCTTTTCTTATGAGATAATTTAACCAATTCTAACTCTTCCTTCCTTCTGCACCCACTCTTTCTCATCCCTTTTTTATGTCATTCCCTCAAATATACCTTATACCCAAACCTTCTATGTTTATTCTTTCTATCTGTACCATTAGCAAGGCAACTTTTAAGAGTTACAAGTATCATTTTCCCCTGTAAGTATGTAAATAGTTTAACTCTATTGAATCCCTTCTGTTTTCTTGTCCTGTTTTATCTGTTTATGCTTCTCTTGGGTCTTGATATTTGAAGTCACATCTCTGGGTTAGTCCTGACCTTCTTACAAATCCTTCTATTTAATTGAATGACAGTTTTTTCCCTTAGTGCATTATGCTTAATTTTGCCAGGTAAGTTATTCTTGGTTGCAGTCCTAGATCCTCTGCCCTCTGGAATATCATGTTCAATGATCTCTGATCCTTTGATGTTGCAGCTGCCAAGTCATGTGTGATCCTGATTGTGATTCCACAATATTTGAATTGTTTCTTTCTGACCTCGTGTAACACTTTTTTCTTTGACCTGATAGTTCTGAAATTTCTTGGGCTTTTACTTTGGCACTATTTCTTGAGATGATCAGTGGATTAGTTCGATGCCTATTTTACTCTGCTTCCAGGACATCAAGGCAGTTTTCTTTGAGAATTTCTTGAAAGCTGCTATGCAGGTCCTCCTTTTGATTATGGCTTTCATGTAATACAATGATTTTGATATTGTCTCTCCTGGATCTATTTTCCAGGTCTGTTATTTTTCTCATGGAGCATTTTCCATTTTTTTTCATTCTTTTGAATTTGTTTGATTGGTTCATGATGTTTCACAGACATAGCTACCACTTGACCAATTCTAACTTTTAAGGTGTTATTTTTCTCAATTAGCTTTTGCACTTTCTTTTCCATTTGATCAGTTGTACTCTTTAAGTTGTTTTGTTTTGTGAATTTTTGTATCTCCTTCATTTGGCCAATTCTGCTTTTAAGGAGTTTTTCAAGCTGTTGACTCCTTTTTTCATAACTCTCTTGCATCACTCTCATTTCTTTTCCCAATTTTTCATCTACCTCTCATATGATTTTAAGTTCCTTTTTGAGTTCTTCCATGAGTTCCTTCTGGGCTTGAGAACACTTCCCATTTTTCTCTGGGGTTTTGCCCACAGGTGTTTTGAAATTGTTGTCCTCTTCTTGTTTGTTTGTTTGTGTTCGTCCTTTGTTGCAGAAGACCATGCCATTTTTATTACTGTGATGTTGAATTATTTACCTTGAATTTGAATAACTATCATTCTGTCATTTTTGAGATTTTATCCCATTACTGCTTCTTCATATGAGGGTTACACCATTTCTTCTAAGGGATTCTTGCTTATAGTAGTATATGTAGTGATTACTTGAATTAAATTCACTCATTCCCTCCCATTCTGAAACTCAAGTTGTTGATATTTAATCTTTCCATCTTCTATTTGACCATATCCTGGTTACCTTGGTTCATAGATCTTACATCCCTAGGTCTTATGCAATATTGAGCTTTATAGAACTGAACTTTCCTTTCGTAACCAGAAACATGCATAGCTGAGTTTCCTTTTGGCTTTGTCCCAGTCACTTCATTATCTCTAGAGCTAC
The DNA here is from genome assembly GCF_028372415.1 of Notamacropus eugenii. Taxonomy (NCBI): domain Eukaryota; kingdom Metazoa; phylum Chordata; class Mammalia; order Diprotodontia; family Macropodidae; genus Notamacropus; species Notamacropus eugenii. Next base: position 193,772,499 of record NC_092873.1, on the reverse strand, counting down.
TTCTTCATGTCCTCTGCTCTTTCCTAATAGTTTGTTGAATACCTTCTGACCCGAGGAACTCATCTCTCAGTGCCATCTCTTTTATCATTTTAATACTGTCCATAAGATTTTCTTGACAAAGATATTGGAGTGGAGTGCCATTTCCTTCTCCAGTGAATCATTTTTTGTCAAAATTCTCTACTATGACTTCTCCATCTTGGGTAATCCTGCATGGCATAACTCCTAGTTTCATTGAGCTATGCAAGCCCCTTTACCATGTCAAGGTAGTGAACCAAGAGGGGTATACATACATGTATATATGTAAACACACACATACACACACAAGAGCATCATAGTATTCTATCGCATTAATGTATCATGCTTCATTTAATGATTCCTTTACTGTTGAATGTTTCCAATTTCTGATACAATTCAACCTCTGAAATATTTGAATTTGCTGACTTTCTCTTCCTCAATACCTTTGACTTCTATGGAAATGACTCCTGAATCTAAATCTCTAACTTCTACCTGGGTATGTGTCACTTTTCCCCATCTTCCTGGGAATTCAGCCTTATCTAAAACTGGTTTCAGCTCAATTCATTCAGAGATTGATCTAGTTGGTTTGAAATTAAACACAGAAGCCTGAGATACTCCATGGGCAGCTTGGGCCACTAATTAGAAATCAACAACAGCAGCTGCATGTGTCAATCAGGAGAAGTCCCAAGTCCATTTGATAGCAAGAATGGAAACTCTGATGAAAGGAAATGAAGTCAGATGAGTGCAGCTGTCTTAATGGGCTTGGAATCAAGAAGTCTCAATGAAAAAAGGAAAAGGCAAATTGGTCAAGGCTAATATCACACAATAGCCTCAGTGTGGGCATGAAGACAATCTACACTTTGACCAACTCATTGGATATTTTCACTTCTCAACTTGTTTTATGTTATGGAGACACAAGTCAAAACTTACTCGAATCATAAAGGATGACTATCACCATCATTATTATCATAAGCATCATCTCTACCATCATCATCATCTTCATCAGTCCACACAACACTGTGCTAAGAACATCCTGAATCAAGAGAACATGTGACCTCAGACTTAAAAGAACATAGCTGCTGAGCAAAGAAACATTATTTCTTCTTTTAGGGATAATAAAATTTAAAATAAAAAGCTAAATGTTTTAACTAAGATGTAATATTTACCACAATTAGCACTGGTGAAACTTGCTTAGTAACTACTCTTTTATTTGATCATCTCAACAAATTTTGGTCCATTCCTCTAACATCCCATTAGGAGTCTTTGTCCATTCATTCTCATTCACTATTCTTCATTAGCATATAACACATTCTCCCACTTTTTCTCTTTGTATTATTTTATAAAGATCTTTCCAAATATATTTGTATTCCTTATACTTACTGGTCTTAATTGTATCATAGTATTCAATTTCATTTATATTCAATGATTTATTTAAACATGTTTTTACTGTTGATTGTTTCAAATGTGATCAATGGAAAGACAGCTGTATATTCAGTATGAATCATCCTGATTATGTTATCTATAAGAAGTTAATCCTATTAAATGAAAGATGGTCAAAAATTGTTTTTCTAATGTTTAAATGGAAAGAAGACAGGTCTTTTATTTTAAAGATCTTAGAAAATATAGTTTATTTTCAGTCTTACTTGCATATTTCTGTTTTGAAAGGGACCAATGTGCAATAAAATGAATAAACAGATCCCTTAGCAAAAAAGAAAGCAATTATGTATCATCATAAATTTCATAACAAGAATATGAATGGAAAAGTTTTGCAAACTTCTTAGATTTATGTAGTCCTCTGTTCCATATCTGAATAGGTCTGGTGTCCATTCATCATTTCTGGAAACAGCAGAAATACTAGAAGCATCACTATAACATAGTGATAATGTAATAGATAGTTGAGAAATATATAAATTGCAGCAGCTCTGAGGGTATTTTATTTTCTAAAATGTCCCCAAATTCTTTTTGAGTGCATTAGGAAAGTCCTTCATGGGAAAAATTTTGCTTTTATCATTAACATAAAAGATTTATAGGATCACTCCCTCATCACTGTCTGATCTATAGGAATTTGTTAAATTGCCTCCTATATTCTGATATTTTCAATAAGCAATTTTGACTATTTTATTCCTCCTTCTACTATGATTTACCTTCCAGATTCTACTTTATGCCTTTTTGTTTAGATTTGTCTGAGATGAAATAATTTACCCCTCAGGGCTAGGATCATCATCCATGCCTTGGGGCAAACAGAATAATTATAAATTTGAATCAACCATTTAAGATAGCTATCTCCGGACATAGGCTGAAACTTTAGGACACCAGATGCATGGTCCAGAGACACTGGATCACTACAACCAAATGTTTTGCGGAGACTATTGTAGACAGCGTATAGAGGTAGGGCTTATTTGGGCCAGGGAGGAACTGAATTAGGATGAGAAACTAGTGGAAGAATTAGTTTCAGGTGAATAGCTAAATTCCAGTGCTTTGGAGCAAAACCACAGTTACTCTACCCTGGTTGAGGTTCTGGACAACTCTATTTCACTTCTGACCCTGGACTTCTACCATCGGAAGTCTCTCCCCTCACCCCAAGATTTCATTTTCTAATTGACTGGTTCTTCTCAGAACTTCACTTTTAAGGAGAACACCCAGGTCAGCCAAGTCTTCATTCCTCTGCAGGCTACACTCCTGACTCTCCAAACTTCACCTCTCCACCCTCCTCCCCCTTTTTAACTTCCTTTAGCTTTAACTTTTTAGCTTTCTTCTGTGTGTTGTCTTCTTTCCTTAGAGTATAATCTCATTGAGAGATACAAACTACTTTTTCTTCTGCTTGTATTTATACTGCTGACACTAAGCGCAGTCCCTGACTCATAGTAAGGAATTAAGAAATGCTTGTTTACTTGTTGACTTGAGAGGAATGTACTTATTCCTTCCATACTTTCTCACTCTCCACAATTTTTATCAATATCCTTCCTTAATTTCTCATTAGATGATCTAACCAGTACTCTGTCTTTAGGTTTTGGGCATCATGAGAGTAACAGTGTAATATAGATATATATATATATACATATATATATGTATATATATATATATATATATACATATATATATGTATATATGTATATTTCTTTCTCGTTATTGCTACAAGATTGGTCCTCTTCCTTTGGACAGAACAGTGAGTAGTACTCTGGGCTTTGAAGATTGGAGCTCAAAAACACCTTGGTAGCTGCGTGACTCTGGATAAATCACTTAACTTCTTTCTGTCTCAGCTTCCTTTACTATAAAATGGGAATAATTATAGCACCTGTCTCTCAAACTTGTTGTGAGGATCAAATGAGATAGTACTGTAAAGTGCTTAGCTTAACAGAGTGCTTGATGCATGTTGATGCTTAATAAATATCTTTTCTTTCTTCTTTCCCCGGTCACCTATATCTTTAATAACATATTTTACACAATTTATCTTGCACAAATCATTGTTGACATCATGGTGTGTATGTATATACACACACCATGATGTCAACAATGAGATATATATATATGTATATAGCCTACTGATACCCACATTGTGTTTTTTGACATTTGAAGCAACAGAATTTTAGTTTTCTATAATGTTATTTCATCATCGTAGATATACAGCATCATCTCAAAACCACCTTTCCAGATTCCTCTCATTAGTGCTTCCCCTCTCCCACCTTCAGAATTGTTATTTTTTAAATCTTTTTAAAAATTACTTACCTATGTATATGGACATTCTTGCTGATAGAATATATGTTTCATTATGGTGAAAGTGTTTCTTTTTGTTTTTATATCCTCAGTGTCTGGGATAGTGTGCAGCATGCAGCAGGCAAATGAGAAACGCTTGAATCAATATAATATAGGTGATGAAAAAGAATGGTAGAATAAAAGAATTTTGGTGGTATGACAATATTGTCACTTGTCAGTTAGTAAGCATTATGGAAGACCTCTTCTAAACAGTTTCCTGAACTACACAGTAAACAATGATTAAAAAAAGAAGAGCTTGATCCTCATTTTCAATGGGTTCTAAGTAAAGGATTCAAATTTAAGTTTATGAAATAAATTGAAAACATTTTTAAGCCCTATGCCAATGAACATATCAGAGTAATTTCTTAGTTGGTTCTTTTTAAGAATCATTTAATATTAGTGGTCTACCAGTACATTTGTCTTATATAGAAATTGCAAAAGGATAATGAGCTGGACCAAAAGCCCATTGAAGAGAAGAAAGTGTGTACACTGGATTGACTTTAGGGAACTTCATAGTCTTTTTAATGACCCCAAACTTTTCTCTAAAACAAAAGTCATTTTTAAAACAATAATATTGTCCAAATAATGCTGTATGGCTGTGAATCATAGAACACTAACTATAATTCCACAACAGATTGAAAGTGAACAATATTCAAAAGGCTATGAAGAGTATTGTCAATAGGAGCAGACTATAACACATTACAAATAAAGAATTTTGCAGGATAAGTATCATAAAGGATGTCATCTGAGAAATGTATGACCATAAAAAAATAAAAAGAATAGCTACCTCCATATTGAAAGTGAGAGATTTCCAGTGGACAGCCTGAATGCTTCTTTGGCATCCAAGTAATTTCAGGAGATGAAGAGGAAGAATAGTAGCAAATTAATGGCATTTACTGTAGCAAATTTTAGGGAATCTGACAGAATGGGTATGTATGGATGGAATAGAGACATTGAAAGGAGTGGAGATGCTTGGAGAAAAGAAATTACAATTAATTGACAGTATCTCACCAAAGAGATTACTAAATAGCAATAGCACTTGAAGAGTTAGGAAGATGGACCTACTCTACTAAAATACATATAAATAATGTTTGTAAAAATTCTAGAAGGTCAGGTTGCAAGGTAGCTTGAAGAAGTGAAGATTCCAAAATAAAATAATTTGAAACAACACAAAAAACCCCCAATAACATTAAAACACACATCTAATAAAAATAAAATAGGAATCATTTTGTTGCCTGCTGCTTTGGCTTATTGATGCATACAGATGCAGAAAGACTGAATAACCACCAAAATTTTTGAGTGAACAATGACTGCTCTTTTCCTTCATTATGCATAGCGTGTCCTCTTGGACACATTTTAGTGAAAACAATTATTTCTTTGAACACGTTATCCACATCTTATCCAATAATGCTGGTGTTCATTCATTTAATATTGTTTAACTTTTATTAAGGTGTTATTAAATATCAATATGCAAGACATTTCAGTTTAGTATTTCAGTGTTGAAAGTATTATTGTTAATGTCTCCTTGACAAGCTCATCACAGACCGTATTGATGGTTATCGTTGAAACATTAATTGTTCCTGAACTGTTTCACTCACCTTCTACATTTGCCTGAGAGGTTGTTTAATTTCCTTTCTTTATTCTGGGAGCATTTCTGCTGTCACTGTTAATCTTATCCTTTGCATATAGTAGGTACCTAATTGATACTTACTCAACTGACTTGAAATCTTTCTGATATTAGCATTCTCCCTTCACGAATTTTGTAGATTTATGGAAATTAAACTGAATATTAAGTTAAACTGATATTTAGCTTTATTCTTTCTGTGACCAATAGTTACCCAGAGTATTTCTTCAGGAATTAATCCAGTGGAGCTGCTGGATTTCTACAACAAAAATGAATCATTTTAGCATTTGAAAGGGGTGTAGAAGTTTTCTAGAGAAATAAAATTGAGTTAATTTTGTGTATTTTTTTAAGCTATGATGAAATTTTATACTTATGCATTATGGAATAGGATTTTGCCTCCAGAAATATACAACCTCCTTTTCCATCAACTCAGTTGAGATTTTATGCTAAATACATTGGCGGCAGGATGCTCAGATTATCTATTTGGGAAAACACGTCTGTCAGTGGCTCAGTTTGCCACCACTTTCAGTTACTAAACTTTATAAATTTGTTACCAACTGCAGATGGCCTCTGAGGCTGTGTTGGCTTTTTAGAAAATAAACCGGATGCTTTTTTGTATAATAAATTCAGCCAACAGAATATGTTAACAAATGACAGAAGGAGAAATTCTTAGGTTCTCCTATAAAGGTTTCCTTCATGGTTCTTTAAAGAAAAATAAACGTGTGACTTTCAAAAACAAGATCCTATATCTATCCTGGTCTAGTTTGAAAAAACAGCATGAGGATCAAAACATCATAATGTATTTATATCATATGGCACGGTGAGGATCAAATGAAATGATGTATGTATTTCTTAGGAGAGTATGTATCCCCCCATATATTTTTTATATCTTTTTATTATCATATTACTCTGGATCAAAGGGAAAATTTTCAAATGGAAAAAATAGTGGAGCAATTTTTGAGATATTTGCATGGGAAAAGAATTATTTTTCCCCTTTATCTGAAATTTTGGTCTTATACTATTTTACAGCACAAGCAAAGCCAGTATAACCAAACACAGAGACAAAAGATCAATTGATAGAAGAAAAAAAATCTATCCATCATGCTCTCCTTTTTCCTGGTGATCCTTTTCAGAGATGCCAATATCGGCGCTTGAGCAGAACCACAACACACTTAAGCTGTCTCCTTAGAAAATGCCACATTTGAGATCATTTGTTCTTGACATTCATTGTCATTGTCATTGGTTACATATTTTAAATAAAGAACATTTTTACATGTGGACATTAAATGTTCTAGTGAAGACATGGGTCTACCTTGTACATATGCAGTAAATGAATGTCATGTACGTGGAATGGACTTGAAACCTTTGTGATAATCACAGAAGGTTATATATAAGTATGTCACTTTGGGGCAGCTTTTTTAGTAATTAGCAGATCAATAATAAGTTGTTTGCACCCCTGGAACTTTTTTGGTACATGTTTTTTTCCTCTCTCATCTCATCTAGTGCTTGTTTTGGAGGTAGTAGAAGGTTTGAATACTTTGTCTACCTGCATAAATACTGAAGTGACCTAGATTTGGATGGTTCCTGGTGTTCTAATCTTTTACTGATAGATATATGCACAGTTTTGCTTCAGTTCTCCCCTCCTCCATCTCCTACTCAGTTGTCATACTGATCCTCCTAAAGTGTAAGTGTGACCATGTCACCTCCCCTATTCAATAAAGTCCAGCGTTTCCCTTTTACCTCCAGGATCAAATATAAAATCTGTTTGGCTTTAAAAGCAAGCCCTTTAATACTGATTTCTTCTCACTATTCTATTCTTTTTACACCTTACTCATCTGAGATTACTCTCTTTTTGGGTCATTGACCTCCTTGCTCCTCCTTAAACAGTATATTCTATTTTCCCCATTCCTGGCATTTTCGCACGCTGAAAATTCTCTCCCTCATTGTTAAACCACTTTCTGGCTTCCATGGATTCCTTCAGGCCTCTGCTAAAATTCCACTTTTCAAAAAAAAACCACAAACCTTTCCTGGTCCCGTGTAATGCTAGTGCTTTGGCTATGTTAAATATCACTCATTTATTATTCGTGTATCTTATTTGAACATATTTGTTTGCATGTTGTTTCCCCCTTTAAAATGTGAGCTCCTGGCACAACCAGGAGAACTCTGTGCACAGCAACGACCTCAGTGTGCAAGAGTTTTTTCTGGTAGACTTGGAACTTCGTAATAACGCAAGAACTTAAAAAAAAAAAATTCCCAATGGTCTTTTAAGGCAAAATGCCTTCCACACTCAGAGAAAGAATTATGGAATACATTCGCAGAATGTAGCAGATCATGTGTGTGTGTGTGTGTGTGTGTGTGTGTGTGTGTGTGTGTGTGTGCACGTGTGCATGTGTATGTATTATGTTTTGATTTGTTATATGATTTCTTCCACTTATTTTAGTTCGTCTACACAGCATGACTATAGTCAAAACGTATTCGGTAGGAAAGTATTGTATGCCGTCTTGGGGAGGGAGGGGAGTGGTGGGGGGTAGGTACGGGGGAAAATCTTAAGTTCTATGGTAGTGATTGTAGAATATTAAAAATTAAAATTAAAATTAAAAAAAATAAAATAAAATGTGAACTCCTGGATTGTGGGAACTGTTTTTGTCTTTCTTTGTACCCAGCACATGGTTTAATGTTTAGCATGTAGTAGGCACTTAATAAATGCTTATCAACTTGGTAATATTTTCTGGTTAGAAAGGGAGTATCAGGCTTACATCTATCTTCTTATGGAAGATAGAATTTTATTAAACTGTTTTCATGTAATGATTTTATTTATTATATTATATTTATTATTATTATATTATTATCATTATTATATTTATTATATTATTATATTTATTTTTCACACTAGCACTACCTAAACTTTTTGTTTCTTTTTTGAAGTACCTTTTTTGGTTGTTGAATTGAATTCCTTGAACTATATAGATGAGTAAGAAATTTCCACGTCTTTAATCATCAGGGGTTCTCTTCCTTATATTTTTCTGTTTATCAAGTCTGTTCATTAAAGTTTTTGATTGACATTGAATTGTTTACTTTGCTCTTTATGCTACTTTTACCCTTTGTATTTCCATAACCTTTTGAATGTTGATTTAAATTGCTAATTGACATCATGTAGAATTTCTGAATTTTGTAGAGGTTCTCCTTTTCTACTCCATATGTTTCTTTTTATGGCTTTCAATTAGGTGAAACTGGATTCCAGTTTTCCATTGTGTGTAACAGCTTGATGTTAGTGTAATCTTCCTCTATTTTTCGGCAAATCTTTAATAGCTCTCTCAAGTTGCATCTGCCTGCCAAGAAGGTATTGCTTCCTGGATGGCTCTGTTTCCTCCTTTGCTTCTTCCCATTTTGCAAGGGTTGCTGTACATACTGTTGTGTGCTGGTTTTTAAACTTTCTGTTAAATATTATAGGAGAATGCATTTCTTCATGATGATTATAGGAAATGCAAGATATTAAAAATGATTATTTGGTGTAATCATGTGTTAGTCAGATTGATGACATAAAACTCAAAAACATCTCCATTGTCCAAAAACATCAGATATCTCCAGTGTCTTATTTATGTATCATTTCTGAAGTTTGCATTAAGCAAAGATTTTCAGTGAACTCAGGTTCTTCAAATTTTGCCTTTTGAAAATTTAGTAGCTTTATTTCAACTCTTATTTCATCTAATTTAGATTTAGGGATGAAGTAGTTGCCTGTATTGGTCATCAATACACTGTTATTCAAGTTGAGACTGAAGATGTCATCGTTCAATAACAGTAAGAAGTTTTTGCATGTCACTGGTAAAATCTGTTTCAAATTTTGCTGTACTATAATTTGAATACATAATGAAAGCATTTATGCCTTTGATCTACATCATGTGAATTCGTGGTTTGTCAACTTTAGTGGTCAATGCCATCTGCACTGAAGCATTTCCAGTGGGTAGGATTTTGGTCTTTCTGAATTATTCCAGTGTATCTTGCTTTCCCATGATACAGGAATATGAAGGAGTGACACTGCTATCTTCCATACCAAGCTAAGTACCATGATTATAATTTAGTTGACTCAGTATGCAAACCTATCATGTCCCATCTATTTTTTAAAATTAATTTATTTTTGGTTTTCACCATTCACTTCCATAGGTTTTTTTTTTTAAATATGGCAATAGTAAATTATTTTATTTTTAAGTTTTTGCCTTTATTTAATGTTTAATTTAATTTTACCTGATTATATGTAAAAACAATTTTTAACATTTGTTTTTAAAACTTTAAGTTCCAAATTCTCTCCCTTTCTCCCTCCCCACCCCACTGCCAATTAAGAAGGCAAGCAGTTCCATACATGTCATATACTTGAAATCATGCAAAACATAGCATAACAGTCATGCTGTGAAAGAAAACGCAGACAAAAAAAGAAACTCAAAAAAAAATAAAGTAAAAAAAGGTATGCTTCAATTTGTATTCAGACACCATCAGTTTTTTCTCTGGGGATGGATAGTATTTTTCATCCTAAGTCTTTCAAATTGCCTTGGATTGTTGTATTGATGAGAATAGCTAAGTCATTCACAAATGATTACCTTAGAATATTGCTGTTACTTTGGACCTAGTACATTTCACTTTGCATAAAGCCATGCCAGTCTTTCCAAGTTTTTCCCCAATTGATGGACATCCCCTCAATTTCTAATGCTTTACCCACAGAAAAGAGCTGGTATAAATATTTTTATACATATATGTACTTTTTCCTTTTGTTTTTTATCTGTTTTGGAATACAGACCTAGTAGGGGTATTGCTATGTCAAAGGGTATGCCTGGTTTTATAACCTTCTTGGCATAGTTCCAAATTGCTCCATAGAATGGTTGAATCAGTTCACAACTCTGCCGATAGTACATTAATATCTCATTTTTATCACATCCCTTCCAATATTTGTCATTTGCCTTTTCTGTCCTATTAACCAATTTAATAGGTATGAGGATTACCTCAGAATTGTTTTAATTTGCATTTCTTCAATCAATAGTAAGTTAGAATATTTTTTCATATGGTTATATGGTTATAGATAGTTTTAATTACTTCATCTGAAAGCTGATCACAGCTTTGATCATTTATCAGTTGAAGAATAGCTCTCTTTTTTTATAAATTTGACATAGCTCTCTATATCAGAGAAATGAAGTCTTTATCAGAGAAACTTTCTTCAATTTTTTTCACACTTACTTTTGCTAACTGTATTTCCCTCCATCCTATTCCTCCTATCCCCATTTATTCTATTTCTTCTCACATTTCACCCTGTTCATCCTCAAAAGTGTTTTCCTTCTGACTGCCCCTTATCCCAATCTGCCTTCCCTTCTATCTCCTCATACTTTCCTTTAGGGTAAAATGGATTTCTATACCCTGCTAAGTGTATATCTTATTCCCTCTTTGAGCCAATTCATATTTTTCTTGGAGGCTTTGGATTTAGAAGCTTTGACTTTGTTATCTTCTTCTGAGTATGTTTTTTGATCTTCTCTAACACCATAATGTCTAGGCTCTTTTTCTATATTTTAATCATGGCTTTCAAGTTTTTCTGAGAGCATCCTGCTCATCAATTGTTATAGTACAATAGAATTCCATCATAATTACATACCATATACATTCAAACATTGCATCACTCATTTATTTTCTGTTTTTCATCTACCTCTCTTATTTCATTTTTTAAAATTTATTTTAAGTTTTCAATATTCATTTACTCAAAATTTTGAGTTCCAAATTTTCTCCCTATCTCTCCCCTCCCTCCACGCTAAAAGGCCTTGCATTCTGATTGCCCCTTCCACCAATGTGCCCTCCCTTCTAACACCCTTCCCTTCCCTTATCCCCATCTTCTCTCTTGTATTGTAGGGCAACATAAATTTCTATACCCCATTACCTGTATTTCTAATTTTCCAATTGTACACAAAAATGATTCTCAGCATTTGTTCCTAAAACTTTGAGTTCCAACTTCTCTTCCTTTCTCCCTCCCCACTCATCCCCACTGAGAAGGCAAGCAGTTCAATATAGGCTATATATGTGTAGTTTTTCAAATGACTTCCATAATAGTCATGTTGTATAAGACTCCATTTACCTCCATTCTATCCTGCCCCTCATTTCTTCTATTCTCTCTTTTGACCATGGCTCTCACCAAGATTGTTTACTTCTAATTACTCCCTCCTCCCATTTGCCCTCCCTTCCATCATCCACCCCACCCTGTTTATCCCCTTCTCCTCTACTTCCTGTAGTGCAAGATAGATTTTCCTACAAAATTGAGGGTGCATGTTATTCTTTTCTTGAGCCAAATGTGATGAGAGTAAGCTTAACTTTTTCCCTCTCACCTCCCCCCTTTTCCCCTCCATTGGAAAAGCTTTTTCTTGCCTCTTCTATGAGAGATAATTTGCCCCATTCCATTTCTCCCTTTCTTCTCCCAATATATTCCTCTCTCACCCCTTAACTTTATTTTTTTAGATAAAACCCCTTCCTATTCAACTCACCTTGTGCTCTCTGTCTCTGTTTCTGTCTCTATCTCTGTCTCTCTGTCTCTGTTTCTCTGTCTCTGTCTCTCTGTCCCTGTCTCTCTCTGTCTCTGTCTCTCTCTGTCTCTCTCTCTCTGTCTCTCTCTCTCTCTCTCTATATATATATATATATATTATATATATGTATACACACACACACTCACACACACACACACACACACACACACACACATGTGTGTGTGTGTGTGAGTGTGTGTGTGGTGTGTATAATCCCTCCAGCCATACCCAGATACTGAGAAAAGTTTCAAGAATAAAAAATATTATCTTTCTATGTAGGAATGTAAACCGTTCAACTTTAGTAAGTCCTTGTGATTTCTATTTCCTGTTTACCTTTTCATACTTCTCTTGATTCCTGTGTTTAAAAGTCAAATTTTCTTTTCAGCTCTGGTCTTTTCATCAAGAATGCTTAAAAGTTCTCTATTTCATTGAATGATCATTTTCCCCCTAAAGAATTATACTCAGTTTTGCTGGATAGGTGATCCTTGGTTTTAATCCTAGTTCCTTTGACTTCTGGAATACCTTATTCCAAACCCTTCGATCCTATAATGTAGAACTTGCTAGATCTTGTGTTGTCCTGATTGTATTTCCACAATATTCAAATTGTTTCTTTCTAGCTGCTTGCAATATTTTCTCCTTGATCTGGGAACTCTGAAATTTGGCTACAACATTCCTAGGAGTTTCTCTTTTCAGATGTCTTTCAGGAGATGATCAGTGGATTCTTTCAATATTTATTTTGCCCTCAGGTTCTAGAATATCAATGGAGTTTTCCTTCATAATTTCATGAAAGGTGGTGTCTAGGCTCTTTTTTTGATCATGACTTTCAAGTAATCCCATAATTTTTAAATTCTCTCTCTTGGAACAATTTCTCAGGTCAGTTATTTTTCCAATGAGGTATTTCACATTATCTTCCATTTTTTTCATTCTTTTGGTTTTGTTTTGTAATTTCTTGGTTTCTCATAAAGTCATTAGCTTCCATATGTTCCATTCTAATTTTTAAAGAATTATTTTCTTCAGTGAGCTTTTTAACCTCCTTTTCCATTTGGCTAATTCTGCTCTTTAAAGCATTCTTCTCCTCATTGGCTTTTTGGACCTCTTTTTTCCAATTGAGTTAGCCTATTAATAAAAATGTCATTTTCTTCAGCATTTTTTTGGTCTCCTTTAGCAAGCTGTTGACTCACTTTCATGATTTTCTTGCATCATTCTTATTTCTCTTCCAAATTTTTCCTCTACCTCCCTAACTTTATTTTCTCAATCCTTTTTGAGCTCTTCCATGGCCTGAAACCATTGCATATTTATTTTGGAGGTTTTAGATGCAGAATCCTTGACTTTTCTGTCTTCCCCTGATGGTAAACATTGTTCTTCCTCATCTGAAAGGATGGAAGAGAATATCTTTTCACCAAGAATGTAACCTTCTATAATCTTATTTTTTTTCCCTTTTTTGGGCCTTTCCCCAACCATTTATTTGACTTTTCAGTCCTTTGTCAAGAATGAGGTATACTCTGGTGACCTGCAATTTCTCAGTTCCTCCAAGGTGGCACAATCATGCGAGAGGAGTTTACTTCTCAAGGCCCTCCAAGCTCTGCCATGCCCCAGGACCATGCTCATGGCTGAGGTTCAGATCAGCTACTGAATTCCCCCAGGGACTTCAAGCCTGGCTGCTCCAGCAATGGACTTTGGCTGTTGCCACTTGTCACCACAGCTGACCACTGCCCACTGTTGCTGCTGGTGCTGCTACCTGGGGCCAAGGCTAGGGGAGGACCCTTCTCCCTTCTTTCTCTGGTTGAAAAAACCTTCCCACTGACCTTTCATGCCTGTGGGTTAATGGATCTGTGAACCACCACTGCTGTCGGGGATTCCATCGCTGAAGCCTGCTCTGGTCTTGATCCTCCTGGTTCCATGTGGCCAAGGCTGGGCTGGGCTGGGCTCCACATCAGATGCAATGGACCTTTCCCATCAATGTTCCTGGTTACCCTGGGCTGGAAATCTCCTCTGCTTCGTTGTTCTGTGGCTTCTGCTGCTCTAGAATTTGTTCAGAGTCTTTCTTTACAGATATTTTATGAGCTGTGGGGGAAGTGCTAGAGTATGTGCATCTTTCTACTCCGACATTTTGACTTTGCACCTTCATTTCATTATAAACTCATTTTTGAGCTCTTCTGTGTATCATTTTTTCACCTGAAACCTCTTCCCATTTTTTCTTTTGGTTTTGATCCATAGATGTTTTGACATTACTGTCCTCTTCTGAGTTTGTCTCTTGGTCTTCTCTGTCACCATAAAAACTTTCTATGGTCAGATCTTTTTTGTTGTTTTTTGTTCATCTTTTTTTGACCATTTTTTCCTTTTAAACTTGAGGTTTTTACCCAGGTTGAAAGGGATACTTATCTCAGGCTTCTTGTTCCAGTGGCCGCAGGTCTTGACAGTTTACCTTGTGCTTCACTGATGTTCTGTGGTCCCTATCCATATTTCTGTTATTGTGCTGAGGTGGTGTGGTAGTTTTTGGCTGGCACTGCCAGAATCAGTAGGAGTTGGGTAGCTTACATGGGACTGAGCTGGGGTCCTAGTGGTGGTGTCAAGCATGTGCTGAGGCCTGGTGGGGTGTTTCTGCATTTTCCTGTTCCTACACTGAAGGACATGGAGGTCTGGCCTACTTTCTTGTTATCCTGGAAGTTGCCTGTTTTCCCAAGGCTACAATGAAGCAGTTGGAGGTCTGGCTGCTGATAGATACCTGCTTACCAGGGGCTACACTAAAGTATGATGGTTCTTGGAGCTATAGTCTGCTGGTTTACCTGGCTAGGCCAACACACTTCTGGGGTCTTAGTTTTGGTGTTTGTCTGTTCCACCACACTGGGGTTCAGTATCTCCCACTGGTTTGCTGAAGAGAAACTTGCTATTGGTTTGCTAGGATGCTTCCTGTCCTGGAAGGCACTCCCCTTTTGTCTGAGTAGGACAGACCTTTCCTGGCAACATTCCAAGTTTCTTGGGCTAAAAGATTGTTTCACCCCATCATTTTTGCTAGTTCCACTGTTCTATGATTTGTTTTGGGGTGCTATTTTATGGTTGTTTGGAGGTAAGTAGGTAGAGTTAAAGCAATTTATTGCTAATTTCACCATCTTGGCATCTGGAATTCCTCCATCTATTTTTTATTCTCAAGAGCAATTAGGAGCAGCTGAGTGGTTCAACAGATAGAGCACTGACCCCAGAGTTCAAATCCAGTCTCAGATACTTGACAACTTTTAATTGACCAAGTCACTTAACCTTGATTGCCTTGCAGAGACAGAGAAAGAGAGAGAGAGAGAGAGAGAGAGAGAGAGAGAGAGAGAGAATCAAATTGATTTGAGTGCATTCCAATAATTTATAAAGCCAGAATCTTATTTGCCAGGACACATGGGTTCCTTATAGGTCTTCATAGCAACAATACCAGTCTCACAACATATAAAGTACAACATTTTCCAGGCCTGGTATCACTCTACTTTTCCACTGTCCCCACATTCCCATGGTATGTAATACTAGCTACATTCAAAGAAATTATTACTATTGTTTTTGTTATCATACTAATATCTCATAAATGGACGAATAGGAACAAAATGACAAAGTATGGAAGGGTTTTTATATCTATGCATAAAAGGGTGGGAGCAACTCTTCAAGATCACGTAGGTATTTTTACAGTATGTAACAGCAATAGTTCTCAAAGTACTCACACACACTCATCCAATTTTAATTTTGTAATAGTCTTGTAGGGTCAATTAGTTGGTGAATTGGATAGAGTGCTGGGCCTGAAGTCAGAAATACTCATCTTCCAGAGTTCAAATTTGGCCTCAGAAAATTATTAGTTGTGCCACCCTGGGCAAGTCACTTACCCTGTTTGCCTCAGTATCTTCAGCTATAAAAGTTGATCCTCCAGTATCTTTGCCAAGAAAACCTCAAATGTGGCATGATGAATTGGATACAACTGAAATAATAACAAAGAGAATCATCCTATAATGTTGTCAAATTAGTTATTTTTAACACCATATTTCTAATTTCATTGGTTTAAGGAACTCTCACTGAAGCACTCTGGTGATGCAAATCAGGACTACTTTAAAACTTGTGTTGGAAACATGCCTGAGGAAACTCAGAAATAAACTCTTTTCCAGCCTCATATAGTCAATGCCACAAGCCCGAAGCAGGACAAATAGTATTTCCCTAATTTTAGATTACTTCAAAATATTTTTATTCTTTCATGGTCAATGTCAGTTGGCAAAATACTTTTCAATGTTGTTCAGTAAACTAATATTATCAAGTGTATAGTTAAAAAATTAAGTTAGCTCAGAGAACTTGGAATGTGATATTCCAGAAGTCAAAGGGGTTAGGATTAAAACCATTTATCACCTTATGCAGCAGAACTGGGTGTAATCAATGAGGGGAGAAATTGATAATCAATGATATAGAAGTATTTAACACATTTTTAAGAAGACAGAGCTAAACAGAAAAATTAAGTTTTAAATACAAGATTCAAGAGAAGGTAAACAGGAAAGTGAAATCATAAGGGGCTTATTAATGTTGCTCTCTTTACATTCCTACATGGAAAGATGATATTTGCAACTCATGAGACCTTTCTCATTATTAGGGTGGTTCTAAGGAATATGTATAGACAGAGGGCACAGGGTGAGTTCAATATGAAGGGATGATATCTAAAAATTAAAATTAAGGGGTGAGAGAGAGGAAGGTACTGGGAGAAGGAGAAAGGGAGACATAGAATGGGGTAAATTATCTCACATAAGAGAGGCAACTTTTACAATGAAGTGGAAGAGGGTGGAGGTGAGATGGAACTAGTGAACCTTTCTATCATTGGATTTAGTTTAAGGAGGGAATCATACACACATTCAATTGAGTATATAAGTCTTTCTTACCCTACATCAAAGTAGGAAGAAAAAGAAAAGGGAGGATTAATAGAAAGGTTGGCAGATTGGGGGAAGGGATAATCAGAAGCAAACTCTCATGAGAAGGGACAGGGTCATAGGAGAGAATAGAATAAATAGAGGGTAGAATAGGATGAAGGGAAATATAGTCAGTGTTTCACAATGCGACTATTATGGAAATGTTTTTCCTGACTACACATGTATAACCTAAATCAAATTGCTTGCTCTCTGAGTGAAGGTGGATGAAAAGGGAGAAAAGAAGAGATTTGGCAATCAAAGTTTTAAAAAATGAATGTTAAAAATTGTTTTTACATGCAACTGGGAAATAAGTTACGGAGGCAATGGGGTACAGAAATTTAGCTTATCTTACTGGAAAAGAGAAGGGGAAGGGAATAAGAAAAGAGGTGTGTGATAGAATGGAGTGCAGATTGGTGGAAGGGGTAATCAGTATGTATGGTGTTCATGAAGTAAGGAGAGGGGAGAGAAGGGGAGAAAATATGGAACTCAAAGTCTTGTGGAAGGGCAAGGTTGAAAACTAAAATAAATAAATTGAAATGTGAAAGAATAAAAAATATGTTGACTATTAAAAATATTTAAAGAAAGTTAAAAGATTAGTTACCACAAATGTATTGCTAAATATAGTTGATTTTTCAAAACTTTTCGACTTGAATCAAAGAATAACGAATGTGAAAAGTGCCCATTTCTTAAAGGCTTCCAAAAATCAGTTTTTGAATGAGCCAGCAGTAAGGAAGAGGAATAATGAAGGAATGTGGCAGACTATTTGAAGGTCACATATTTTTTAAGTAACTTTTTATTATGAACTTAATTATTAATGAACAAAAGCATATTTCAACATACAGAGAAAAGTTAAAGAAGAGAATTGTAATAAAATGAACTTGTAATGAAGAGTTTTATCTTTTTTTTATCAAATGCAACAAAGTAACAAAATTCACTGAAAAATACTCATAGCAACTTTTTATTTCCATGTTAACACTTTTGATTATATGGCAAGATATTATACTTTTAGATGAAAAATCAAAGACTGTAATTAAGAATTAAAAGTGGTAAATGGGGAGGTGGAATTTATTCCTTATTAAAAGTATTCATTTTCCCCCTAGGGGCACCTAGCTACAATAAGGAGATAATTAAATGCATATTACAGAATGCAATGAAACTGGAAACTAGATATCATGAATTAGAGAATGAGCTTTAAGGCCTTCAAGAAATAAAGTGTGGATATAAAAACAAAGTGCTACTTTCTTTTTCAATATCAGAGCTATAAATCATACATATTCCCAGGATAGGTAAGAACTTCTAATAACTACTTTAATAAGGTCAGAGGGTTTTAGTTTTGAAAAGAATGCTAGAGTCCAACCTCCTGGTTTTACAAATGAAAAAAAAAAATGAGTGTCAGAAAGGCTCCCTGACTTGCTGAAGGTTGTTCAGTCAGTGTCAGAGCTAGGAAAATTTGAACACAGCTCTTTTTATTTCATACCCTGTGCCCTTTTGACTTTGCCACATTGCCCTTTCATAGATCTATGGGATGGATTTGATAATTGGTTATGACAATAGAAAAGATAATCCAAGTAAGAATATGTATTATCTGCTCATTACGTTAGAAGTGTCCTCCCAGATCTCAATTTAGGGGAAAAAAATTGATGCTTTTTGTCATTTGATAGCTGAACAACATTTGTATCAGTGTTAACTGATATCAGAATTCTAAATGATTTCTTACTCTTTTCTTGCTCTTTTTCTTTATATGCTGTTAAGGTGACTATGCTTTTATTAATTATATAAAAACCAATTTAAAAAGCACAGTCAGCTTAACAACATATGGAGAAAAATAGCATAGAAATGGTGGGCAAACAATGCAAAGAGATATACTATACAACTGACTATGCTGTTTGATAAAATGGGATGCCATTGAATTCATTCCTACATCACCATTACCACCCCACCATTCCCTATACCACACACAACAGATCAAGAGTAAGTAAAACAAAGGCATCCAGCAGAAATTTGGGGCTTATTGTTGGGAGTCATGGGAATGAATGGAGAGGAATCAGACTGAATAGGATATATATATGTAACAATCTTAAAATATTTGACATTTCAATAGGGGTCCTATAGTCTAATAGCATGTACAAGCACACACATACACAAACACACATACAAACATGCAAATATGCACATACCTCTACTTCCCTCTGTCAGACAGTGTTTCCCAGTTTTGATTTAAAAAAAAAGTATTTTCAGAAAATTTGAGAGGAGATTCCAGTATATGAGGTATAGAAAGGATCTCTGGATGAAAAACAGTAGAAAGAAAGAAAATGGGGAGAGGTGTTTTTTTTTTCTTTTTTCTCTTTCAATGTCTAATATTCTCAGTAAGAGAAATGAAATTCTCAGTGAGAGCTAAAAAAAAGTATGGAACTCAAAGTCTTGTGTAAGGGCATTGAGAGAATTCCTTAAATTAAGGTAAAAACAAAGAAGAAAACCTATGAGACCTTTCTCCACTTATCTGGCTTGCTAGTACATTTTCAACTGATGTTATTTTTCTACTATTTTGAATGTATTAAAGGATTTATTTATTTGCATGTGGTCTTCTCTCTTAGAACATAAGATCTTTGAGAACAGCTGCTTTTCTCCCATTTTCCTATGTATCTTAGGACTTAGAACAATACCTGACATGAAAGTGCTTAATTAATACATGTTGCTTGGTGGACTATATATGATTATGTATATATGTACATATACATGTACATATATATATATACATATATATATATTTCAAGGCTTAGAGAGACCTTAGTTTCTGACAGTAGAGTCATTTTTTTTCTCCTGAGAAAAATGTCTTACAGAAATGTGTGGAATGGAGGGCAGAGTCAAGATGGTAGAGTAGAAGCATGGACCTGCTAAAGTTCTCCCCATAAAACCTTCAAAAAAAACCTGTAAAATTTACTCTAAACAAATTCTAGAGCAGCAGAAACCACAAAATGACAGATTAAAGCAAATTTCCAGCCCAAGACAATCTGGAAGGTCAACACGAAGGGTCTTTCTCTGTGCTGGGGGAGGAGTGCAATTTAGCGTGAGCTGCTCCAGAATACACAGAGTTGCAGCAGGAATTAAGGAATTGAAGCTGCTGTGGTTTCCAGACTTTGCAGCCCTCAAGTGCTAAGAACAGCTGTGAAGGTCAGTGGGAAGGATCTCTCACCTGGCTGATAGGTGAGTGTGGTCTAGCCCCAGCCCCAAAAACAGGGCAGTGGCAGGAACTGCAGAAGCAGAGGCTGCTTCTGAAGTCTTCCACATAACAAAGAGCTCAAAAGTCAAGTAATTGGCTGGGAAAATAAGCAAACCAGGGGAAAAGAAACAGACTATAGATTCTTACTTTCTTGGTGAAGAGGCATTTTCTTATTTCATTCATGATGAAGAAGATCAGAACATTCAAATAGAAGATGACAACAAAGTCAAGGTTCCCGCATCCAAAACCTCCAAGAAAAATATGAATTGCTCTCAGTCCACTAAAGAGTTCAAAACTTATTTTGAAAATCAAGTAAAAAGAGTACAGGAAAAATTGGGAAAAGAAATGAGAGTGATTCAAGAAAATCATGAAAAACAAGTCAACAGCTTGCTAATGGAAACAAAAAAAAATGATGAAAATAATACCTTTAGAATGAGACTTACCCAAATGGCAAAAGAGGTCCAAAAACCCAATGAGGAGAAGAATGCCTTAAAAAATAGAATGAGTCAAATGGAAAAAGAGGTCTAAAAGCTCACTGAAGTAAATAATTCTTTAAAAATTAGAATGGAGCAACTGAAAGCTAATGATTTCATGACAAATCAAGAAATTATAAAACAAAACTGAAAGAATGAAAAAAATGAAAGAGAATATGAAGTACCTCATTGCAAAAACAACTGACCTGGAAAATGGATCCAGAAGAGATAATTTAAAAATTATTGAACTACCTAAAAGCCACAATCAAAAAAAGAGTTTAGGCATCATCTTTCAAGACATTATCCAAGAAAACTGCCCTGATATTCTAGAACCAGAGGGTAAAACAGAAATGGAAAGTATTCACCAATCACCTCCTAAAAGAGATTCAAAAGAGAAAACTTCTAGCAATATTATAGTCAAATTCCAGACTTCCTAGGACAAGGAGAAAATGTTACAAGCATCCAGAAAGAACCAATCAAGTATTCTAGAAGCAACTCCTACACTAAGGGATGGGAGGGCTTGGAATATGATATTTCAGAGGTCAAAGGAGCTAGGATTAAAACCAGGAATCACCTACCCAGCAAAACTGAGTATAATACTTCAGAGGGAAAGGATAGAATTTCAGTGAGAGAACCTCCAAGCATTCTTGTTGAAAAGACCCTAATTCAATAGAATATTTGACTTTCAAATACGAGAATCAAGAGAAGCATGAAAAGGTAAATGAGAAAGAGAAACCATAAGGGACTTATTAAAGTTGAACTTTTTATGTTTCTACAGGGAAAGATGATACTTGTAACTCATGAGACCTTTCTCAATATTAGAATAGTTGGAGGGAATATGTATATGTGAATATATATGCACATATGTATGTGTGTGTGTGTATATATATAGATACGTATATATGTGTGCATATATACAAATATGTGTATTATGCATATATGTATGTGTGTGTGTGTGTGTGTGTGTGTGTGTGTGTGAGAGAGAGAGAGAGAGAGTGGGGGGGGGGGGAAGAGAGGGAGAGAGACCACAGGATGAACTGAATACAAAGGGATGATAAAAAAGTAAATTAAGTGTTGAGAGGAATGTACTAGGAGAAAGAAAAAGGGAGAGGTAGAATGTAGTAAACTATCTCACCTAAAAGGGGCAAGAAGGAGCTTTTACAGTGGAGGACAAGAAGGGGGAAAATGAAAGGGAATAAGGGATCCTTTTTTTCATTGGATTTGGCTTCAGGAGGGATTAATATACACACTCAATTGGGTATGGAAATTTCTCTTACCCTAAGGGAAAGCAAGGGGGTAGGAGGATAAAAGAGAGGGAATAATAGAAGGTATGGCAGATTGGGGGAAAAGGTCATCAGAAGCAAATATTTTTGTAGAGGGACAGGTCAAAGGAGATAATAGAATAAATCAAGGGTGGGACAGGATAGAGGGAAATGCAGTCTTTCACAATATGATTGTTACAGAATGTTTTGTATGACTCCACATGTATAATCTATATTGAATTTCTTGCCTTTTCAATGATGGGTGGATGGGAGAAAGGAAGGGAGAGAATGTGCATCTCAAAGCTTTAAAAATGAATATTAAAAATTGTTTTTACATGCTACTAGGAAATAAGATATATAGGCAATAGGGTATAGAAATCTGTCTTGACCAACAGGAAAAAGGAAAGGAAGAGGATAATGGGAGGGGGTGGGGGGATGAGGATTGAAGGGAAGGCAGATTGGAGAAAAGGGTAATCAGAATGTATGTTGTCCTGGGGTGAGGAGAGAAGGCAGATGGGACAAAATTTGAAATTCAAAATTTTGTGAAAGTGAATGTTGAAAACTGAAAATAAATTAAAAAAATTATAAAGGCTTAAAACAGAAATGTATGATACTATCCTGGTTTGTAATTACAGAGGTATGATCAAGTTTGGAATCACAGGACATATGTGCGAGCACATTACCTACCTTATACTAGTTGTATAAATGTGGACAATCCATTTAATCTTTCAGTTCTCCAAGTAACTCTCTAACATTTTAAATTACAAATGCTGATCTGCAATGGTCACTTTACCAACAAAATCACAAGTTTATACCTTTGCCACCAAATAGTAATATCATACCAAAATAATATTCATTATTTTGGATGAATTTATTTTTCACTAAAATAAAAACACTTTATAAGAATATGTTTTGTCAATAAGAGAGAAAACCATATTATATACTCATGTTCAAATATTTGCTGGAATTCTATTAGAAAGTAGAGTTAACTTGTATTAAAGGTCTAGATAGTAGCTGTCTTAGTGAAATATTTTGTTGAGATTTGGTTTTTTTAATGTTTATTTATTTATTTTTAGTTTTTGACATTCATTTCCACAAAATTTTGAGTTCCAAATTTTCTCCCCATCTCTCCTCTCCCCCCACCTCATAACACCTTGCTTTCTGATTACCTTTTCCCTCAATATGACCTCCCTTCTATCACACCCCACCCCTCCCTTATTCCCATCTTCTCTCTTTTCTTGTAGGTCAAAATATATTTCTATACCCCATTGCCTCTATTTCTTATTTCCCAGTTGTATGCAAAAACAATTCTCAGCATTCTTTTCTAAGACTTTGAATTCCAACTTCTCTCCCTTCCCCTTTCACCACCCATCCTCACTGAGAAAGTAAGCAATTCAGTATAGGCCATATCTGTGTAGATTTGCAAGAGACTTCCATAATGGACATGTTGTATGAGACCATTTCCCTCCATCCAATCCTGCCCTCATTTATTCTATTGTCTCATTTGACCTTGTTCCCCAAAAGTGTTTACTTCTAATTGTTCCCCCTTTCCATTTGTCCTCCCTTCTATCATCTCCCTCACTTCACTTGTCCCCTTCTCCCCTACTTTCCTGTAGTGTAAGATAGATTTTCATACCAAATTTGGTATGTTATTACTTCCTTAAGCCAAATGTGAAGAGAGTCAGCTTCACTTTTTCCCTCTCACCTACTCCCTTTTCTCTTCCATTGAAAAAGCTTTTTCTTGCCTCTTTTATGAGTGATAGTTTGCCCCATTCCATTTCTCCCTTTCTCCTGCCAATATATTCCTCTCTCACCCTTTAATTTTATTTTTTTAGCTATCATCCCTTCTTCTTCAACTCAACCTGTGCTCTCTGTCTATATGTGTGTGTATATGTGTGTGTGTGTGCGTGTATGTGTGTGTGTGTGTATGTAATCCCTCCAACTACCCAGATACTGAGGAAAGTCTCAAGAGTTACAAATACTATCTTTCCATGTAGGAATATAAACAGTTGAACTTTAGAAAATCCTTTATGATTTCTCTTTCCTCTCTATCTTTTCATGATTCTCTTGATTCTTGTGTCTGAAAGTCAAATTTTATATTCAGTTTCTGGTCTTTTCATCAAGAATGCTTAAAAGTCCCCTACATCACTGAATGACCACTTTTCCCCCTGAAGTATTATACTCAGTTTTGCTGGGTGATGATTCTTGGTTTGAATCCCAGTTCCTTTGACTTCTGGAATATTATATCCCAAGCTCTTTGATCCCATAATATAGAAGCTGCTTGTGTTATCTTGATTGTATTTCCACAATATTCAAATTGTTTCTTTCTAGCTGGTTGCTATATTTTCTCCTTGACCTGGGAACTCTGAAATTTGGCTACAATTCCTAGGAGTTTCTCTTTTCAGATGTCTTTCAGGAGGATTTCAATGGATTCTTTCAATATTTATTTTGCCCTCTGGTTCTAGAATATCAGGGCAGTTTTCCTTGATAATTTCATGAAAGATGATGTCTAGTCTCTTTTTCTGATCATAGCTTTCAGGTAGCCCCATTAATTTTAAATTGTCTCTCCTGGATCTATTTTCCAGGTCAGTTGTTTTTTCAATGAGATATTTCACATTATCTTCCATTTTCTCGTTCTTTTGGCTTTGTTTTGTAATTTCTTGGTTTCTCATAAAGTCATTAGCTTCCATCTGCTCCATTCTAACTTTCAAAGAAGTATTTTCTTCAGTGAGCTTTTTAACCTCCTTTTCCATGTGGCTAATTCTGCTTTTTAAAGCATTCATCTTCTCATTGGCTTTTGGGGCTTCTTTTTCCAATTACGTTAGTCTATTTTTAAAGATGTTATTTTCTTCAGCATTTTTTTGGGTCTCCTTTACAAAATTGTTGACTCACTTTTCATGATTTTCTTGCATTACTCTCATTTCTCTTCTCAATTTTTCCTCCACCTCTCATACTTGATTTTCAAAATCCTTTTTGAGCTTTTCCATGGCCTGAGATCATTGCATATTTATTTTGAAGGCCTCTGATGTTAAGCACTGTTCTTTCTCATCTGAAAGTATGGAAGAAAATGCCTGTTCACCAAGAAAGTAACCTTCTATAGTGTTACTTTTTCCACTTCTTTGAGCCTTTTCCCAACCAGTTACTTGACTTTTGGGTATACTCTGGGGACCTGTAAGTTCTCAGTTCCTCCAAGGTGGCACAATCATGCCTGGCCTGTGCACTGGTCTGGGAGCAACCAAAAACTTTTGTGCCCAGAATCTGGGAGCATAATTGCCTCTCCACAACCGCCTCCAGCTCTGCCATGCCCCATGACTGTGCTCAGGGTTCAGACTCAGATCAGTGGCTCAATTTCCCCAGGGGTTTTAGGCTGAGGGCTCCACAAATGAATGCTGCTGCCACTTCTGCTGCTGTTGCCTCCTCCACCACTACTTGTGTCCAGAGCCAGGGGAGGACCCTACTCCCTTGTCACCGAGGTGAAAAAGCTTTCTTACTGACCTTTGAAGTTGTCTTTGGCATTTGTGGGTTGAAAGATCTAAAAACTGCCACTGCCACTGGCTATTCTGCCCCTGAAGCCTACTCCAGTCCTGTTCCTCCTGGTGCCATGTGGCCAAGGCTGGGCTGCTCTCTGCTCCATGCACTGTGTGACAGACCTTTCCTTTCAGCCTTCCAGGCTACCTTGGGCTGGAAATCTCTTTCACTGTGTCTTTCTGTGTCTTCTGCTGCTCTAGAATTTGTTGAGTCATTTTTTACAGGTATTTGATGGGCTGTGGGGGAAGAGCTAGAGTATGTGCATCTTTCTACTCCACTATCTTGGCTCTGCCCCTCCAATCTGTTGAGATTTGAAAGGGAAATAGACTGCTTCTCCCCTCCAAAAATAATATGGTAGAGTTGCTTTCTTCATGAACCCCAAAGCAACAAGTCATATCTTGGGAAGCATGATTACATCATCTTTCTGTGCTCATAATGAACGTAGACATTTTTTTCCCCCAAAAGAACATTAGCTCTTTGAGGTCATGTTCTGTTTCATTGTTGGTTTGTATTTCTACCAATTAGCACAGTTCCTGAAACATATGCCAAAAGTTCAGCTGATTTAGGGTGATGTTAATGTTTTTATTCCCTCCACTAATGCAGATTGAAGCCCAATTCCTGCCTATCTATCCTATATGACTTTCTGTGTACAATGAATATTTGCTGCATTGAACACTGTCAGAGTGTGAAAAATTACAGATCTGAAAGCATGGGAAAATTCCTGTAAATATTGATGTATGAAGAATGAAAATCATGGAAGTCTGAGAAGTTAAGTAATAATGTACATGGTGACTGTTTCTAGATGGACTATAAGTTTCAAGATGTTTTACTTAATTTCTGGTATGCCTTCAGATTAAATAAATAGAGCAGTGATGTCCAGAAAGCTAAACAAATAGATGATGTAAAAGATACCACTATTTGATTTTTATTTTATTGTATAAGTTAAACTTACTTATTAGACAACAGGCCCTCTTTAATTGTCATCTGGACTATTGGAATAGCTCCCATATAGGTTTTTTTAACTAGTTTCTTTCCCCTCTGCAATTCATCCTCCAAACATCTGTCAAATCAAAGTCAAAATGATCTTCCTAAAGTAAAATTTCTGAACATGCCACTATGCTATTCAAGAATCCCTGTTGGTTTACTATTGCCTCCAGGATAAAATAAAAACACATTTGATATTTTAAAGTCCTTATGATTCATAACTTGGCTCTACCTCTCTTTTTCTAACCTATTTAGTTTTACTCGTTTTCATATAATCTGTTACCCAGCCAACCTATCTTAATTACCTTTCCCTTGAATACCACACTTTATTGCATGTCTCCAAGTCTTGGCATATGCTTTTCCTTCATGCCTGTAATGTTCTCCCACATCATCTCCATCTCTTAAAATCAATAGCTTACTTCAAATCTCAGCTCAGATACCTCCTCATACTTGAGATCTCTCCTCATGGACCTCATTTTTTAATGTTGCCCTCCCCAATTACCTTGAGTTTCTTTTCCATATATGGTATCTACTTGTATGCCTGTTTGTTTCCCTAGATACAATATTAGTTCTTTGAGAGTAGGGATTGTTTAATGTTTGTATTTATTCTCAAAACCTAATGTGGTACCTTTCACAAAGTAGAGAAAAGTATACATATATATATACACACAAACACACACACACATATATATATCCATACATATATATGTATATATATATAATCCATAGAGATATATAGTTATATATTTATATAGAGAGAGATATACATGAGTATGTGTACATAGGCATGTATGCATATATGTATGCATGTATGCATATGTATATGTGTGCTCATGTATGTCTATGCATACATACAGAAACATATGTACACACATGTGTGTGTATATATGTGTGTATATGTTGATTGATATCTTGGAGGATTCTATGTGTGTAAACAGAAGAGGAAACTAATACCTATATATGCAAAGGAATAAAGACATAAATGGTCATGGGTGTGCTGCCGAGAACTTAATAGAAAAAGAACGAATCCAGAAAAGGGGGATGGGGAAACTTGAGTGGAAAAGTCATTGTGTCGACAGTATTGCTAGGATGTTTTAATCCACTTAGAGGACAATTCCTGAGTTCTAAAGATAAGATTTCTAGGTTCTAGTCTTCACTTCATCACTTATTAGACATATGATTATGGTCAAGTCATATAAGCTTTATGGAAAAAGTGATCCTCATGTGTAAAATGTGTGATGGATGAGAAGTGGGTCAATAGTTTGACCATATCATCTATACAATGAGGAAAAAAGTCTCCTGTTGTACAACTTGGTAAAGAAATAGAGAAGGAATGTTAAGAATCACAGGACCGAGGCACAACAACCTCAGCATTAGGGACTTATGGTAAAGTTGGATTCCATGTAAAAGTGATGTAAATTTGCATATCAACCCTAGTCCTAAGGGCACACTAAAGTCCTTGTAATTCCAGAACTGGAAAAAATTCAGGAAGGTAACAATTCCCTTATATACTTAATGAAACTTTACAATAGACATAGAGACCTGACTTCTCTTTTTTTGGTCTTTGCTCCTAACTCAAGTTAACTTGACTGGAATATCAGTATAGTTCTTTTTTTTATTAAGTTGACAAATGCTGTCAGAAGCAAAGCAAAAGGAAGGTGTGTCTCTGTCTTCAACCCTATGAGTAGAAAACAAAACAAAAGAATATGTGGCAAATGCAAACCCAAATACATACACTTGACAAGAGGAATGATGCCAGCATGGATGCTCCTGAACCTAAAATTCTATTAGCAATATTTACACTATTTACTACTTTGTTACTTGTGGAATTCATATTCTGGAATGACCACTGGCTTTAGACTCATCACCCAGGAACCCAAATTTAGGCTGAATCATTGGGCATCTCATGTAACTTGATGTTATGGAATAAGCTATAGATATGTTTGATGAACTGGATTTCACATGAACCTAAGCAGGGTCATCCAAAGGCAATAAATAATATATCATAGCTGATACAAAACATTAAGAAAGATCTATGCTGGATCACACAGTATTTTAGAGTTTAAAATACACAGAGGAAAAATATTTTTTCTACCATTTTATCTATGTTGTTATTACTCTGCTTGTCCTTTTGCTGATACCTTGTGAATATCAGTTCATTCATTTTTGCTCCCACACAGAATTTTTCGTGGTATCAATCAAGTACTTTTGCTTCTATTCTTCTTGAGTTTCCAATAGATATTATTTTGCAGCATGATAAGTGTTCAAGTAAATGTACTGGAAGTACTGAAGAGTAACAAATAGCACTTATTTAGCACATAGCTACAAGTAAGAATTTTTTTTAATTAGGGCAAAGAAAAATAATTGAGAGGAGAGAGTGGGAATATGGTATTAAAGATGATGGCAGAGAGGAAAGACCAAGCATATACTCAGTCATACTGAGGGGTTGTGACTCATGATTCTGCAGGGATTTGAAAGGCAGAGTGCCCTGGAAAAGGGCCATCACCTCTAAAGGGCACTAGAGAGCATGACCTGGAATGTTACTGCCCTGGGATACAATCACTATCCTATTCATACAGTACTAATTATAGTCTTGATTTAACATATGATAATAAGTATAAAATTACTGATGATAGAACATTATCAATTTATAAAGAGGTATATATTAAGAAGATAAGGAAAAGAACAAGCATTTGTTATTGTTACTGAATTATTTCAGGGATTTCTGAGTCTCTGTGATCTCATTTGGGGAGGGGCAGAGTCAAGATGGCATAGAAAAGCCAGGAAGTTGCGTAAGTTCTCCCCAGTTTCCCTTGAAATCAATATTAAATTAAACCACTAAATGGATTCTAGAGCAACACTGTATACAAAGAGTTGGGGTGAAACAATTTTCTAACATAAAATAACTTAGAAGGACTTTGGGAAAAGTCTGTCTTGCTGGGAAAAGGGGGAAGAGAATCCAGTGCAGACAATGTCCAGGTAAACCAGTGGGAGGTTCTTAGTTATAGTACAGATCAGCAACTGAGGCCCCTCAGTCTTGGCTCATCAGGCCAGTAGGATAGCAGGTCATTTGTGAGGCTTCCAGCTCCAGTGCAGAAGGCAAACTGCCAGCTCTAGAAACCCCTGTACAATAGGCATGACTAGTGTGGGCCAGCCCAGCACAGCAGGCAAGCTGCCAGCTCCTAAGGCCCCTGCTCAAAAAGCCAGTGACAAGGTTCCTGCTCTCCGACAGAAGCAGCTTCAGACAGTACTCCCTGTGCCCCAGGAGCAGAGCTCAACTTTAAAAGTCATAAAATAGGGTAAAAAAATCAGAAAAGAACCATGACCATAGAAAGCTACTGTGGATACAGTGAAGAACAAAGCACAAACTCAGAAGATGACAACAATGTCAAAATGCCTACATACAAAGCTTCAAAGGGAAATATGAATTGGTCTCAAGCCCAAAAAGCCTTCATGGAAGAGCTCAAAAAGGATTTTAAAAGTCAAATGAGATAGGCAGAAGAAAAATTGGGAAAAGAAATGAGAATTATGTAAAAGAGAGTCAACAACTAGGAAAAGGAAGGACAAAAATTGACTGAAGAAAATAATTCCTTTAAAATATGATTAGCCAAATGGGAAAAAAAATCAACTGAAGAAAACAACTATTTTAAAAAATTAAATTGACTAAATGGAAAAGCAGGTACAAAAAGGAACTGAAGAGTACAGTTCCTTAAAAATTAGAATTGAGCAAGTGGAAACTAATGACTCTATGATACATTAAAAATAAGTAAAACAAAATCAAAAGAATGAAAAAATAAAAGTAAACTATCTCACTGGAAAAATATCTGACCAGGAAAATTGATCCAGGAGAGATAATTGAAGAATCATTGGAGTATATGAAAGTCATGATCAAAAAAGAGCCTGGACAGCATCTTTCAAAAAATTATCAGGAAAAACTGCCCCAATATTCTAGAACAAACAAATAAAGTAATAATTGAATGCATGCACTGATTATCTCCTAAAGGACATCCCAAACTGAAAGCTAATAGGAATATTCTTTTTTTTTTTCCTAGAAAAAAGGAGTTAATTTTTTATTCAAGTAACTGCAAATAGGAAACCAGAGTGGGGAGGCCTCATGGCAGTGTGGGACCATCCCTTCCCCCACTTTGGGGGACGTCTTTCCCTTAACCCTCCCAACTTGAAGATTACCAAAGGAGGGACTTATATAAGTGGGGACAGGCAGCTCCTCTGGGGCCTACCTCCCCAAACAATGTCACTTTTTTTAGTAAACTAGGCTTGGTGTCCACTATCTCCCCAAGCCCTCCTTTGTGATGATTTGGGGAGGATGAGGAGGGTGGATGGAGGAGGGGCAGAGGGCAGGTGAATATGAGAACCAACAAGACTGCATGGCTGAGTCTGGAAGCTACAGAACATAAGAACAAGCCATTTGAAAAAGAAAACCAACAAAATGTGTTCAGAGGTAGATTGTGAATGGAGGGAAGATGTAACTGGCTCCTTGGAGGAGGGGGATGGCATTCTGAAAGGAGGGAGGTGGGGCTAGGGAAGAAAAATTCTTGCAAAACATGCATTCCAAAGGCAAAAATCACAGGCTGAGGAAGGCCAGCCCAGGAGTGGCAGAAATTAATAGGATTGTCAAGTCCCCCTTCTCCCTAGATCTCCTGAGCAGCAAGGAACTGAATGAATCAGATCCTCTCCCTTCCCCTTAACTACTTTTCAATTAATGCCTGACACCCTAGGCTCCAGCCCAGCCCCATTCCAGTTTGATGCTCAGGAAATGTCAGAGTGTGGAGAGGGCAAGAGGGGAAAAACGGTGGGTATTGGCCCCTCCTCCCTTCTACTCTCAGTAAAAAGTTGCTCCCACCTCCACCCTTGGGACCAATCCTAACTGAGTAGAAGACAGAAAGAAGGGGGGTACAGAATATTCCCAGACAGAAGTCATTGAAGCTGAGCTCTTAAGATCAAAATACACATCTGACCTTCCCTCTCAAATTCTTTTGAGTCAGGGTCAGGGAGAGGGGTGATGGGAAAACAGGAGCCCTGGTCCCATTCCAGGGGAGCAGAGACAAAGAAACAGGTGTTGGCAGCTAAGTCAAAAGATTAGCTATGTCCAGGGAAGGAGGAATACAAAAGAAATCCCAATCCTGGGAAAGGGTGGATGGATGTGGGAGGGGGGAGGGAAGGAATACCAACTGTTATCTGCTGCATATCCCATGCCCAGCATAATCCTGTCTAGGGCGACCAGGGTTAGTGTGAATACATCCAATGTGTGAATGCGGAGGCATTTTTCCCAGGTAGAACTATTATTTCTCTGACCAGTAAAACCAGGAAGAGTGGACTGAGGGAAAGGGAAAGGAATCAAATCAGAAAAAAGAGAATTATAGACCAATTTCCCTAATAAATAATAATGCAAATTTTACCTAAAATATTTGCAAATATATTGCAGCAATTTATCATAAAGATAATACATTGTGACCAGATGTGATTTATACTAAGAATATAGGGCTGCTTCAATATTAAGAAAACTATCAGCATAATTGACCATATGAATAACAATACTCACAAAACATACTATTGTCTCAATAGACGCAGAATAATTTTTTTTTTGACAAAACAGCACCTAATCCTATTTAAAACACTGGAGAGCATGGGAATAAATGGAGTTTTCCTTAAAATGGTATGCAGTATCTATCTAGAACCATGAGCAAGCATGCAATTGATAAACGGCCAAAGGTTATAAAAAGGCAGTTTTCAAAGGAATAAATTAAAGCTATTTATAATCATACGAAAAAATGCTCTAAATCACTACTAATTGGAGAATTGCAAATTAAAATAATTCTAAGTTACCATCTCATACCTATCAGATTAGTTAATATGACAAAAAAGCATGATGATTAATATTGGAAAAAATGTGAGAAAACTGGAACACTAATGAATTGTTGGTGGAGTTGCAACCTGATGCATCGATTCTGGAGTGCAATTTAGAAACTCTGCCCAGAGGGCTATAAAACTGGGCATAACTTTTGATCCAGCAATGCAACTATTAGATCTGTATCCCAAAGAGATCATAAAAAAGGAAAGGACCCACATATACAAAAATATCTATAGCAGTTATTTTTGTGGTGGCAAAGAATTAGAACTTGAGGGTGAGTCCACCGATTGTGGAATGGTTGAAAATATTGCAGTATATGGAAGCAATGGAATACGACTATTCTATAAGAAGTTCTGAGAAGGCGTGTTTCAAAAAAAACCAAAAAAACCTGATACATGAACTGATGCTGAGTGAATTGAGCAGAACCAAAATAAAAAATTGTACAAAGCAACAACAACATTGTGTGATGATTAACTATGATAGATTTAGCTCTTCTCAGAAATTCAAGGATTCAAGGCAATTCCAAAATAGAATTGGAAAATGCTAACCACATCCAGAGAAAGGACTGTGCAGTCTAAAGATCAAAGTGTATTATTTTCACTTTATTGTATTTTTTTTCTTTCTCATGGATTTCCCTTTGGTTCTGGTTCTTCTTTCACAACAAGACTTAAGTGGAAATATGTTTAACATGATGGTACATGTATAACTTTTATCAGTTTGCTTTCTGTCCTGGGGAGGGGAGGGAAAAAGTGAGAAAAAATGGAATTCAGTCACAAAATGAATTATCAACATTATCTTTATATGTAATTGGGAAAAAAATTAAAATACTATTAAGTGCAAAAAAAATGTACTGGAGTGGTTTTTCATTTCATTCTCCAACTCCTTTTACAGAAAAGGAAACGTAGACAAACAGGATTAAATGATATTCAGGGTTGCACAACCAATAAGTAATCTGAGGCTGGATTTGAACTCAGGAAGATGAGATTTCCTGATTCCAAGCTCTATTCACTGAGCCACTTAGATGCTCCTTAATCATTTATTAGGCACCTACTGCATGCAAGGTACTATGCTAAGGTTTTATAAATGTTATCACATTTGATTCTCAAAAGATGCATATGAGGTAAGTAACATTATTTCCCCCTTTTTCTAATTGAAGAAAAAAAGTCAAATAATGGTTGGGTGACTTGCCCAGGGTTTTATAACCATTAAGTGTCTGAGACTGAGTTTGAGCTCAGATATTCTCCATTACAGGCCCAATACTCTCTATCCTCTGGGCCACCTAACTGTCTTATTTAGTACTCACTACTAGATACCAGGGATGCCAGTACAAAGATTAAAATGATCTCCAGTCAAAAGGATCTCACATTCTAATGGGAGAGACAGTAAATGCATATAAAATGTAAATAGCTCACATAGAACGTTAAACATTCAAATATATGCAAAGTAGTTATATACATGGTAATTTGGGAGGCAGGGTTCTCG
Organism: Notamacropus eugenii; assembly: GCF_028372415.1. Lineage (NCBI taxonomy): Eukaryota > Metazoa > Chordata > Mammalia > Diprotodontia > Macropodidae > Notamacropus > Notamacropus eugenii. The sequence goes on along the minus strand of NC_092873.1, from coordinate 193,738,825 downwards.
CAGTTGGGGAATCAGGAAAGGTTTCATGCAGAAAAACAAATGTCTGAGCTACATCTTAAAAGAAAAAGACTGTATAAGGTAGGTGCTAAGGATCTGAGAAAGCATACAAAAGTACAGAGATGGGAGATGGAGTACCTCCAGTGGGGAACAGAAAGGACAGTTCTACTAGATTTCAGAATATAGGAGAAGGGGTGGGGTGGATAGGTGTGATAGATAATGCGACTAAAAAGGTAGTTTGAGGCCAGACTCTGAAGTATTTTAACAGTTTAGCAACAGAATCAAGTCAAGAATCATGTCAATCCCAGTTTTTATGTTATTCAAGAGTCAATAAGAAGGTGCTGGAGTTGCTAGAGGAAGGGAAAGAGGTCACATCAATCTATGTTTAAGGGATATTACTTAGGCAATAGTGTAAGGGTGATCTGAATGGTGAGAGACTTAAATCAAGGAAAATAGTTAGGAAGCTGCTGCAATAATCTAGAGTGAGAGATTATTAGAACCTGAATTAAAGTGGTGTCTGAATGAGGAGAGAAAAAAGAGTGAGATGTGAGAGATATAATGAAGGTGCAAATGGCAAAATTTGTCAGTTGATGGGATATAATAAGTGAAGGGGAATGAGAAGGTGAGGATAATGGCAGTTAAAAACCTAGGAAACTGGAAACATAATGGTGCTTTCAACAAAAATAAAGATATTTAAAAGAGGGGACATTTGGGGGAGAAAAATAAAAAGTTAAAGTTAGGATATATAGAGTTTAAGCTGCGCCAAGATATACAATTTGAAATATCCAAGAGATAATAATAAAAATACTAATGAGTCAGGTAATTAGAAATCATAGGCTTCACTTTTTTTTTATTTTAACCTTTAATTTGACTTAAATGTATTTGCAGTTAATCCAGAGAATCCTCTATAATTTAATTAGAGGGACTTCCTAAAATACAAATGCTACAGAAGTCAAATTATCTCAGCCATTTGTAATATTATATAGTAGAAAGCAGGCATTGACTATCAGAGGTGGAGTTGAGGAATCAAAAGACAGTATTAAGAATGGCCACTAGAAGAAATAAGCTGTCCCAACACTTTGTACCAGACACAGAGATTGTCAAATGTGTGTGTTCGTCCATTGCCAAAGAAGACCATGCCATCAGAGAAATAATGACATGACTTGCGCTTGACCTTGGTTTGAGTGAGGGAGGGTTGTGCAGGTCACCAGCCTCACTTCTCCTCCAGAGCCATCGGAATCCAGTGACCAGATATTCATCAGGATGACTGGAGATGACCCAGGATGAGGCAAATGGGGTTAAGTAAGTTGCCCAAGGTCACACAGCTAGTGAGTGTCAAGTGTCTGAGGTGAGATTTGAACTCAGGTCCTCCTGACTCCTGTACTGGTGCTCTATACACTGCACCACTTAGGTGCCCGAGATTGTCAAATAAAAAAAAAAGGGCAAACTGACAAGAACTATTAGAAAAATGAAAGCCTGGAGTGGAATGAATTGAAATACTGAGGTAGAAATAGTTATGTTTACTGTTTGCCTGAGCTTCTTTCAGGAACACTATGACAAACCTTTACTCAAGGGCATATGTTACTTTTCTTTTTTATATATATTTATTTATTTTCAGTTTTCAATGTTCACTTCCACAAAATTTTGAATTTCAAATTTTCTCCCCATGTCCCCTATACCTCCACCCCAGGACAGTGTGTACTGTGATTGCCTTTTCCTCCAATCTGCCCTTCTTCCTCTCATCATCCCATCCCCTTCCCTTCTATTTTCCTGTAGGGTAAGATAGATTTCTATACACCCTTGCTTATCTTATTTCCTAATTGCATGTTAAAACAACCTCTAACATTCATTTTAAAGCTTTGAGTTCCACATTCTCTCCCTTCTCCCCTCCCCACCCACCCTCATTGAGAAGGCAAGCAGTTCCATAAAGGTTATAGTCATGCAAAACACTTCATGACCGTGAGGGTATGAAAGACTAACTGTATTTCCCTTTATCCTGTAGGATCCTCCATTTATTCAATTCTCTCCTTTGACCTGTGCCTCTACTAAAGTGTTTGTTTCTGAGTACCTATTTCCCCAATCTGCTGTCCTTTCTGTTATCCCCCATCTCTCATCCTCTATCCCCTCTCCATGCTTTCCTGTAAGGTAAAATAAACTTCCATACCCAATTGAGTGTGTATGTTATTCCCTCCTGAAGTCAAATCTGATGAAAGGAAGACTCATGTATTCCCTCTCACCTTCCCTTTCTTCCTCTCTATTGTAAAAGCCTTTTCTTGCCTCTTTTATGTGAGATGATTTACTACATTCTACTTCTCCCTTTCTCTTTTTCCTAATACATTTCTACCAACCCTTAATTTTCTTTTTTAGATATCATCCCTTCATATTCAATTCACCCTGTGCCCTCTGCTCCTCTCTCTCTCTCTCTCTCTCTCTCTCTCTATATATATATATATACACACACACACACACACACACACACATACACACACATACATATACACACATTCACACACAATCACACACATACATATGAAGGATGAACAAAACAATTTGTGAGCAGATCCAGCTTCTTGAATGGAGACCCAGCTATCTGGGTAACTCAACTCCTCCTCTCCTATCTCTCTCTCCCTCCCCTTCCTTCTCACATCAAAAGGAAGGCAACTTTGGATGGCCAGGGAATGCCCAGTTAACTTGGGTTTACTAGACAGATTTGATTCCTTCCCTTCCCTTCCCTCCCCTCCCCTCCCCTTCCCTCCCCTCCCCTCCCCTCCCCTCCCCTCCCCTCCCCTCCCCTTCCCTCCCCTCCCCTCCCCTCCATCCCCTCCCCTCCCCTCCCATTCCCTCCCCTCCCCTCCCCTCCATCCCCTCCCCTCCCCTCCCCTTCCCTCCCCTCCCCACCCCTCCCCTCCCCTCCCCTTCCCTCCCCTCCCATTCCCTTCCCTCCCCTCCCCTCCATCCCCTCCCCTCCCCTCCCCTCCCCTTCCCTCCCCTCCCCTTCCCTCCCCTCCCATTCCCTTCCCTCCCCTCCCCTCCATCCCCTCCCCTCCCCTCCCCTCCCCTTCCCTCCCCTCCCATTCCCTTCCCTCCCCTCCCCTCCATCCCCTCCCCTCCCCTCCCCTCCCCTTCCCTCCCCTCCCCTCCCCTCCTCTCCCCTCCCCTCCCCTCCCCTCCCATTCCCTTCCCTCCCCTCCCCTCCCCTCCCCTTCCCTCCCCTCCCCTCCCCTCCCCTCCCATTCCCTCCCATTCCCTTCCCTCCCCTCCATCCCCTCCCCTCCCCTCCCCTCCCCTTCCCTCCCCTCCCATTCCCTTCCCTCCCCTCCCCTCCATCCCCTCCCCTCCCCTCCCCTCCCCTTCCCTCCCCTCCCCTCCCCTCCCCTCCCATTCCCTCCCCTCCCCTCCCCTCCATCCCCTCCCCTCCCCTCCCCTCCCCTCCCCTCCATCCCCTCCCCTCCCCTCCCCTCCCCTCCCCTCCATCCCCTCCCCTCCCCTCCCCTCCCCTTCCCTCCCCTCCCCTCCCCTCCCCTCCCCTTCCCTCCCCTCCCCTCCCCTCCCCTCCCATTCCCTCCCCTCCCCTCCCCTCCCCTTCCCTCCCCTCCCCTCCCCTTCCCTCCCCTCCCCTTCCCTCCCCTCCCATTCCCTTCCCTCCCCTCCCCTCCATCCCCTCCCCTCCCCTCCCCTCCCCTTCCCTCCCCTCCCATTCCCTTCCCTTCCCTCCCCTCCCCTCCATCCCCTCCCCTCCCCTCCATCCCCTCCCCTCCCCTCCCCTCCCCTCCCCTCCCCTCCCCTTCCCTCCCCTCCCCTCCCCTCCTCTTCCCTCCCCTCCCCTCCCCTTCCCTCCCCTCCCCTCCCCTCCCCTCCCATTCCCTTCCCTCCCCCTCCCCTCCATCCCCTCCCCCTTCCCTCCCCTCCCCCTCCCCTCCCCTCCATCCCCTCCCCTCCCCTCCACTCCCCTTCCCTCCCCTCCCCTCCCCCTTCTCTCCCCTCCCCTCCCCTCCCCTCCCCTCCCCTCCCCTTCCCTCCCTTTCCTTCCCCTTCCCATGCCTTCTCCTTCCCTCCCCTCCCTTCCCCTCCCCTATCCCCTTAAACTTACTGCACTCTAAAGCCCATAGATTGTACAACACTAGGCCTTGCCCTAGCTCCAATTACGGACATTTTTCTGGACCCTCCTGGTTTAAGAGTGATTATTAATAGTAACTCTTGCTCTTTCCCTCCTAACTTGATTTAGTTATTTTTCTTTACCTCTTTAAGGGGCTATCCCCTGACTACTTCTTGCAAAGGCCTATTCACTGAATGGGCATTGCCTCACCCTAAGTGAGTACCTGAATAGGCCTTGGTCTCAAGGGGCCAAGGTCTCCCGTTGCATCCTGGGCCATCTCCAGTCATTCTGATAAATATTTGGTCACTGGATCCAGATGTGTCCAGAGAAGAAAGTGAGGCAGATGACCTTGCACAGCCTTCAATCACTCAAAGAAAAATTAAGTGCATGTCATGTCTTTATTTCTTTAATGGCATGGTCTTCTTCAGCAATGACGGATGAATATAGCAATAATCTGTGAGTGTGTGTGTGTGTGTGTGTGTGTGTGTGTGTGTGTGTGTATCACTCTCTTCAACTATCCTAATACTGAGAAAGATCTCATGAGCTACAAATACCATTTTTCCACGTAGGAAGGTAAAAACTTCAACTTTAATAACTTCTTTAAGGTTTCTCTTTCCTCTTTACCTTTTCATGCTTTGTTTGATTCTTATACTTGAAAGTCAAATTTTCTACTCAGTTCTGGTCTTTCCAACAAGAATGCTTTGAAGTCCTCTATTTTATTGAAGTTCAATTTTTTCCCTTGAAATATTATACTCAGTTTATTGGTTAGGTGATTCTTGGTGTTAATCCTAGCTCCTCTGACCTCTGAAATATCATATTTCAAGCCTTCCCTTTCCTTAGTGTAGAAGTTGCTAAGTCCTGTGTTATCCTGATTGTGTCTCCATGGTACTTGAATTATTTCTTTCTGGCTGCTTGTAATATTTTCTCCTTTACCTGGAAACTCTGGAATTGGGCTACAATATTCCTAGGAGTTTTCCTTTTTAGATCTCTTTCAGGAGGTGATCAGTGAATCCTTTCCCTTTCTATTTTACCCTGTGGTTCTAGAATACCAGGCGAGTTTTCTTTGAAAATTTCTTGAAAGATGATGCATAGGCTCTTTTTTTATCATAGCTTTTAGGCAGTCCAATAATTTTAAAATTATCTCCCTTGGTTCCATTTTCTGGTCAGTTGTTTTTTCAATGAGATACTTCACCACTGGCTTTTATTTTTTCATTCTTCTGGTTTGGTTTTGCAATTTATTGATTTCTCACTCATAAAGTCATTAGCTTCCATTTGCTCCATTCTAATTTTTAATTATTTTATTCAGTGAACTTTTGGATCTTATTTTCCATTTAGCTCATGCTGTTTTTTAAGGCATTCTTCTCCTCATTGGCTTTTTGGACCTTTTTTTTTTTTTTTTTTTTTTTTACCATTTGCGTTCGTCTAATTTTAAAGGTGTTATTTTCTTCATCATTTTTTGGTTTTCTTTAGCAACCTGCTAACTCATTTTTCATGATTTTCTTGCATCACTCTCATTTCTCTTCCCAATTTTTCCTCTACATCTCTTACCCGATTTTCAAAATCCTTTCTGAGCTCTTCCATGGTCTGAGACCAATTCATATTTTTAGAGGCTTTGGATGCAGGAGCTTTGGCTTTGTTGTCTTCTTCTGGCTGTATCTTTTGATCTTCTGCACCACCAGTCATGTAAGAAAATAACTCTTCACCAAGAGAGTAAGAATCTATAGTCTGCTTCTTTTTCCCATTTACTCATTTTCCCAGCCAGTTACTGGGCTTTTGAATTTTGTGAAGTAGAGGGCTGCAGAAGCAGCCTCCCATTCAGCAGTGGCTTCAGCCCCCCTGGGGCTGGGACTGGGGCAGGGACCTGGGCTGGGGCTGGACCACACTTCCCTCTCAGTCAGGTAAAAGACTCTTCCCACTGACCTTTGAAGCTGTCTTTAGCATTTGTGGGTTGAGTAATCCAGAATCCATAGGAGCTGCCAGTGATTCAGTTGCCTAAGGCTCTTGCTCTGTCTGAGACAACATGGCACATCCCAAGAGGCGCTCAGCTCCCAGCCTTGTGCAATAGACCCTTCTTGTCAGCTTTTCAGATTGTCTTAGGCTGGAAATGTGCTCCACTCTGTCATTTTGTGGTTTCTGTTGCTCTAGAATTTATTTTGAGTATTTTTACAGGTTTTTTGGGGGGTTTATGGAGAGAGTTGAAGCAGTTCTCTGCTTCTACTCCACCATCTTAGATCCATATGTCACTTTTCAATGACTAAATTAGGAAACATTGTGGATTTAAGGTCATGTTAATTATTTATTTTCTTTATGTTCTGAAATTCTTAAAATCATAAGGATGCTGATTTAATAATTGGCTGTGTTACAAAATGGTATATGGACAGTTAGGTGCTGAAGTTCATAGACATGGACATGAAGTCAGAAAGACTAGACTGACAAATCTTTCCTTACACATTTATCATTTTGATACCTTGTGCTAGTAGCAACTTCTCACCCTCAATTCATTTATTTATAAAATGGAGATAACAATAGTACCTACCTCACAGGATTATAGTGAAGATCAAATAAGCTAAAATTTAAATCACTTAGCAAATAGAACAATCTAGAAATACTAACAGTTCCAGCAGTTAGTAGTAGTAGTGGCAGTAGTAGTAGTAGTAGTAGTGGCAGTAGTAGTAGTAGTAGTAGTAGTAGTAGTAGTAGTAGTAGTAGTAGTAGTAGCAGTAGTAGCAGCAGCAATAGTTGCAGTCATAGTAGCTGTCAAAAATAGTTAATACTAGTAGCAAGTAGCAGTAGTAATGGAAGTATGCAGTAATAGTAGTTAGTCTATGATCAACTTGGCTGTTATTAGCAATATAATGATACAAGACAATTGCAAAAGACTCTTGATGGAAGATGTCATCCACATCCAAAGAAAGAACTGATGGAATCTAAATATAGATCAAAGTATACCATTTTCACTTTTTCTCCCTTTTACTTTTTTCCTTCTTTCATAGCATGACTATGTGGAAACACATTTTACATTATTGTACATGTGTAATCTATATAAAATTGTTTTCTTTCCTGAGGGGAAGGGAGGTAGGGAAGGAGAGAGCAAAATTTGCAACTCAAAAACACCTCTCCTTGGATCACAACACTTTGGAATCACTGAAAATTTCTAATCTCCCAAAACTATCTCTGAAAACTGCAGGGAAGGCAAAATGAAGACACAAACTTAGAAAAATACAATAAAGTAAAAGCAAAATGTAAAATATTTTTAAAAAATGAAGTGGATGCAAGTTCAATAAGAATTTCTGGAAGAAATAAAATATTTTCAAACTCAAAGGGACAGATGAAAAATTCAGCAAATAAATGAGATCAAGGGAAGAAAAGTACAAAAAGATAACAGTTTTATAACAAGGGAACAAAAATACCGAAGAAAGCATAACCTTATAAAAAATAATTGACCAAATAGAAAAAAAGAGCTACAAAAATTTGCTGAGGCAAATAATTTCTTAAAAGGACTGACCAGAAGGAAAAAAGAGGTTTAACAAAAAGTTCACTTAAGAAAATAATTCTTTAAAAATTGAAATTGAACAAGTAAAAGCTAATGATGCCATAAGACATCTAGAAACAATAAAACAAGTGAAAAGAATGAAATAATGGAAGCAACGGTAAAATATATCTTTGAAAAAAACCCAAAAAACCTTGGAAATAGTAAAAAGAGAGATAATTTAAGAATTATTACACTACATGAAAGCCATGATCAAAGAAATGGCCTAAACACCATATTTCAAGAAATTATAAAGAAAAACTGTATTGATTTCCTAAAACCAGAGAGTAAAATGAAAATGGAAATAATACACTGATCAACACTTCCAGGAACATTATGGCCAAATTCTAGAGTTTCAAGGTCAAAGAGAAAATACTTCTAGCAGCCAGAAGGAAACTATTTGAGTATCATGGAACTAGTCAGGATTACACAAGATTTAGTAGCTGAAACTTTAAAAGTGGAGAGGGATTGGGATAAAATATTCTGGAGGGAAAAGAGTTATGATCACGGCCAAGAATAGCCTGCTCACAAAATTGAATGTAATCCTTCAAGGTCACAAATGGAGTGAAACAAGGCTATGTGTTTGCTCATATACTTTTTAGCATGATATTTTGAGCCATGTTGTCAAATGACTTCACTGAGGACAAGCACAGTATCAAGGTCAACTACTGCACTGATGGCAAATACTTCAGCTTAGAAAGGCTATAAACATAGACCAAAGTGGAGGGAGTGTTGGTGCATGATTTTCTGTTTGCAGATGATTGTGCACTCAACCCAGTCTATGAGACTCAGATGCAACAAAGTATAGATCAAGTTGCTGCTGTTTGTGCTAGTTTCGGCCTAACGATTAACACTAAGAAAACACAGGTGCTCCATCAGCCACCACCACACCATCAATGGTTACAACAAATGGAGAAGTTTTGAAAGTTGTGGATAAGTTCACTTACCTTGGTAGTGTACTTTCCAGGGATGTACACATGGATAATGAAGTTGACGCACACATTGCCAGAGCTAGTTCAGTGTTTGGGAGGTTCTGAAGAAAAATGTGGAAGAGAAGAGGTATTTGATTGACCACCAAACTGAAAGTGCACAGAGCCGTTGTGCTGATCTCATTCTTGTATGCCTGTGAGAGCTGGACAGTTTACCAGTGCTATGCCAGGAAACTGAAATTCTTTCATTTGAATTGTCTTAGGAAGATTCTGAAGGTCGCTTTGCAGGGTAAGATATCACATACTGAGGTCCTTTCTCAAACTAAACTGCCAAGCATTCATATTCTACTTTGGAGGGTACAACTACAATGGGCTGGCCATGTTTTTTTAATGCAAAACTTAGGCTTCCAAAATGACTGAACTTTGTAGAAATCACACAGGGCAAGTGTTCACCTGGTTGTTAGAACAAACTATACAAAGATACACTTGATGACTCTCTAAAAAAACTGAAATTGATTGTATGACATGGGAGACACTGGCACAGGACCACTCCATATGGCATGCCCATATCAGAAATGCTTCAGTATTCTATGAACAAAGCAGAACTGAAGTAGAAATGCACAAATTTAGAGAATCCATCCCAGATGTTCACGTGGACTATTTGTGTCCAACCTGTGGTAGAGTCTTCTGAACTCATATTGGTCTAATGAGAGACAAGTGAATACACTGTAACTTGACTTTAGCATGGTGATGTCATTTTGGTCCTCTTCAAGAATGAAGGAAAACTAATCATTGAATATTTAATAACAGAGGACTTTCATTCATTCTAGAGGTGAACAGAAAAATCTGACTGTTAAATACAAAATTCAAGAGAAGTATAAAAAAGTAAATATCAAAGAAAAATCACAAGGATTCAATACTTTTAAACTGTTTATGTTCCTATATGGGAAGATGATAAATGGAACTGCTAAGAACTTTATCATTGTTAGAACAGTTAGAAGGACTCTACATAGACAGAGGTACAGGAATAAGTTGATTTTGTTGAGATGATATTTTTTAAAGAGAATGGGCAAGAAAAAAGGTTGGAAAAGGAGAAAAGAGGAAGAAGGTACATAAGAGGTACACAATGAAGATTTTCACAGTGGAGGTAAAAATGGTAGGAGAAGTGGGCAATGCTGAACCCTCACTGTCGTCTAAATTGGTTCAAAGAAGTTAAAAAATAATATTTCATAAAATAAAATTTCAGAAATAAAATTTCATAAAAATAAATATTTCATAAATATTTCATAAATGATATTTCATTTCATAAATATTTCATAAATAAAATTTCATAAATATTTCATACATATATGTATGTATGTATGTATGTGTATGTGCATATAGAAATAGGAGGATGCAGATAAGAGAAAGAAAATGAATGTTACAATAAAGGATAGATAAAGGAGGGCAGTGATCAGAAGGAAAATAAATTTTAGAAGAGGGACAAAATGAAAGGAAAGGACAAATAAGAGAAAAAATGGAAGGAAATAGACATCAAGACTGAATGAGAATAAGATCAACTCACCCATAAAATAGAAGTAAGTAGCGGAATATATTAGAAACCAGAATCCATCTATATGTTCTTTACCAGAAACAGATTTGAAATGGAGAGACACAGATTTAAAATAAGGGGCTGGAGCAGAATTTATTATGTTTCAGGTGAAGTAAAAAATGCAGAGGTAACAATCATTATCTCAAACAAAGCAAAAGCAAAAGTAGTCCTAATAAATGTTTAAAAGGTGCTGGAGAACATTGAATGGGAATAGGAGTGTACCTTTTTCTCACTTATACATGACACTTTCACAAAAATGATCATGTTTAAGGAAATAAAATTCTCACAACAAACAGAGAAAACCAGAAATATTAAATGCACCCTTTTCAGATTATAATACAATAAAATTATAGTAAATAAATTGCCTTGGTAGCATAGATTAAAATCAATTTGAAGATAAATTATCTAATACTAAAGAATATATCCGGTGAGGAACAAATCAAATAAACAATAAATAATTTCTTTTAAAAAATGACAACAATAAGACAACACATCAAAATTTGCATGATACAGCCAAAGCTATAAGTAGGAAAATTTTTAAATCTCCAAATGCATATATCAAAAAATAGAGAAAGAATATAACAGAACAGATCAAGAAATTGGAAAGGCAACTAAAAAATAGAAAAAAGATTTGTCTCCATTTAAATACTAAAATTGAAATCCTAAAAAAAATCAAAGGATAGATTAATAAAAGTGAAAGAAAGAAACTTTAGACTAATAAGTAAAACAATGACCTTTTATTTTAAAAAAAACAGTGAAATAAACAAACCATTGTTTAATTTGATTTTAAAAAGTAGAAAAGCATCAAAGAAGTACATGATTTTCTCAATAGATGTAGAAAAAGCTTTTGAGAAAACACAATACCCATTTTATTAAAGACATTAGATAGCATAAGAAAAAATGGATCATTTCTTAAAATAACTAGCAACTATTTAAAACTAGTAGCAAACATTACCTATAATGAAAATAAATGATAAGCCTTTCCATCAAGATAAAGTTTCAAGAACAGATTTTCATTATCACTACTGTTATTCAATATTGTATTAGAAAATCTGATGCTAGCAAAAAGAAATTGAGGGAATAGCAATAGGCAATGAGGAAACAAATTTTTGTTTCTGCAAACAATTTTTCAGTATGCTTGGAGAATTTCAGAGAATCAACTAAAAATGTTTGGAACATTAACAATTTTATCCAAGTGACAGGATAAAAAATCCTCACAGAAGTGATTAGCATTTATACACACACACACACACACACACACACACACACACACACACACACACACACACACCCCTAAACCCAGCAAGAAGAGATAGAGATTCCATTTAAAATAACTGCAGACAATATAAAACACTTGGGAGTCTACTTGCCAAGACAAAATCTGGCACTATATGAAAACAATTACAAAACATTTTTTCACAAATTAAGACAGATTTAAACTTTTGGAGAAAAAATAATTGCTTCCCAGTCAATATCATAACAATGACAATTCTACCTAAGCTAATTTACTTATTCAAGTACCAACCAAAGTGACAAAAATATTTTATATTTTATGGAGTTAGAAAAAATAAAAATCATCTGGAAAAAAAGTGGTCAAGAATATCAAGGGAAACAATGAAAAAAAATTGCGTAGGAGGGTGGTCTAGCAGTACAGGAATATAAAGCAGTATTACAAATCAGTAATCAATAAAACAATGTGGCACTCTCTAAGAAATAGAGGAGTGGATCAATAGAATATATTAGGTACACAATACACAGTAGAAAATGATCATAGTAATATAGTGCTTCATAGACCCAAAGATCCAAGTTTTGGGGATAAGAACTAATCATTTGGCAAAAAATTGCTGGGAAAACTGGAAAGCAGTTTGGAAGAATTTAGACATAGACTAGCCCCTCATACCATGTACCAAAATAAGGTCAGAATGGATAAATTTTTTACATAGAAAGGGTGATACAAGTAAATTAGTGGAGTACGGAAAAAAATTACCTAACAGATCTATGAATAAGGGAACAGCTTATAGATGTTATGAGAAGCAAAATTACTGCATGAAATTATTTTTTTCAAAAACCAACAAAGCAAAAACTAAAAGAAAAGCAGGAAAACGGCGGAAATTTTATGTCAAATTTCTTGAATAAAGAAATACATTTCTCAAATACATAGGGAACTGAGTCAAATTTATCAAAATTAGAGCCATTCCTCAGTTGATAAATGGTCAAAGGATGCGAAAAAGCATTTCTTCTTTCATAAGAAGTCACAGCTAGTAATAGTCACATAAAAATTTCTAAATCTCTATTAATTGGATAAATACAAATTTAAACAACTCTGTGGTACCACCTTACACCTATCAAAATGGCTAATATAAGAGAAAAGAAAAATGACAAATGTTGGAGGGGATGTGGAAAAATGGGACACGAAAACACTGTTGGAGTTGTGAAGTGATCCAACCATTCTGGTGAATAATTTGGAACTATACCCAAAGAGCTATAAAACTGTATATATTCTTTTACTCACTAATAATACTATTAGATCTGCATCCCAAAAAGATCACAGAGAAGGGGAAAGGACCTATCTGTACAAAAATATTTTAGCAGCTCTTTCTGTGGTAGCAAAGAATTGAAAGTTGAACAAGTTGTGGCATATGACTGTGATGAAATATTATGTTATTGTGATAAGCAGGATGGTTTCAGAAAAACCTGAGGGGGGGAGGTCTTACTTCTGATGCAAAGTGAAGTGAGCAGAATGAAAAGAACATTGCACAAAGTAACAGCAACACAAGAACAGCAATCACAATAGTGATCAACTGAGAAAGACTCCATATTGGAATCAAAACAATGATTGAAGGTAATTGCAAAGGATCCATGATGAAATATGCTGTCCACCTCCAGAAAGAACTCTGAGTGAGCATTGATGCACACTTTTTCACTTTCTTTATCTTTATTTTTTCTTCATTTGCAACATGACTAATGTGGGGAAATAGTTTTATATGATTGTTTAATAACATTATGTTCTTTAATGAAGTCAAGAAGGAAAATCATTTCCATTTAAAGTGGATTCTGCCACAAAACATAATCCTAATAACTTTTTAGTTTTTCACATCCTATCTTTATCTTTTGATTTATAAATTCATCTCTACATTTGTATATACATTTTTGCCTTTTATGCAATGGTATTTATTATTCTTCTGATTCTGCTTTTTTAACATAAATAACCTCAGGTAAATATTTCAAAAATTTTTTATTATTCATGTTGCCCATTTTAATGATATCATAGTATTCTATTGAATTGATATATATATATGTAAATCATATGTGTATCTCAAATATATATGTATATGTATTGTGTATATACATATCTATATATATGTATATGTGTGTGTAAATATATGTGTGTATGTATATACATACGTATATATGTATATGTTGTTGTCAGTTCTTGCCCTGACTGTGACTGATCAGACCAATATGAGCTTTGAATGCTCTGCCACAGATTGGGCACAGGTAATCTTCATGAACATTTGGGGTAGATACTCTAAACTTGCATATCCTATGTTTCCTTTCAGCTGTTTCAATTTTGCTTTCTTCATACAGCACAGAACCTTTTCTGATGTGGGCACAACATTCTAAGTGATACTGTGCCAGTGTCTCCCATGTTACACAATAAATTCCAAAGTTCTTGAGAGAGACCTTGAGAATGTCCTTGTATCACCTCTTCTGACTGCCATATGATTGCCTGTCCCATGCAAGTTCTCCATAAAATAGTCTTTTTGGTAAGTGCACATTTTGCATTTGAACAATGTGGCCAGCCCATCATAGTTGCCCTCTTTGAAGCATAGTATGAATGCTTGGCAGTTCAGCTCAAGCAAGGACCTCAGTGTCTGGTACCTTATCCTGCCAGGTGATCTTCAGAATCTGCCTAAGATAGTTCAAATGGAAGCGATTCAGTTTCTTGGCATGGCCCTCATAGACTGTTCATGTTTCACAGTCATACAACAACAAGCTCAGCACAATGGCTCTGTAGACTTTCATTTTGGTTGTCAGTGTAATACCTCTTTTCTCCCATACTTTACTTCAGAGCCTCCCAAACACAGAGACAGCTCTGGTAATTCATGTGCCAACCTCATTATCAATGTGTACAACCCTGGAAAGCGTACTACCAAGGTGAGTGAACTTATCCATAACATTTAAAACTTCTCCATTTGTTGTAACCAATGGTTCCATGGATGGACGGTGTGGTGGTGGCTCATGGAGCACCTGTGTTTTCTTAGTGTTAACTGTTAGGCCACAATTAGTATAGGCAGCAGAGAATTGATCCATACTTTATTGTATCTCAGCTTCAGAGACTTCACTGAGTTCACAATCAGCTGCAAGCAGAAAATCATGCACCAACGCTCCCTCCACTTTGGTCTTGGCTTGTAGCCTTTTCAAATTGAAGAATTCAACATCAGTGTGGTAGCTGATCTTGATGGCTGCTGTGCATGCTACAACTTCTTGGAGCCACAGGTGAGAGTCAGATGGAACAGGGAGACTGAAGGTGGAAAGCAACCCTGAAAAAGGCTCAGCAGCCATCGCACCAGAAATACTGGTCCTCCCTGAACCCACCCTATGAGAGATAAAGAGACAGAGAAAGAGAGATCATATAGATATGGATATATATATGTGTGTATATATGTGTGTGTGCATATGTGTATACATTTGATATATGTATAATACATATAAGTATGCACTTATATATGTATATGTGCGTATGTATATGTGTGTATATATGTATATGTGTATGCATATATGTGTGTGCATATGTGTATACATTTGATATGTGTATTATATATAATTATGTACATACATATGTATTGTGTGTATATGTGTGTTATTCAATCATTTGCCAACTGTTAGATATTTAGACTGTTGCCAGTTCTTCACAATTATGAAAAAATACTCACATTAAACATATGTGTGTATGGCCACATGCGTATATGAATAGAACTCCTTTATTTATGTTGATACACTTGGAATAGTTTCAGCTATCTTGATTTACTGGGTAAAAATATAACCTTTTTAAAAAATCATTTTTGTCATATTCCACTAGATTGTTTACCACCAGATTGTCAATTTGTAATTCCATCAACAATGTACCTGTTTTTTCCACAGTAGTGCAAGTATTTTTTTATGCCTTCTAATGATTTTGATCAACTTAGTAGTTGTGAAATGATATCTAAATGTTGTTTTCCTCTAACTACCAAGATTGAGTTTTTAATAATTCTAAAACTTGTGTGTATTTAGTAAACAGTTGATTCTTATCTTTTACCTTTAATCTAGAGAACAGTAGAATATAATTTTGAAAATTTCCATCATTTTCCTATGTCATAAATATGGAGTGATCTTTCATATTTATAGAAATATTTATCAAAATTAAATGTTTTTCTTTTCATGGTTGATTATATACAAGGCATCTTGGTTATAGAATGGATAGAGGGCTAACATTATAGTCAGGAAATCCTGAATTCAAATTTGGTCTCAAATTAGTACTAGTTACATAAATTTGAGCAAATTACTTAACCTCTAGATGCCTCAATTTCTTCATCTGAAAAAATGGGAATAATAATGGTATATACCCCCCAGAGTTGTTGTGCAAATCAAATGAAGCACTTTATGTGTATACACCTTATAAATGGTATTATTCTTATATGCTTTTATGACATAGATGCACTTACATGTATTTATAAACATGCATACTAATTTATTAAGGGAGTGAAATTTTGAATAGAATCTACTTTCAATAATATAACCTATACAAAAACAACTCTGAAATCCTGAATTTGCAGAGGTTATTTCTAAGTATAATGGAAAGACAATGGGATGAGTTAGAAGACCTGGTTTGGAGTCAGAACTCTAATATGCTAGCTCTGTGACATTGTCCAAGTTCTTTTACCTTTGGGCCTCATTTGCTTCATCTGTGTAATGTGGGTAATAATGTGTGCATTCTCTACCATACCAGATCATACCAGATTACTCTAAGGATTAAATGAAATAGTAATGTTGAAGCAGAATCATGGAAGAGAAAGTACTGGTTACAAAGCAAGAAAACATGGGTTAGAATGTTTCCTCTGCCACTTACTGCCTATATAATACTGGCCATTAATCAGTCAAATATTTACCACTGGGGATACCATGAGAGACAAGAAGTCCACAAGGAGCTCATATTCTAATAGAGACAGCAAACAAATATGTACAAAGAAGCTATATACATATAGGATAAATAGAAAAAATACTAAGCAGAGGGAAGACATTGCAATTGAGAGGTTGAAGGTGGGATTTTGGTTGGGACTTAAAGGAAGTCACAGAGGTCAGTACCCAGAATGGAGGAGGAAGAGCATTCCAGTCATGGGGGAGAGTCATAGAAATTATCCAGAGCCAATAGATAGAGTATTTTGTTCATAGAATAGCCAGGAGGCCAGTGTCACTGGATTGAAAACTTCATGTTAGGGAATAAGGTATAAGAAGACTGGAAAGGGAGGAAGGGGCCAGGGTTCTGAATGGTTTTGAATGCCAAATGGAATACTTTGTCTTTGCTCCTGGAGGCAACAGGAAGCCACTGGACTTCACTGAGTAGAGCAGTGATATGCCTAGATCTTTGCTTTAGGAAAATCACTTTGGTAGCTCAGTGAAGGATGGATTGATTGAATTAAAGTGGGAAGAGATTTGAAGTAGAGAGAGCAATATCCACCAGCATGCTATTGCAATAATCTCAGCATAAGGTGATGAGAACCTGTACCAAAGTTATAGACATATAAGTTGAGAGATGCTGAAAAGGTTAAATCTACCATACACATAAGTATATCTATGTGTATGCATTTGTATACATGAGTTTATCTATATATGTGTATGTGTATATGTATACACACACATTACCTTTCCAAAGCTAAAAAAACTTAACATCCCTGGGCCTGAGTTTATTGTAAGATAAGGAGTTTAGCTAGATGACATGTTTCCTTTCATTTATAAATTCTATGAAAATCCACAAGAAGATAACACATTTTTTTTAAATGACAAATAAGTGTAAGGAGGTATTCAGGTCATTTTTGTTTGTAATTAGAAGGAAATGCTTCTTATCCCTTTTTGCATTTCTCTAAGCATTTAAAACAAGGGCCAAAACACACTTGTTGGTTGGTTGTTGTCCTTCATTCTTGAAGAGGACTAAAATGACATCACTATGTTAAAGTCAAGTTACACTGTTTCCTACTGTGATACAAGTTCAGAATGTTCTCGCATAGGTTGGGCACAAATAGTCCATGTGAACATTCAGGGTGGATTCTCTAAATGGATGTATCTTGTGCTTCTTTTGAGCTACTTCCATTCTGGTATGCTTATAGAGCACAGCCCCTTTTCTGATAAAGGCATGCCATGCTGGGTAGTACTGTGTCAGTGACTTCCATGTCACACAATCAATTCCAAAGTTCTTAAGAGAGAGGTTGAGAATGCCCTTCTGTTGTTTTTTCTGACCTCCATGTGAATGCTTGCCCTGTGTGAGTTCTCCGTAAAAATAGTCTTTTTAGGGGGATGGAGCCAAGATGGTGGAGTAGAAAGAAGTACATACTTTAGCTCTTGCCCCAAAGCCCATAAAATACTTGTAAAGAAAGACTCTCAACAAATTGTATAGCAGCAGAAGTCACAGAAGAAGTCACAGAAAGACAGAGGGGAGGAGATTTCCAGCCCAGAGTGACCTAGAAGGCCGAAGGGAAAAGTCTATTGCACTGGATGCTTAGCAGAGCCCAGCCCAGCCTCAGCTTGGTGAGTCTGGGAGGAGCAGGACCAGAGCAGGCGTCTGGGATGAAATTCTCAGAAGCAGCAGCAGTTCACAGATCTCTTAAATCACAGGAGCCAAAGGTCAGTGAGAGGGCTTTTTCAACTTGAGCGAGAAAGGAGCAGAATCCACCCCTGGCCTGAGCCCAAGGGGGTGGCAGAGGCTGGTCAGTAGAGGTCTTTGGAGGCCACCAGCAGACAGGCAGCTGCTAATGTCCATTGTTCCATTGTTGAAGCACTGAGCATAAAGCCCCTGGGGGAATTGAGTGACTGATCTAAATGTCAGCCCTGAGTGGCTGCCTAGCCACCACCTAAAGCTCCTGAAGGAATTGAGCAGCTGATCTGAATCTCAACCCTGAGCATGGTGCTGGGGTGATCAGGAGCACTAGGACCCTCATCATAACAAAGGATTCAGGAGTCAAATAACTGACTGAGAAAATGTCCAAAAAAGGGGAAAAAAATACGACCATAGAAGACTACTTTCTTGATGAAAAAGTATTTCCTTCTATCCTTTTGGATGAGGAAGAACAAAGCATATCTGTCAGAGGAAGTCAAGGCTTCTGCATCCACTACCTCCAAAACGAATATATAATGGGCCCAGCCCATGGAAGAGCTTGAAAAATGAGTCAGTAACTTGCCAAAGGAGATCCCAAAAAATGCTGAGGAAAATAACATCTTTAAAAATAGGCTAACTCAATTGGAAAAAGATGTCCAAAAAGCCAATGAGGAGAAGAAGACTTTAGAAAGCAGAATTAGCCTAATGGAAAAGGAGGTTGAAAAGTTCACTGAAGAAAATAGTTCTTTGAAAATGAGAGTGGAGTTCAGGGAAGCTAATGACTATATGATAAACTAAGAAGTTGCAAAACAAAATCAAAGGAATGAAAAATTAGAAGATAAGGTGAAATATCTCATTGGAAAAACGACTGACCTAGAAAATAGATCCAGTAGAGAAAATTTAAAAATTATGCAACTACCTGAAAGTCATGATCAAAAAAAGAGCCTAGATATCATCTTTCATGAAATTATCAAGGAAAACTGCCCTGATATTCTAGAACCAGAGGATAAAATAAATACTGAAAGAATCCACTGATCATCTCCTGAAAGAGACCTGAAAAGAGAAACTACTAGGAATATTGTGGCAAAATTTCAGAGTTCCCAGGTCAAGGAGAAAATATTGTAGGCAGCTAGAAAGAAACAATTTGAGTATTGTGGAAATGCAATCAGGATAACACAGGATGTGGCAGCTTCTACATTAAGGGACTGAACAGCTTAGAATAGGATATTCCAGAAGTTAAAGGAACTGGGATTAAAGCCAAGAATCACCTACCCAGCAAAACTGAGTATAGTACTTCGGGAGAAAAAAATGGCCATTCAATGATATAGAGGACTTTAAAGCATTCTTGATGAAAAGACCAGAACTAACGAGAAAATTTGACTTTCAAACACAAGAAGCAATGGAAGCATGAAAAGATAAACAGGAAAGAGAAATCATAAAGGACTTTCTAAAGCTGAACTGTTTACATTCCTACGTGGAAATATAATATGTGCAACTCTTGATACTTTTCTCAGTATTTGGGTAGGTGGAGGGATTACACACACACACACACACACACACACAAGAACAGAGAGCACAGATTGAGTTGAATCAGAAGGAATGATATCTATAAAAAATAAAATTAAGGGGTGAGAGAGGAATATATTGGCAGGAGAAAGGGAGAAATGGAATGGGGCAAACTATCAGTCATAAAAGAAATAAGAAAAATCTTTTTTCAATGGAGGAGAAAAGGGAGGAGGTGAGAGGGAGAAAAGTGAAGCTTACTCTTGTCACATATGGCTTAAGGAGGGAATAACTTGATCACTCAATTTGGTATGAAAATCTATCTTACACTACAGGAAAGTAGGGGAGAAGGGGACAATGGGGTGAGGGGGATGATAGAAGGGAGGGCAAATGGGAGAAGGGAGTAATTAGAAGTAAACACTTTGGGGAAGGGACAAAGTCAAATGAGAGAATAGAATAAATAGGGTACAGGGTAGGATGGAGGGAAATACAGTGAGTGTTATACAACATGTCTATTATGGAAATCTTGTACAAAATGACACGTATGTAGCCTGTATTGAATTGCTTGCCTTCTCAGTGGGGATGGTTGGGGAGAAAGGAAGGGAGAGAAGTTGGAATTCAAAGTATTAGAAATGAATGTTGAGAATTGTTATTGCATATAACTGGGGAATAAGAAATACAGGTAATGGTGAATAGAAATCTATCTTGCCCTTCAAGAAAAGAGAGAAGATGGGGAAAAGGGAAGAGTGGGGTGTGATAGAAGGGAATAGCACATTGAGGGAAGGGGTAATCAGAATGCAAGGTGTATGGAGTGGGGGGAGGGGAGAGATAGGTAGAAAAATTGGAACTCAAAATGTTGTGAAAATGAATGTTAAAATCTAGAACTAAATAAATAAAAGTATAAAAAAAGAAAAGAAAAAAAATAGTCTTTTTAGCAAGCGTACATTTGACATTGAAACAATGTGGCCAGCCCATACTACTCTGCAGTAGAGTTTGAATGCTTAGCAATTTAGTTTGAGAAAGGAGCTTAGTATCTGGTATCTTATACTGATTGGTGATTTTTAAAATATTCCTGAGCAATTAGAACAATGTTCAACACACATTAGGCATTTCATGAATGTTTTAGTTAATTAAGAATAAACGCTTAGACTATTCCTAGAACTCTGTACTACAGAAGGCTTAGAAGGCCATTTAAAATGGGCTTGAGCTCTTTCATTCTTGTTGCTATTTCTAACCAAGGACAGAAGCACATTTTCTGGATATGATCATAATTACTTGTCAATTCACCTAGAAACGTGAATACTGTAGTATACCATCAGTAGAATGGAAAGTATTATAACATTTCTCTTTTAGATAGTTTTTGAATTGTGTATGATTTCAGACAAATTATTTTAAAAATTAACATTTAATAGGAGAGCCATACTGTGCTCTTTACTAGGCCACACAAAAATATAATACATATAATGATACTAATAAATTATTTTATACTTTAGTGATATCTCAGACTATCAAGGGAACATTCTATAGTGCTAGTAAAAACTAACAATTGAGTGGAAGGAACCAAAGTTATTGAATCTTGGGTGAGGGGAGGGGAAGAATAGGACTTCAAATTATGTTACAAAGCAATAATCATTGAAACTCTTCACCACAAGTCAAAAATAAAATAGATCAAGGGAACAGACTGGATGAAGCTGAATCAAATAAAACTGAACCCAACAATCTAGTTTTCTAAGAGTTTTAAAACAAAAATCTTGGAGAAAAAATCAGTTTGACAACAACTACAGGGAAAAAATATTCTTTTTATCCATAGTACCTACCAAATTGACAGACTTATAGTATATTTAAATGATAGATTTAGCACATGTCCCAAGGAGATCTAAGACTGAGACAAATGTGCAATATATATATATATGTATATGTATATATATATATACATATACATATATATACATATATGTATATCCCAATATTTATAATAAAACATTTTTGTAGCAAAGAATTGAAATAAAAATGAGTGAACCATTGATTCAGTAATGGCCAAAGAAAAAATGATAAACAAATGTTACAGAGCATTTTTATGTAGTAGAAAGTGACAAATATGAAGACATTGAGAAATATGGGAAAATTCTTGTAGATTAAACAGAATCAAAAGATTAATATACAAAATGGTTACAATATTGTAAGTTAAAAGACTGTTAAAAAGAAAAATTAATTCTGCACTACTGGAAAAAAAATAGTTGTAGTCTCAGAACAAAAGAAAAAAAAATCAGTACCTCCTTCCACCCAGCTAAGAAAGAGGACAATAAGGACAGAATGTTGTCTATTTTTAAAGATATGGTCACTTTACCCAATTTTTTGCTTAAACTTTCTTTGTTACAAGATTGCATCTCGTTTGAAAGCAGGGAGGATTTTTTTCAGAGTTTAACGGTAAGTAAAGGCAAAAGACAAAAATAGTTGTATTTCTTTTTTTGCTTGTTTGAACAATTTGAAAAATGGGAATAGAAACCAAACCCTAAGGTATCTTTTTGCTTTACCTAGCAGAAAAATCATCCAAAGTCATGAAATCATTTTTAGTTCTGACTTTTCCTTTCCAGCTTTTATGAAAAAAAAGCTGTTTTGCCTAGACTGTATCAGATGTGTCTTGCAGCAGTTGCTAGTAAGTGCCTCCGGGAAGGTATGTTTTCAAGCTGGCTACAGCAGAGCCCTGGGCGCTTTAAAAGACACAGATTCCTTTAATTTTCCCAGGGTCTAGTTCTGACAAATGAAATCAATAGAGCCTTGGCTACATATGTGGTAAGCTAAATATGTTTTTCTCTATAGAATGCCCCAAGGCAAGATGCAAGTTCATTAATCATTCTGCCAATCACTCAGTTTAAATTCTTGTTTCCCTGATGCCATCATATGACAAACAGGCCCTTTTATGTTTCAAGACCTTCTACTTAATGAAGGATTTTGACTAAGGCATTTTCCTCTCTTTCTGGAAGAGGAATTTAATATGAAAAAAAGCCTTCTCAATTTTATAATAGTTTGTTTTAAAGTCATATCAAATACCCATAGGAGGCATTCTAAATTATTCCTGCAGGTGTGAATTTAATCTATGAATATTAGCCTTGAACCAAAATTTAACATTAATAGTTCAATTTTAAGAATGCTTTCTCTATACTCCACTACATATAACTTGAATATTATTAATATAACCCGTTTTCCTTCTTAAATGATAGAAAACTAGCAGTCATTTAGACTATTAACCTGAGAAAAAATAGTGTTTAAGATGCATTATTATAATAATATATTGAATTAAAAATATTTCATAAAACAGCTTACCAAGATAATTTTAGACTTTGGTAGTATTAATTCATTTTATTTTTAATAGGTTTTGCCCCCAGTTACATGTCAAGACAATTATTAGCATTCATTTTTATAAGATTTTGAGTTCCAGATTTTTTCTCCCTCCCTTTCTCCCCTTCTCCTCTTTCTAAAATGGTAGGCAATTTGATAAAAGCTATGCATGTATTATCACGTAAAACATTTCCATATTAGTCAAAGTTGTAAAAGAAGAAACTTATCAAAAGAATAAAATAACCTCACAAAAGAGAGTAAAGTAAGTGAAAAAAGTATATTTTGATCTGCTATCAGAGTTTTATCATTTCTTTATCTGGATGTTTTCTTCTTGAGTTCTTTGTACTTCTCTGGGATGATTGTGTTGCTGAGAAGAGCTGAGTCATTCATAGGATCATCACACAATGTTGTTGATACTGTGTACAATGTTTTCCTGGTTCTGCTCATTTCATTTTGCATCATTTCTTACAAGTCTTTCCATGCTTTTCTTAAATCTGCCTGCTCATCACATCTTATTGCATAAGAGTATTCCAGTACATTCATATGCCACAGCTTATTAAGTCACTTCTTAATTGATGGGCAGACTTTCAACTTCCAACATTTTAGCACCATGAGAAGGGCTGCTATGAATTTTTTTTACACATATAGGTCCTTCTCACTTTCTTATGATCTATTTGTGATACCAATCTAGCAGGGGTATTGATGGATCAAAAGGTATGCACAATTCCTTTGGGCATAGTTTCAAAATATACCCTCCAGAACGGTAGAATTGGGGGGAGGAGCCAAGATGGCACAGTAGACACACATATGCTTAGCTCCGAACCCACAGCCCATGGAATATCTATAAAGAAGAACTTCCAACAAATTCTGGAGCAGCAGAAGCCATAGAACAATAGAGTGAAGGAGATTTATGTTCCAGAGAGACTTGAGAACCTGACGCGAAAGGTCCATAGTGCACTGGACATGGAGCAGAGACCAGCCCTGCTTTGGCCGCGCTGCACCAAGAGGAGTAGATCCCAGCCGGCTTCAGGGACAGGATCTCCAGCGGCCGCATGGGTCCCTCCACCCACAGGTGAGAAGGGTTGGTGAGAGAGTCTTTTTGGGTGGCCGAGAAGGGAGTGGGGTGTCCCCGTGGCTCGGGCCCCCTTGGGAGGCAGCAGCAGGGGCAGCATCGGACAGGGGCACCCAGAGCAGGCAGGAGCTGGGATCCATTGTTGAAGGTCTCTACATAAACCCCCTAGGGGAACTGAGCCCCATGTGGAGGCCCTGCCCCCACCTGAGCACCTGAACTTAATCTCACACTGAATGGCAGCCCACCCCCGCCCAAAACCCTGAGTCTGGGAAGCGGCATTTGAATCTCAGACCCCAAGCACTGGCTGGGCGGATCTGGAGGCCAGGTGGGGGTGGAAAGAAAACTCAGAAGTCAAGCCACTGGCTGGAAAAATGCCCAGAAAAGGGAAAAAAAAAAAGACTATAGAAGGTTACTTTCTTGGTGAACAGATATTTCCTCCCTTCCTTTCTGATGAGGAAGAACAATGCTTACCATCAGGGAAAGACACAGAAATCAAGGCTTCTGTATCCCACACATCCAAAATAAATATACCATGGGCTCAGGCCATAGAAGAGCTCAAAAAGGATTTTGAAAATCAAGTTAGAGAGGTGGAGAAAAAACTGGGAAGAAAAATGAGAAAAATGAAAGAAAAGCATGAAAAGCAGGTCAGCATCTTGCTAAAGGAGACCCCAAAAATGCTGAAGAAAATAACACCTTGAAAAATAGGCTAACTCAATTGGCAAAAGAGGTTCAAAAAGCCAATGAGGAGAAGAATGCTTTGAAAAGCAGAATTAACCAAATGGAAAAGGAGGTTCAAAAGCTCACTGAAGAAAATAGTTCTTTCAAAATTAGAATGGAACAGATGGAGGCTAATGACTTTACAAAAAACCAAGAAATCACAAAACAAAACCAAAAGAATGAAAAAATGGAAGAGAATGTGAAATATCTCATTGGAAAAACAACTGACCTGGAAAATAGATCCAAGAGAGGCAATTTAAAAATTATGGGCCTACCTGAAAGCCATGATCAAAAAAAGAGCCTAGACATCATCTTGCATGAAATTATCAAGGAAAACTGCCCTGAGATTCTAGAACCAGAGGGCAAAATAAGTATTGAAGGAAATCCACCAATCATTGCCTGAAAGAGATTCAAAAAGAGACTCCTAGGAACATTGTGGCCAAATTCCAGAGTTCCCTGGTTAAGGAGAAAATATTGGAAGCAGCTAGAAAGAAACAATTCAAGTATTGTGGAAATACAATCAGGATAATACAAGATCTAGCAGCTTCTACATTAAGGGATCGAAGGGCATGGAATAGGATATTCCAGAAGTCAAAGGAACTAGGACTAAAACCAAGAATCATCTACACAGAAAAACTGAGTATAATACTTTAGGGGAAAAAATGGTCTTTCAATGAAATTGGGGACTTTCAGAATGGTAGGATTGGTTCAAAAATCTATTGACAATACATCATTGTCCCAGTTTCCCCATATCCTCTCCAACATTTATCAATTACTTGTTTTGTCATACTGGCCAACCTAATAGGTGTGAGGTGTTACCTCAGAATTGTTTTAATTTGCATTTCTCTAATCAAAAGTATTTTAGAGCACTTCTTCATGTGCCTATAGATAGGGTTGATTTCTTCATCTGAAAACTGCCTGTTAATAGAATTTAGAGGCAGAAAGATCTGGAAGACCAGAATGTTAAGAAGGGAAAGGGTAAAAGGAACAATTATTTATTAGGAACTTACTATGGACTAGATAGTGTGATAAGTATCATACAAATAAGATATCATTTAATCTTCACAACCACCCTGGAAAATGGATGGTATCATTATTCCCATTTTAGAATTGAGAAAATAAACTGACGATGGTTAAATAACTTGCCTGAGGTCATTCACCTGTTGTCTTGGGAACAGATTTGAAATCAGATCTTCCAAGTTCTAGGCTCAAAGCTGGACATTGAGCCACTAAGCTGAATCTTTGAGGAAATATACTGATAAGCTGGATAGTGTCCAGAGGAGGATAACCAAGATAGGCTTTGAGTTCATGTCAATTAAGAACAGGTTGAAGGAACTGGGAGTGCTTTGTTGGAGGAGAGGAAACTCAGGGGAACATGATAACTGTGTTTACATATTTGATGAGCTTCCATGTAGAAAAGAGAATACATCCCAGGATCACACAGAGGGCAGAACTAGAAGCAATAAATAGAAATTACCAAGAGGGAAATTTAGGTTTTATGCCAGAAAAAAAAATATCCTAACAATGAGAGCTATCAAAAAATGGACTATTTTGCTTTTGGGGGATGGCAATTTTCTCTTATTTGAAGGCATACCCTGAACATAACTTGACTCCTTTTCAGTACAGGCTGAATTAGTTGACCACTGAGAACTTTTACAATTCCAAAATTCTGTGATTTTAGAAGTTACCTATTCTAATTCTCTCATTTTAATCTGAGAGGAAACTAGGTCTCAATGAAGTGAAGGTACTTAGTAGATTGGGTTATGCCTATGTGTTCAATATGCCTATGTGTTCAATATGTCTATGTGTTCATATAATTCACAAGATACAATATATGAACACATTTAATATATATGTTCATATAATTAATACCAAACTAATTAAGGAAGTGTATCCTTCTAATATAGAAGTTAGGGAGTCTAGCCTAACTTCTCTGCTTATGTATTAAATGGACTAAATATGTATCATTAAAGAAGAAAGGTTAGAAGCCATTGATAATACTATTGACAAGTTACAGTTATTAGAATCATATCCATATCTTAGCTGTATATCCATTTCTCCTCGTGGTCAACAATAAGGAATAATGTGTGCTCGTTCCATATTGTCCCTCTCCAAGGGCCCTATTTTTCAGTCTTTGCCATCTCTTGCCAGACTGGTGGTTCAGGCAACCTTCCCTCTTACAGTTCTGAGTTTGTTCAAGTGTAATGCAAAATCATGGGAATATTACCATTTTCTTGTACTCCAAAACATCTGTCACCTCATCAGTATGGATTATTTCCTACACTGATGTAATAAAAATCAATACTCTTTGCCCTTACATCCTGTGGATTCTTCACTATATTTCTATGAATTCACTGGAGGGAATTGACTTCTGTTCTGGGGCCTTCTTTGATCTCTCTTAACATCATGAGGATGCCAATAGAAGATATAGGCTGTTCATCTGTTATCTGTTACTCTCACCACGTGATAAGCTCATCTTCATTTTCATTAATGCATTTTTATGATATACTTTATACTATTCCTCCTTTTAAACTCCTTGTTTGTAATGTATCATAGCCTTCTTCTATCTAACATGTATGTTTTCTTCACCATTTGCATAAGTGTAAAAATTATTTTTTATGTTACAGCCATAAAACTACTGAAGAATTATATTTCTATTAAATGAGGCTTTGTTTCTTGGCTACTACTAACATTTTCACTTATATTCATTAAGTTAGTGAATTTAGTCTCTTTTCATCTTAGAATGGTTACCACACTAAAGCCCTTCTGTTCAACCAGTTGCCCCCTCACTAGTAGCACCTAAAAGTGTCCTTAGGAACTGCTTATGCATTCAGGCAGCCTTTGCCATTATCTTGCAAAGCATGGAAAATCCATTTATCTTTCCATTCACAATGGAACAGCTTAAATAAGATGAAAAGGGATACTCTATTTGTATTACCTGCAACAACTACACTTGACTTTATCAAGGAAATTGATACACTCAGTAAGCATTTGTCCTTGAAGTATTTTTCTAAATCAATTGAACAACTGAATGATTATCTTTTGAAACTGGTTTCTCTCTGGGAACAGTAGCGTGGTTTCCATAGAAATCCTGTGTTTATATAATACAACATACTCAGGAGATCCTATGACTTGTTAATAGGCTGTGGAACCTTGATCAAAGATGTTCAAAGCATTTTTCATCTTCCTTGATTTCTTATATGATTGTGTTATTAATCTTGTTTTTCCCACTGTTGTGTCATTTCAGTCATGTCTAACTTCATGACCCCATTTGTAAGGATTTCTTGGGGTAGTTTCCTATATCCCTTTCCAGCTCATTTTACAGAAAAGGAAACTGAGGCAAACAGGGTTAAGTGACTTGTTCAGTTAGAAGTGTCAGAGGCCAGATTTGAACTCATGTCTTCCTGAGTCCAGGCTCAGTACTCTATCCACTGGACCACTGTTTTTTTCTCTCTCTCCTTTTTTTCTCCTATCTAGAGTATAATTTTTAAAATTGTGACTAGAGAGACAGTTGTCATTAATTTGGGACCCCTGAGATAATGTCACCAGTCAAACATTTTATGGCATTATCCTTTGCCCCTGATTACTTTACCATACTTTCTTTCTCTTAGTTCTGCCCATTAATCTCCATCCTTTGATGACACTAAATTTGCTGATATTTTCTTTCTTCAATCCTCATACCTCTTGTTTTCCATAGCTTATGACATTTATGAGTATCCCTCCTCTTAGATATTCTTATCTTCCATAATACTTCTCTGTCCTGTATATCTAATTATTCTCCTTTTTGGTCTTCTTCATTATTTCATCCTCCTTCTCCCACCACCTAAGCTTGAATGTCATCAAAGTTCCTGTTGGTACCTCCTCTCCTCTCTCCTCATTCTTTGCTTGTGCAATCTCATCCATTGTCACTTTCATATAAATAACTAAAATCTATATATCCAATCCTCATCTCTGTAGTTCCAATTGTTTGATTAACATCTTTTCTTATGGTAATACTGTCTTTGCAGGGGCCATGTTTTGTTGGGTGGTGAGGAAGAGCACAAGAGCAGCTTAGGTGGAGCAGTGGATAGTTCCAGACTGGAGTCAGGAATACTCATCACTTTGAATTCAAACCTGACTTCAAACATTAGCTGTGTGACCCTAGACAAGTCAATTAACCCTGTTTACTTCAGTTTTCCCAACATGATCTGGAGAAGGAAATGGCAAAACACTCCAGTATCTTTGCCAAGAAAACCTTCAGTAGGGTCACAAAGAATTAGACATAACTGAAATGAATGGAATATGTGTGTGTGTGTGTGTGTGTGTGTGTGCATGTGTGTATAATCTCTTGATGAATGTATGTGTATGTGTGTATGAGAAAATCAAAGAGGTATAGATTAGGGTCAATTCTATGTATAATTTATAGCCATTTTCACTATTAACCCGAAATTCGCTCATTCCACCTTCCCAAAGTCAAATCTATCTATTTCTATCATTCATTTATCATTCATTTTTTAGCTCTGTTATCTTAACCTCTCTGATCTCAGATTCCTTATCCAAAATTGACTTTAAGTAGTGGTGTAATTTGTTAAAATAGTCAAATATAAAATGTGCTGAACTTTTTAAATGGGGGAGATTAACTAAAAGAGACATAAAGTTCTTTTTTATTCTAAAGGCTTATTCTATTCCATCTATTTATATTAAAGTAAAAATTATATTCATATACTAAAGCATTTCATTCTCAACATGACTTTTTTGCCTAAAACTACTGAATTACAAAAAGTAAAAGTTAATAATCCAAAGTTGTTTTATCTGTTTTATTATTTACCAGACTTCCTACTTAATATGTTCTCCTACGTAACATCTTAATACTCATTTTGGAGGTTTTCTTCTTTGTATCTTTCTTATTGTCTTTTAATAATTTCTTTAGAATTGTGAAAAAAAACTCTCATTATGTGTTTTTAAAAGAGAAATTCTGGTGAGCAAGATATTTTCCTATACTCTTGCAAAGCACTTTATGAATATTACCTGCTCTGTATGCACAAACTTCATTTGACTTGATTCTTCCCAGAAACAAATAATCGTTCAAGAGTTAGGGGCTGAGAAATCACTGAATTCAATTTTATCCTCAGCTATGTTTTAACAGTCTTCCCATTCCATATAGGACACCAGTCCAGGAATAAAGACTCTACCTCCTATGGGAAATCATCTGATAAACATAGGGGTGAATACTGAATACAGTTATCTAGCCAGGGATGAGTACTTCAAACATACCTCACCATTACCAATCTGACCCTAGGACTCCATCAACCAATGTTGTTTTATCATTAGACAGGACTAGAAACTAGACATCTGCCCTTAGGTCACCTCTACTATACCCACCCCACAGTTTTTCACTTCTTTCTCAAGAATCGAGAATCAAATTGGTACTATTTTTGCTAGGGCATCTTCCATCTTCCACAAAAGACCTCCTGCTCAAAAGAAATGACTTTCATCTATGCCAGCCCTAGGCAATTTCCAGTTCTTGTTGTCAGGCTAATCTCCCATATGGCACATGGAGAAACTCTAATGGAAAGAACAACCTACCCATTCACTTCATGGTTTTCACCTTTTACTGATTATCATTCTCATTCTTGGTCAATTCAAATCATTTATCAGATGAGAGCACATCTTGATTGTATACTAAGTGTGAGAGATTCTGTTAATATTGGCTGAGTGACTTGGTCATACTATGTGGGACTGATTTAAAAAAAAAAAACAGTATCAGCTAATTGCAATGAAGAATCTAGGAAGCAGTGAGTTGGGAAAGAGTATTCTAGCAACCCTCCTCAGAAGGAACAATTTTGGAGGGGAGGAGAATCCCTTGGTCTTCCTCAGTTTAGCCAGAGGAGGATATTAAAAGGTTTGAATGGTCCAGAAAAAGATTTTGGATTTCCCATCATTCCATTATCCCTAGGACAGTAATAGCTGATGGTGGTATATTCATTGGGAGCCAAGAAGAGGTGATTTTATGAGGAAAGGCAGATTCAAAGTTCTAGAAGGATCCCAGGAGAAAACTACACCATGCATAAGGGGAAAATATGAATACTTGCTTTTGCCACATATGCCATCTCACTCTAAGCCCATTTTGACTCTGCACTCTGCATGAACTGTACACAATTTTGTTTTCACACCTATCAACCTAATGAAACTGCTCTCTCATACATTGCAATGGTAATTTAAATGGAAAGATCTTTCCCATTTATTAACAGACCCATGTGACCTGCCTATATCCCATGGAAGCCTAAGTCACATGTGGTGGGAGGAGGTTGCTGAATGGGTGGAACAGGAAGAAGCAGAGCTGGAGTAGAACTGACAGGAAGATGGTTCGAATAGCCAGAGCTAGGAAGGACAGAGGAGCCAGGCAGCTGGCTGTGAATGAGAGAATGGCACTTTGCTTAGGGGAGCCTGTTTACAGAAAGGCCTGATAATGTCTATAGACTTCTTGGTTACTATGATGGACTTTTTTGTTGCTATGATGGATTTGGTTTTCTGGTGATGGAATTTGACTTTCTGGTGTTTGAATAAATGTTTTTTCTTCTGATTTCTATATGGAGAGTCTGTTGTACTCTGATTCAGAACTACGATGGCATATTCATAGTCACTGTCGGTGCTGTGAATATTGCCTTAGCAATACATATAGCACCAATGACTTCCGAATCATGAAATTCTATGACCTTTCATCCACTGTTTTGTCCACTTTGACTTTCTGCAATATTGAAAACTACTATCTGTCCTTAGGGAATTATTATTGTTTTCTTTCCTGGCTTCAGATATATCAGTCTATTGATTCTCTTTCCTGTTTTTTTTTACTTCACTTTTAAAATTTGTTTTATTTTTTCTTACATTTTAAGTTTTGAAGTGTCTCTCTCCCTCCTTCTGCGTCCCTCATTAAAAAAGGCCACCATTTTACACACACACACACACACACACACACACACACACACATAACCATACTATATATATATATGTATACATATACATATATATATAATATGCATGTATATTTCTATTTATCTATATATTTTTATTTATCTGTACTTTCTCCAGAGGTGGATAGCACCCACCTTCGTAGATCCTTTGTAGTTTATTTGTGTATTTATAATTCTCAGAATAACTTAGTTTTTCACAGTTACTCTTTGAACAATATTGTTGTTATCATATACAACATGCTCCTGATTCTGCTCATTTTTTTCTTCATTATTTCATGCAAATCTTTCCATGTTTTTTTCTAAAATCAACCTGTTCATGATTTCTTACAGCATAGAAGTAATATATCCATCATAGCTCCTACCATTCTAATCACTACTTTTTCTTTGCTGATTCCTTTCCCTCTTAAAGCAAAAATTCTTAACCTAAACACCCAATAAATATACATTTCCATATAGCAAGTATGAGAGAAAAAGTGAACTATACGTGAGGCTATGAAATCTATTTTGTACAGCTTATTTTTTCCACTAATGTATATAATAAATTCATGTAATTTTTCTTAATATTTTTTTCAATATTTCCCAATTACATGTAAAAATTGTAACACTGACTTTAAAAAAATTTAAATTCCAAATTCTCTCCCTCCTTCCCACTCTTGAGAAGGCAAATAATATGGTGTTGATTGTACATGTAAAGTCATGTAAAACATTTCCATATTAGCCATGTTACAAAAGAAAACACACACAACCCCCTCACCAAGAAAAATAAAGTAAAAAAAGTTCAACATGTAAGTTTTAAAGTGTCATGCTTGTTTATATCTCCTTATGTCCTTTTATCTATTCTCTATGGCACATTTAAAAATACTTCAAAGACCCTCTTTTCTTATTTTTTTGACAAATCTGCTGTTAACTTCTGCTCCCTATCAACTTTTCCCATACTCCCATTATTTCTGAGAAGAAAAAAATAGTCAAACAAAACAAATTCTACAATCTACAGATCTCATTTTATTCTTTGAGTCAATCAGCCTTCTGTTGGGACATAGATAGTATACCTCATCATCAGTTCTCTGGAATCATGGTCAGTTTCATTGAAGACAGTTCTTACGTCTTTCAAAGATGTATTTATTTGCAATTTTGCAACTTTATAAATGATTGTCTGAATTCTGCTCAGTTCACTGCATTATTTCATACAAGTGTTCTTATCCTCTGAAACCTTCTCTTCCCTCATTTAATATAGCACAATAACATTTCATTACATCATTATCATTTCATTGAACCATCCGTTCAATCAGTCAGCAATCATTTATAAAGCAAACACTATGTTCTAGGTACTATACTACTCACTGTGGATATAAAGATAAAGTAAAAACAATAGTAAATGGCCAACTGTAGGATGTTTGAATTTGACTCAATTTGTGTCTCTCAACCTTACTCCCAAAATCCAATCAATTGCAAAGTCTTGTGACATATCTTCATAATAAAATTGACTTTCATACCTTTTTCTCTACTGCAACTCCAATACCCCTAGCCTAGGACCTTTCCTCCCAACTGGAATGTGGTCAACTCTTCCTTCTTTTAGCCTTTGCCTTTTCACAAGCATTTTTTCCACACATGTAGCAGAGTAATCTTCCTAATGCACCCCTGTGATGTACTCAAAAACCTTAACTGTATCCCTTTCCCTATTATTATTGTGAAAAAAAAAAATTAACCTTTTACCAGTCTTAACATTTAAAGCATTCCACAATTTGGATTTAAGTTATCTTTTCAAATTCACTATTTCATGGACACTGGGTAACTAGTTCTTCCCTTTGTTTCTTATTTTGACAATATTATCCTTTTTTGCCTAGAATAAACTTGTTTCCTCTCACTTTCTCTCTTTTTGATTGCTAAATTCTATCCCCTATATTCAGGGTTCAATTCAAGTTTTACTGCCTCTATAAAGTGTTCCTGATCCTCCCAAGGAAAAGTGATCTCTTTCTCTTAAAATTTCTCCAAGTGCTGTGACTCAATTCTCCTTTGGAATTTATTGCATTCTCCCTTCTTGAAATTTGATTTTCAAGTGTTTTTTGTTTCCTTTATATAATTTGTTTTTTTCTTTATCTATCTTCTCTCATTTTTAACAGCACAATAGTAGCAATATATTCTTATGCCACAATTTGTTTAGCCATCCTGCTATTGAAGGGTATCACCTTAGGTCCTTTCCCCCCCACAAAAGTGCTATTATAAATATTTTTTACACATAGTATTTTTTTCTCTTCCTTTTATCTCTTTGGGTTATAGGACTACTAGTGGTTATGTTTGAATAAAAGTTATGAAAAGTTTTGTAGTTTGTTAAGCATAGTTCCAAATTGCTTTCCATAAGGCTGGACTATTTCACAACTCCGCTAACAACAAATCAATGTGCCTATTTTCTTGAAGTGACTCCAATATTTGTTACTCTCCTTCTTCCTTCTTTCTTTCCTTCCATTTTTCTTCCTTCCTTCTTTTCCTCCTTCCTTCCTTTTTTTCTTCTTTCCTTCCTTCTTTCCTTCTTTCCCTCTCCCTTTCCTTTCTTCCTTTTACCTCCCTTCCTCTCATTCTTTCTCCCTCCTTCCCTCCATCCTTCCATCTTGTAACAGCAAGATTCCCAGCATATACAGGAGGGCCTGCTGTATATGTTCTTAAAACTGCTTTTCTAAAAAGAAAGCAACTTTTGAGGGATCAACAATCTATTTTAAACACACACATCTTTCATTCACTTAGTTCAGGGGAGAAAGAATCCTGAACTTCAGAGAAATAAAGACCAGCAGACAGGGCTTCCAACTGTCTGTCTGACCATGCATCAACATCTGGGTTTTCACAATCAGTTAATTATGTGAGTTAAAGATCTTCCCCATCCATTAATGAACCTTCTCATTAAGCTAAACTTGATTTGTTTTGTAGGAAGGCCCAGGCTTTTTGTTAATTTCTAATGAGGCACCGGTTCTCAAGGGTTGTGATGCATCTTGCTCTGAAAAGTGTGTATATACTCCAAGGCGAAGTTTTGTTTTGGGGCTTACTCATTGGAAGCATTTATTTGGCCAGATGAGACTCTGAGTAGCTGCTAAGGAGCCCCCCCCCGGCTTTGAAAACCCAGATGTTGGTGCTTCTCTATCTGGTAACTTATGGTCAGAGAGTTGGAAGTCCTGTCTGTTGGTCTTTATTTCTCTGTTTGTATTCTCTCTGAAGTTCAGGATACTGATTTCTTCCCCTGAACTAAGTGAATGATATATGTGCTAGATTGAAGTAGGTGGTTGACCCCTCAAAAGTGGCTTTCTTTTTAGAAAAACAGATCTAAGAATCTGTACAGTAGGCCCTTCTTTATATGTTGGGGTCTTTGCTGTTATATTATGGCATATTTCAGCAGAATTTACATAAATTAAAAGTAAAGTATGGGGCTTTGTGGGACTGGGATATTTGTCTGTTGTTTCCTACCTGTCCTGGCTATAGTTTTGTGAAGGCCCAGGAGGTAGGGATGGCCAGAGTCAGGGCTTGAGTGGATTAGTCCAGCTCCTGACTGTGCCAGATGGGTGAAGGCCCTGAAAGTGTATTGTATTCAGAATCCAGACCAGAGTTGCCAGGGTTTGGCATGGAGCCCTGGAGCAAGAGTGGAAAACTGCCAGTATGGTGATCTAGGAGATGTCAGCTGTGCAATGGAAGCAGAGAGCTGCTTGTGCATAGACCCAGGTGGGATCTGGAAGTGGCTGGCTCCTGCTGGAGGAGGAGGAACCCAGGAGCTCAAAGTTCAGCCCCTGGCAAGATGGGGACTGTGCAGCGAGGCTTTTTGCAGCATTCTCTTGGAACAGTTTGGAACCCAGGGGTGGAGTTGCCTATGGTGGGTGAGGGGAAGTTTTCTATACCCCCCAAGGATGGCAGTCTGATGCCTTTGTTGCCCATTTGCCCCTCAGGACTTGGAAGTGGGGGCTGGAACATTGTTAATACTGAGATTTGGCTCATGAGACCCTGCACCTGAGAGTGTCTGCAATGTCAGTGTGGGGAGGATACACCCCAGGAGGACTTCATTTAGATATTTGGTTTTGGATTGAGGAAGGAGGAGCTGGTTGCTCACTCCCCAAAAATTGACCTACAAAGAATGATGTCATGTTATGAGTTCTGCAAATGTAAAGTTCATTATGTGTTTATTTTGTGGGAATTATGTTGTATTTATTTAAGAAATATTAATGCCTATTCAGATACAAGTTCCCCATTTAAGGGATTTGAAAGATTTTGGGACCCAATGTAATGTTAGTTATGAGAGTTAAAGATCTTCCCGACTAATTAATGGGCCTGATTCTCAAGGGCTGTGATGTCCTCTGACTCTGAAAAGTGTATATATACCTTGAGGTGAGGTTGTGTTACTCAATGTAAGTGTTTGTTTGGCCAGATGAGACTCTGGGTAACCACTAAGGAGCCCTGGCTTTGAAAACCTAGATGTTGGTGCTTCTCTCTCTGGTAACTATGTATGTGTGTAATGGTTAAACAGTTGGATGTGTCCATTGATCTGTGATGTATGTATTGATTATGGTCAGATAGTTGAAAGCTTTGTCTGTTGGTTTTTTATTTCTCTAAAGTTCGGCATGCTTTTTCCCCTGAACTAAGTGATATATGTACTTGATTAAAGTGATTGTTGACCCCTCAAAAGTTGCTTTCCTTTTAAAAAAGCAGATCTAAGGATCTGTACAGCAGGCCTTCCTGTGTATGCTGGCATCCTTGCCGTTACAACTCTCTCTCTTCCTTCCTTCCTTCCTTCCTTCTTTCCTTCCTTCCTTCCTTCTTTCCTTCCTTCCTTCCTTCCTTCCTTCCTTCCTTCCTTCCTTCCTTCCTTCCTTCCTTCCTTCCTTCCTTCCTTCCTTCCTTCTTTCCTTCCTTCCTTCCTTCCTTCCTTCCTTCCTTCCTTCCTTCCTTCCTTCCTTCCTTCCTTCCTTCCTTCCTTCTTTTCTATCAAAATTGCTAATCTGTTTATGCATGAGATGAAACCTAAATTTGCTAAGCTTTGGAATATGCATTTTTGTTGTTGTTATTAGTTTAGTCTTGGGCATTTGGGATAGGGCTTATTTTAGTTTCTCTTTTACTTTACAATGTCCTTATCATTCCAAACGAAGTTATTAAAATAATTTCAACCAATAGGAAATGCATTTTCCCAAATAGCTTTCAGTATCAATTTAAATAAAATATTTTTGAGAATAGTCAAGCAATTTTCAAGTTATCTACTGATCTTGACCCTTTTCTAATTTATGCCTTGATATTCTTGTTATCTGTCATATTCTTTCTTTGGTCCGTGACCTTAATGGTATTCATTCATACATGCCTTCAGCGTAGCTGCAAAAGTTACCCTCATGCATTTTCTCTTCATTCTGATTTGCTCTTGATGGTGCCCCAAAAATGTATATACCATTACTTCACATAATGCTTGTGACAATTCCAAAGTCATATTAAGATAGCTTGGGGATTTGAAACAAGACCTTTTTGCTCTTCTCTATGACCCATTTCTTGTGTTATTTATTCCAGTTGACATTAGCACTGTAGCAAAAGAATCAGACTCTTCCATCACTTATTAAGTCTCCATGTTTTCCTCATGGCTATAACATCTAGATCATCACTCTTTATCAAGTCATAATCTCAAATCCTGCCTATGAATTTGTATGAGCTATTTATTTAGATAAGATTTGAGTATGCCATAAAACCAGCAATAATAGTTATCTTTGATATAAAGTGGAAAAATACTTCAAAATAGGTGTCTGTAACCCTCTGGCCCGAGTAATTCCCTACACAAGGAAGAAAGTGTGTTATAATAGAAACCACATCAGTTTTAGAAGACCTAGCTCTAATACCACCTTTGTCACTTATTATGTGAACTTGAGTAAGCAAGTGAAGTATCCTAATTAAAGTCAACTAGGTGGCATAGTGCTATGATTCTGTATTGGAAAAAGATAACCACTAAAGCAGTAGTCACTTAATCTCTGACCTGAATTGTGAAAAAACCTGGATTTTTGTGGAATTTTTTGAACAGCTCAGAACAAAGGTTAAACATCAAAAGTGATTTAGCTCACCTACAAATTAACTAATGATCTGTTGTTTATGTGTTAATCCCCTAGGAGAGTAAAACAATAGTTTTTCATGCATATGCTTTTAATTCTTTATTAATGAATATCTGTGAGATCTCTTGTGTTTCTCACTTCTTTTGTGAGAACAAAATAAATAATGGTCTTATATATAGTTTACATTTGACATTGAATACATTTTTGCTTCTTCCTTTAGAAAAGCAAGAGACATGAACTAAGACCTAAGCTTTAAGCAATTTTCCTTGTATCTTTTAGGTTAAAGAAATTGAAAACCAAAAAGCGTGAGAAAAAGAACTTAACCCTTCTTGTAACTGGTCATTCTGCCCTCAAATTGAAGCCAATAATTGTGTGTAAAGTCCAGAGCAGAGGGAACAGATGAGTCTCTTAGTGGAGTGGGAAAGGGTACAGCATCCCCACCAGAATCCTGAGTCCAGAAGTGGTTGTTATTGTTAAACAGAATTATTACAGGGATCAAGTAAGACTTCATAGATTTAATGGTAATTTGAATTGGAAAATCTTTCCTATTTGTTAATAGGCCCATTAAGTCACATGGAGTCCGTGACAGGAGTTTGATGAAATGGGTAGCGCAGGAAGAGGCAGAGCTAGATCAGAACTGAGAGGAAGCTAGGAAGGATGTAGGTTCCTGGGTAGTATGAGTGATTTTGTGACTGTTTGTGACTTTGTTTAAGAGGGCCTGCTTGTGATGAGTGTAATGGACCTGGTTTGTGGGAAGCCTCGCAGGGGGAAGGCTTGGAGACGGTGTTGTTCTCTGTGTTGCTATTGTATATAGATCTGTGTTGCTTGTGATGGTTTTGGCTTTCTAGTGTCTGAATAAATGTTTTGGTTCTGTCTTCCATGTGGAGAGTCTGTGTTATTTTGTGATTCTGAATTGTGCTATGATATTCATGGCTGCTGTGGGTGTTGTGAATTTTGCATTGGCACTACAATTGGGCAAAATGACACATAAACTTAGGTATAATATATTTTATGAGGAATGAAGCCAAGAGATGAGAAACTGAATGAATATATATAAAATATATAAATATATGTGGGGGGAGTGGGTGTTCGTGTGTATGCACATACATACACACATACATATATGTATATATGCATCTGTATGTATATATATATATATATATATATAAACATTATATATATTTAAAACAAGTATAGATAGTTTCTGTTTTCCTTAATGTGTATTTCATACACCCTGAATGATGAAAACCTATCCTTCCCTTTGAGACATCTTTGCTGGTTTCTTACAATGCACCAACAACTCTTGGTTTTGTTTTTTTTGTTGTTGTCATTGTTTCATTTTTCCTAATCTTTGTTTGTCCAATAGCTGATCTGTTCCCTACCCTAGTCACAACCTCTTTCCTGGATCCTCTTCACCTCTACCCTGTCCCTTTCATGAAGTCTCCTCATATCTGTATCTTCTGTACCTGCAAGCTTCCCAGCTAAAACTTGCACATTCCTAGGTGATCGGTGCATCATCATCATCACCACATATAGTACTTCTATCTTACTATGTGCCAGGCACTATACTAAACTTTATATAATTATTATCATATTTAATCCTCACAACAAGCTAAAAAGATATAAATTTATATATACATATATATGCATACACACATATATGTTATAACTATTTTATTTTGCAGGTGCAGAAACTGAGGCAAAAAGGAGTTAAATGACTTATACATCACTAATAAATGTCTAACACCAAATCTGAACTTATCTTCCTTACTTCAGATGCAACATTTATTCACAATATCCTAGGTTCAAGAAACCACTCAGACATGCCTGAGCAAAACACTTCCCCTCCCTAAAAAAACACCAGAGCTCTTCTGATCCTACAGCTGTCATGACTTTAAAGGTGAGTAAGACTCTCTTCCTGAACCATGGACCCAGAAAAATTACACAGTCATGAATTCCCTCTTTTTGCCATGGCCTGAAGACCATATGCTTAATTATTCCATGCTTGATGATACATCCCTGGCTGTATTCCTTGAGAGTCCTGCTTTGAAGGGGCTAGTCTAGTTTCAGCCATAAGAAGAGTGATGGACAGCCACCATTGATAAATGTAGGATACACACACACATACACATACACACACACACACAACATATATATATATATGTATATATATATATATATATATACACACACATATATACATACATACACATATTCTTTGGGTTGCAGTAGCAAAATTCCCTTGTTGTTCCATCCTATCATACGCTATTTCCAGTTAAACCATGTGGCTTTCCTATTTGGACCTTTTCTTAAATACCCCACCCCCAAAGCCCAAGTACTAAGCTTTTTTAACACTCATCTGGATCATTTCATTAGCTTACACATGGGTCTTCTAGCCTCAGGTATCTCCCTACCCCAATCCAACCTCCAGAGAACTGCCAAAGTACATCTCTGACCATTTCCTTGCTCAATAAATTCCAATGATTCATGATTATCTTTTAGGTTAATATAAACTACTCCTTTTGCCATTTAAATCCCTTCACAACCTGACTCCAACATATCTTTCCAGTCCATTTTACTTTCCTCCCCTTCACATAATTTTTGGTCTAGCCAACCTGGACTTCCTACTGTTCCTCATACATGATATCTCTCTCCTATTTGTTCTTTTTCACAGGCTATTCTCCAAGTCTAGAATGCATTCCTTCCTTGTCTGCTCCTCTTATAGCACCTAGCTTTATCCAAATCTGACTTCATTTGCCTTCTACAATATATGAATCTTTTCTTGAATGACTTAGATGAATGTACCTTATCCTATTTAAGTTATCTTGACTGTGTACATGTTGTCTCCCCATTTTTGCTTTTTATATCTCCAGTACTTAGTTAAGTGTTTGATAGGAAACCAGTATTTTGTTTATTAGATAAAACACGTTCTGCTTACTTGCTAGTTATTTCTCTAAGAGCTGAGGATACAAATGGAAGCAAAAGGAAAAATAATCCCTGCCTTCAAGGATCTTACACGAGGAAAGACAACTCATGGGAACTAAAACTACAGGAGAGGGAAATGGGGTGAAGAGACGGTGGAGAAGTCTGGAGACTCAGTAGTGAATCTTGGAAAGGAGTGAAGAAGTGAAGATGGCTGACTTGGGCATCTCTTCAAAATGGAGGTCCTGGAAAGAATTCACTGAGTGGAGGAGGAAACTGCCCAGAAGAAGTATCTTCTTAAAAGTCTGCAAGGGAATGATAAAGGAATCCAAGGAGTGATTGATAAATTGATCAATACTTAATATATATTAACAAAGACTTGAAATAGTATATAGTAACTTAACCTTATCAAATTGGTCCAAACTACTGGGACAGCATTGCAGAGTGAAAAGAACAATGGTTTAGAGTCAATTAATCAGAATTCAAATTCATTTTCACTTATTATGTACATGAGTTATGTCCAGTCACCCAAGCTTACTAGGTTCCAATTTTCTTAAAATGGTGTGTGTGTGTGTTTGTGTGTGTGTGTGTGTGTGTTTGGAATGGCTGTGTGGTGGGACATGATTATCTGAGATGACATGTCTGATCCTTTCAACTTATTACTCTAGGACACCATGTTAGTGTCCATAGTCTACCTTTAGAAATTCGCTTTAAACTGTCTTCATTTAGTAGGCCCATGATTAACTTCATTTTTTGTTTATTTTGTAGTAAGCCAATGTCATTCAGGACAAAATTTCCAGGTGATAGAATGAATGTTTTGATGCTACATTGACACAGCTTACCACATTTTGTTTCCTCAATGACATGATTATATAATTCCATGAAGTTTGCTGTAGGAGATATATTTAACATTCTAAACATTTTGTTCTGCTAAAAGAGTCAACTTGTTTATTTGGAAAGGGTTTTAATTCTTTTACATCATTAAGCTATATTAAATCCAGTCACTTAAAGGAAAAGTCATGTGGTGATTTGAAAGCTATCTTTGTATTAAGGAAGATATTCTAATGCTATCTCTGACACTGTTAGCTAACTCAGTCAGTCAATAAACATTTATTAAACACCTTTATGTGCCAGGGACTGTGCTGGGGATCTAAAATGAGGGAAAAGACAGTTCTTGCCCTCAGAAAGCTTACAATCTAATCTATGTGGCTATAAATGAGTCACAACCTTTACTTTCCTCACTCAACTCTATAATAGTAAGTTAAAGAATAGTTACATCTCAGTATTGGACAAGTATTCATATTAGATATTTCATACACTCATGTGGGGGATAGAAGGGAAAAGAAGAGAAAGGTGAGAAGGAATGGGAAGGGAAAGATAAAAATGAGTGAATTTTAAGGTTTTTACCCTATCTTAATTAAGAGAAATACAAGTATAAAAAATGGAAAGTAGGAATGGGAGTTAAATTGGGAAATTCACATCTGAAAACATTGCCTGACTTTGTGGAAGATTGTCTAGTCAATCCATTTTTGAATGTGGGAAGAGTTGGTTTGAGCAATATGAAGAGCCCCAAGGGACTAGAATTTACATTTTCCTGGAAATTTGACTTTGGAAAAAAAAGGAAATATTTGAGAAACAGTGAGAGGGACTAGCATGAAATTTACATTGGATGACTCTAAAGAGAGGACAGAGGCCAATGTGGTTAGCTAGGATGTAACTGTAGAAAAAGCAATAAGCAGAGGATTTCCAAACACAAACAATGTGGTAAATGGAACAACTTTGAAATCTACTACAAAAATATGCAGAAAGTGAGTTAAAAAGGATAATTAAGTACCAAATTAAAATAAATAGCGCTGAAGCCAAATACTTAACCTAAGAAAGGATATCTTCAGTAAGAGACAGAAAAAAAACACCAAAAAACCCCCCAACTTTGCCACGTGTAGAGGTCAGCATTTCAATTCATGACTGATTTTTTTGTTTGAAAAAATGCATTTGCTAATTGCAATTAAAGCATTTTACTGATAAGGAAGCAATAAACTCAATGATAAGCATTTCCTTGCCTTCATAGCCTCCCCTCTCTCCCACAAATATAAATCTACTTCAGGGCTTATCTACCCTTAACCACAAATGAAAGGCCTTCTGTTTAGTGAAATAATTCCAAAACCTCAGGCAAAGAATTTTAAATATTTTTTTTTTGAGTAATAGTATAGTTTGTACTCTAAAGCCTCTGGCTGCAAGAAATTTATTAACTTCTCCCCTACCTCTTTCTTGCTCTCAAATATTCTCTTTATTTTTTCCTAGTCTATTTATTTTTTAACTAGCCCATGCTCAATTTATTCTCATCTTACCTTTCTTCCTTTTCCCCTTATCTAAAAAGTTGAAGTAGTCAAATTCCAGAGATTCTCAGTGAAAATTGGGAAGTGGGGGTAGGGGGGTATCAGGGGTGGGGGGACAGTGTTATTGATT
Source organism: Notamacropus eugenii (assembly GCF_028372415.1). Taxonomy (NCBI): domain Eukaryota; kingdom Metazoa; phylum Chordata; class Mammalia; order Diprotodontia; family Macropodidae; genus Notamacropus; species Notamacropus eugenii. Next base: position 193,695,809 of record NC_092873.1, on the reverse strand, counting down.
TAGGCTTATTGTAATGACTTTTCTTATCTACCAAAGACACAACAAAATTTGCGGGCAATTATCTATGTTTAAGACACCTTTTATAGTCACCATGGATGAAGCAACAACTCATTTCTCATCAGAAACAACTCTTGCAGTCACTGCATCCTTCCTAGGAAAGAATTAAAACATGCAATAACATGTTCTTCTTTAATATAATTTAACATATGAAATGACTGGAGGCAAGAACTTATTTGCTTTTCTTTGCATCTCCAGAGCTTAGTCCAGTGCCTGGCATATAGTAGGTGCTTGATAAATGCATGTTGACTAACTGACTAACCTACTACATCCTGAAGTTGTTTCCCCAATCTTCAATACCCCAATGAAACCTCAGGAAAAAGATTATGTTACAGTTATAGAGAAAGTAATGAATGTTCAAGATAAGAAGGCAACATACTCTTGTCCATTCCAAAAGATTTCAAAATTCCCATGATTTTCCACTGGGCAGCTTTAATACTTAAACCTCCCACAAAACATCCCACTTTGGACCCAGGGTAGTAAGCGCAGGACTTGTGGGCCTGTGATTCAGTGTGTGACTATAGAGATACTTATCGTCCATATTTGTGCTGAGTCACAATCCCATCCCTGGACAGATCATGTGAAGGAAACGGACAGTGATAGGAGTAGAAAGAGTAGTGCATGTAAAAGAACTGGGCATGTAAAAGAACTGGGCTTAGTGGAAGACACGGAGTCACACAGTAGATAAGATTCCCAGGTCTAAGGGATAGAGTACCTGAAGCCTAGCCAGAACTAATCCTTTTCTCCTTCCCAAAGTTCCTTGTTCTCTTCTTCCATTGACTCAGAATAGGGACTTGACTTGATGATCTCCATAGAAGCCCAGGATGGATGGGTTGCAATGAGAGTTAGATAGGGAGTCTATTAGACAGTGGAAGAGAAAGAAACTGAAGAGGAAGGCAAAAACCCAATGATCTGAGAGAGGTGGAAAAACAGAAAGTATAAGAGGAAAAAATCTGTCTAAAAATTCAATGCATATGCAGCTAAACCAACAGATTAACTCAATTAAAAAAAACAGAAGAGTGAATTAAAAAGAAAGATACTGAAACATCATGAACAAATATTATAGGAAACTATGAAAGAAATTCAATCAAAATTAGTGAATAAATAAGAGAATCCAATGCAGTCCCCTAGAAGTCATGTATCAACATGAAACTACAGGACAGTTCAAGAGAGAAATAAAACAGAATAAAGTATCAGGAATGAGATTTATTTGGAAAATAAAACTCTTAAAGCAGAATTTAAAAACAAAAACATATTACTATTTAATGCATTTATATATATATATATATTTGGGTAATTTATATGCATACCAAACATAAACCTAGCAATTGACTTTTGATCCTTTCTATGATCTCTTCTCTCACTTGTAACCTCCTAATTTAATTTGAATTGCTCTGTTTCCAAACCTGACATTTTCAAATTTGGTGGACAAAGATGCTCCCACAGTGTGCTCCATTGTCCTGAATGAGAAGTGATTTCACTTGTCCTTTAGTTGCCAAAGGCTTTGGTGGCTTGGCAATCATCCAGTCATTCTTTCCCAGTGGCTTTACTAGCAATCACATGAAGATTAGAGACTCTTCTATGTTGCCTGCTCAGCCAGTAACCTCTGTATGGGAGAAAAGATATACATACCTCTGGTTTGCCTAAATTAACTGAACCCACTTATTCCTTCATGTTTTCCATGGGAAGATTTTTTCTTCTTTTAAAAAAAGTGAAGAATCTTATCTACGATTCTTTTTAATCCATCCAGTATAAGAATGTGAGAGAATACTGAATGACTTTCTCATTGGATGAGTTTAAAGCAATCTAGAACAGTTCTTAGAATCCTACTACCCACATTTTTCAATGTGGATTTAAAAAGCTGAAACTCATGCAAAAAATATATTTCAGAAAATATAGGACTACTAGGAATATGTGTGTGTGTGTGTGTGTGTGTGTGTCTGAAAAATATCAAGGTTAAAGATGAAGAAGTTAAGTTATTCAATGAATTATATTCATTCATTTAAGCAGATTCTTTATGAGCTGAAAATATATACATACATTTTCTAAACTTTCCTTAATAAGAATGTGCTTTACAAAAATAATCTCAATAAATGTGGTTGAATTAAATTGAACTGGAATAATCATTCAAGACTAATAAAATGAAATTTCACGATGACAGACTGGATTGAATTTAGACAGTTTACACTGACCAGACCACAGGCCATTAGTAAGGAGGACTTGGGTATGAATACCAATGGCAGCATCTGATTACTTGGAAACACTACTTAATCCAAGTCTCATGTCCTTCATTTGCCAAATGGATGTAGAAATATATATGATACCTATGTCACAGGATTGTTATGAGGAAAGAACTTTGACATCCTAAAGCATTATAGAAATTATAGAAATAGTTATTATTCTTGTCAATGTACTGATTAAAATAGCTAGTTGCTTTGTTCTAAAGATCAGTCATAACCAATAAATTTTGTCTTTGGCCACTAATATTTCAGTGGAAGGGTAAAGAATAGGTAGCAGGGATTCGTACTGGTGGATCGGAGTTCACCTGGGGTGAGGGTAGCTCAGGTATAATAAGGTTCCTATGCTATAGGCTACTAAAGTCCTACAAGCATTGTTAAGAAAATTTAAATTCTCACTCTCAGAAAAGTCCAGGAGTCTAGAATATGAATTGGCAGGGGAGATGGTAGGGTCCTGTGGTGCTTAGGTGAGAGACCAGTCATCTAACTCTAAAAGTTCCTATTTCCTCACCTGTAAACTGGGGATATTAATACCCACACCAAATAGCTAATACTGTGATTATGAAGAGAAAATGTATTACAGAATAGTAAAATGTTATATCAATGTCCACTAGTCATTTTTTGTTAGACAGTCAGTGCTCAAAAAATTCTTGTTTGACTTCAGAGGAACAATTTGTTTTGGACCTTTGATGAATTAAATACACACACACACACGTGTGTATACACACATGTACACTAATCCAAAGGACATAGAAAGTTCCTCTTTCTTCAGAAGTTCTCCATTGAATTACTGTTGTACAAAAAGATTCCACAATTCCAATTAACTATAGATATCTAGCATTTATGTGACCATGTAACAATATAATCAAACTCTTTAATTTACTTCAGTTACATCATCTATCAAGTGGATTGCATTACTACAAGGAGTAGTTGAGAGCCCTGGTTGATTGATTATTGTCCTTCATTCTCAAAGAAGATCAAAATGACATCACCATGATAGATTCAAGTTTCAGTGTGTCTGACTGCAGCTGATCAGACCAATATGGGCCCAAAATGCTCTACAACAGATTGGACACAGATAGTCAATGTAAATATTTGGGGCAGGTATTCCAAATTTGTGTATCCCAAGTTTCCTTTGCGCTGTCTCAATTCTGCTTTGCTCATAGAGCACAGCACCTTTTCTGATGGGGGCACACCTTACTGAGCAGTCCTGTGCCAGTGTCTCCCATGTTGCACAATCAAATCCAAAATTCTTGAGAGAGACCTTGAGAGTGTCCTTGTATCACCTCTTCTGACCACCAAGTGATCACTTGCTCCATGCAAGTCCTCCATAAAATAGTCTTTTTGGCAAGCGTACATTTTGCATTCAAACGACGTGGCCAGACCATCAGAGCTGCGCTCTCTGAAGCATAGTTTGAATGATTGGCAGTTTAGTTTGAGCAAGGAACTCAGTGTCTGGTACCTTATCCTGACAGGTGATCCTCAGAATCTTCCTAAGATAGTTCAAATGGAAGTGATTCACTTTCCTGGCATGGCGCTGGTAGACTGCCCATGTTTCACAGGCATACAACAATGAGGTCAGCACAATGGCTCTGTAGACCTTCATTTTGTTAGTCAGTCAATAGACCTCTTCTCTCCCACATTTTATCTAGAGCCTCCCAAACACTGAGCTAGTTTGGGCACTGTGTGTGTCAACCTCATTGTCAATGAGTCATTGTCAACCTCATTGACACTGTGTGTGTCAACCTCATTGTCAATCCCTAGAAAGTACACTACCAAGGTAAGTGAACTTACCCACAGCATTCAAAACTTCTCCGTTTGTTGTAATCAATGGTTCCACATATGGATTATGTGGTGGTGGCTAATGGAGCACCTGCATTTTCTTGGTCTTAATTATTAGGCCAAAATTAGCACAGGAGAAGAGAACTGATCTATACTTTCTTATATCTCAGCTTCAGAATCTTCATTGAGTGCATAATCATCTGCAAACAGAAAATCACATACCAACACTCCCTCCACTTTGGTCTTTTCAAATTGAAGAACTTACCATCAGTATATAGTAGCTGACCTTGATGCCATGTTCATCCTCATTGAAAGCATTTGACAACATGACTGAAAACATCATGTTAAAAAGCATGGGAGCAAGCACATACCTCTGTTTCACTCTATTGGTGACTAGGAAGGCACAAGAGCATTGTCCACTATGTAGAACCCAGGCAAACATGACATAGTGAAACTGACATACAATACTGATAAACTTCTCTGGGCAACCAAATTTTGACATAATTTTCCATAAGCCCTCAAGACTAACAGTGTCAAAGGCCTTTTATGTACCAAAAACCTATGGTGCTTCACAACTACTCAGTGCTCATGAGGCCACATTGATTAGTGATAAGAACATGATCCTAGAGAGATGGGCTGAACACTTCCATAGCGTTCTCAACTGACCATCGTCAATCAATGCTGAGGCCATTGACCATTTACCTCAGGTTGAAGTCAATCCCTTCTTAGCTGAAATTCCAACTGAAGAAGAGGTTTTGAGGGCCATTAGGCTCCTTTCATGTGGCGAAGCACCTTGTAATGATTCTATTTCACCTGAGATTTACATGGTGGGAGGACCATTGATCTTACAAAAGTTGACGGAAATTTTCCAGATTATATAGCAAGAGGAGTTTATTTCCCCAGGAGTTCAAGGATGCCTCCATTGTCCATCTCTGTAAAGGTAAAGGGAACAGATTGCCCTGTGACAATCACAGGGGGGTCTCTCTCTTAGTCATTGCTGCTAAGATTCTTGCTAGAGTCCTCCTTAACAGGCTAATCCTTCACCTGGAAGGTGGTCATTTACCTGAGAATAGTCAATATGGCATTTGCTGCCCCACAACTCCTAGAGAAAAACCCAGAGCAGAACAGAGTTGAGAGCCCTAAAATGGTGAACCATTATTATTTAGATTGAGGTGTTGCAACCCTGGGAGATGTTTGCTTGAAATGCAAAATACTTTTGAGAAGCACAAGCAATCCATTAAAATGTTAACCCCTCAGTTCTACAGAAATGCAACTTTGCAAAGCCTTGAGAAAATGAGATACAAAGTAGGTGAGTTTTGATGGAAAGGAAAGGGAAAAGAGGGTCTTTAACTAGAAGTCTTTTACTGAAAGGCAAGTCTCCAGTGGAGCATCACTGGCACAGAGAATCCCTTAGCGAGTAAACGTCCCCTACCAATGCAGGTCATCACTTTCTCTGAAACGCTGTGGAGTGTTCTCTAGACTATAGAGCATGGAGACGTTGAAATGACTTGCTCAGCTTCTTATAGCCAGTACTATATGTGTTTTAAACTCCTCTAGTTGACCGCAAGGCTACTTCTTTAAGCATTCTAACACTTGGCATTTTTCTAGAGGACATTTAAAGATATTTCATTTACTGCTAAAACAATGCAGTCACTTCAAGGGAATGCACATTATTTTGTTTCGGCTGATTTTTGTTGTTCTTCAGTGCAACATACTGATTACAAACTCTGGTCTCTCACCACTTACTGAATATATTCTTGACATTTTAATGTCTGAGATTGATGCTCACAATTGTTGAACATATTGAATTCCTTCAAGACATGTCTTCTATTATTAGAATTTACAGACAGGCCAGGAAAAATGCTTTTAGAGATAGATGTTTGCAATCCATACAACTGTACATCCCATCAAGCATTCCACTTCTAATAATAAATGACTTCCTTTCCTATTTAAACTTATTAAAGTCCTATGATTAATTTAAATTATGAAGCTAAATCTCCAATTTTCCATTTAACATTCAAATGTATGTCCTGTTTGGGCTGTTACTCTTCCTGGTGTCTCAGTGAAAACATGGAAATAGTTGGTGGGGGGGAGGGGGAACTAGCCATTTTAAATCATTTAAAATAAAATATCTATCAATAAATAAACATTAAGTGCCTACTATGTTACAGGCACTGTGTTAAGCACTAGGGATACAAAATAAGGCAAACGTCCCTCCCCTCAAGTTGCTTACAATAGGGGAGACAACATTCAAACAAATATATACAAAATCTATCCTATAAGGGTAGCAAAGCTGGTGAATTACGTTTAAGTTCTAGTTGAAACTTCTAAATGATATGCTAAATTAATTCAATTATTGTTATAGAGCATGCTGTCTGTGTAAAGAAAAGACACTGCTTCCTTATGTTGTTTTGGAAAAAGGGCTGGGTTTGGAGCTATTAACCTCGTTTTGAATTGTGGCTCTGCCATTTATTAGTCACATGACTTTGGGCAACCTGTAAGAACCTCAGTTTCTTTACCTATAAAATGAATGGATTGAACTAGGCAAATTCTAAGGTATCTTCCAAGTCTAAAGTTATGCTGTTAAGTACATAGCAGCCTGTGAGCACCTGTTAGCTGTGACTCCTTGACCTCTTTGTGGCTTGAAGGTGTGGCTACCATTAATCAGATTCTTCAACTCAAAACAACTCCTTTGAAGATTGAAATATAATTGCCTCAAGCTGCTGAGCTCTTGGGAAAACCACCTTTCTTGTCTAGGTTTCTTTTTCTAGAAAGAGAGATCTATTGATTGCTAGAAACAGAGATAAATAGATATAGATATATAAGATAGATTTAGATGAGATGCAGTAAACCTCTCTATAAATATAGATATAAATGTAGATAGGTATGTAGATATAGATAGATATACAGATAAATATATATATATATATAAGATATATAGATAACTTCACATGTATAATCTACAAATGCATGTATTTGCATGTGTATATATGCAAAATATATACAAAATGCATATACAATATATATATGTATGTATTGTGTATGTACATACGGTTGGTTGGTTGTTGTCCTTCATTGTCAAAGAAGATCAAAATGATATGACTTTGTTAGAGTCAAGTTACAATGCATCTGACTGTAGCTGATGAGACCAAAATGAGCTTGGAATGTTCTACCACAAGTCAGGTACAAACAGTCAGTGTGAACATTTTGGGTGGACTCTAAAGTTGTGCATCTCACATTTCTTTCCAGTTGCTTCAGTTTTCCTTTGCTCATTAAACACAGCACCTTCTCTGAGGAGGGCATGCCATATTGGGTGGTCCTGTGCCAGTGTCTCCCATGTGATACAGCCAGTTCTAAAATTCTTAAGAGAAACCTAGAGAGTGACCTTATATCACTTCCGCCCACCACTTGAGTACTTACCCTGTGTATACTTGACCTGGGAGTATACACACAAGGAAGGACTTGGATTAAGGTCCCTAATGGTGCTAAATATTTTCATGCTACATCACTTACAAGGACACTCAGTAAACCTTAATATATACACTTTACTTCCTTGCTTATCTAGATATTTGTCAAGACCTCTGCACTTAAAAGCCCCCTGATTCAGCTGTTATAAAACTATAAATAGATTCATTCTATGACTTTTCATTCCCTTAGGTGAACCTTCTGCCAGAGAGAGTATTTGAATGATCCTCCTGGTGACTTTCACCCTTGCCTTGGGTCCAAGAGTGGGATAAGGCACACACAAAGCAACACTGATGACATTTAGCCTGTTTATAATAAAATGATGGCTACAAGAGAGAAAAGGAAAGGAAACAGGAATTTAAATAGTACCTGCTATGCCCAGTACTGATCTAAGCTCATTTTACAAATATTATCTCATCGAATCCTCCTATGAGATAGTGGCTAATGTTATTCCTATTTTGTAGTTGAGAAAATGGAGGTAAATTGAAGTTAAATGACTTGCCCAGTATCAGAAACTGGATTTGAACTCAAGTCTTCCTGATTCCAGGGATAATTCTCTCCATTATGCCACCAGATGCTTCTACGGAGACATCACTTTTGCATCTTATATTATTGTGGATGTTGTTTTTTCCAGTCAGACTTCTTTTCTTCGGGATAAATCATAGAACACTAGAGTGGAAGGTACCTTAAAAATTATCTAATCTAAGGTTTAATGGATGAAATGAAATAACCCAGTAACATTACTCCCTACCTTCTATTAGAATGCAAAGACATAAAACACCTATTAAAGAGAATCCAGTCATTTATCCCATATTTAACATCCTTTAAAGTCTTTCTATCTATCTGTCTATCTATCTATCTATCTGTCTGTCTGTCTGTCTGTCTGTCTGTCTGTGTCTGTCTACCTGTCTGTCTATCTATCTATCCCCTGCAAAATCTTTCCTTTGATCTTAATATATGAAGGGATTTCTCTTAACAAAGAAACAGATTTAGGCAGTTAAATTATGTAGTCATTTGAGTGACATAGAATGGACATAGCATGATTGTGATAATAGAACCTAAAAACAGTTTTACTGTTTTACAAATGCTTTATTATAATGTTGCCAAGTAATTTGTGTTATTAGGTTTATTATACATATGGGGATTAAAAAGTGGAACCCAGTGCTTTTTAACTACACGTTCTATTTAGAATACTAAATGGACTTTGAGATTGGGAAAATCACATTATATCACAGAAAATTTTCTACAATACATTTAGAATAAGGTAGTGAGGGAGGGGCTTATGAGCCTTATCAACTGCTGATATTTAGTAGGAAAAAAAACAACTAGAAGAAAGCCCTATTTGTGAATTCACTCCTAAAATTGGGATGATGAGACTTGAAGGAATGTTAGGATTTAAGGAATTTTTATTGCATGTAGAATATGAGACAGCTTGGTCTACTGGAAGATGTAATATGAGAATATAGGGAACCCCAGGCAAGCAGAGGTACTAATGATAGAAGAATATAAATGTTGCAATGAATTTATCCAGAAATGTGCTTTTAAGATCCTAAAGAGCTTTGATAAGTATTCTGTGCATTTTTACTTTATCCCATGCAAAGAGGGATTGTTTTCATTTATTGCATATGTATTCCCCAGCTCTACACATGCCTGACACATAGTAGTCATCAAAAAACACTTGATGACTGACTGACTGATTGATTGTACAAAGGCAGGAGACTTATTTCAGTATAACTGAATGTCCCATAAACTTCTCAAATTCAACATGTTCACAACAGAGCTAATTCTCATGCCCCCCCTCCCCACCCCCACCCAAACACTCCTCTTCCAAAATACTCTACTTCAACTTTACAGGAACTCAGGTTTGCAGTCTCCAGAATCATCCTCACCTTCTTCTCCTGTTCCTACATCTGCCATCTCTGTGCATTTCTATCTAGCTCTCTCTCCTAGAGTCCTTCTGTACCTTCTTCTTTTAGAATCCCAATTTCCATCCAAGTTCAGCCCAAGGTGGCATGTATATCAAATTTCAGCTGAGAAAAGTAGTTAATAATTCAGATTACTGAGCTCATAAAAATGGCAAACCTGAAGAATAGACTAAAAGCAATAAGTTTCTAGGGGAGTTCCATTATGTGAAATTTGTGTTCTTATATCTAAGATATAGCTGAGGGGGAGGGGGAGAAGCACTGATCCAATCATCAGTTTCTTCAATATTGCTTTGGGTGGGGATGGGAGTTTGAGGGATTAATTAGCATTTTTATACAGTCTGTGTCCCCTTAAGATAGAAGTTGCTTGTTGTTTAACCAGATACTCAAGTCTCCCACACCCTAAACAATTAATCAGTAAGAATTTAGTACCACACAAAATTTTCCCTAGGATCTCCCTGTTCTTCACTGATTACTAACTTCTCCTCCAGCCCCTACTCCTTGCCCCAACAATTTATAGAATCTGCTACTTAGTCTTGTCACTAGCTTCAAAACATCTTTCTTACAAGCTCCCTTCTCTCCTCTGACATCTCCAGCGCACTGATTTGAGCCCTCATCACCTCACAATTGGATCATTGCAATGGATTTTTCATTGGTCTTCTTGCCTTAAGATGTTTCACTCATCCAAGTCCATCTTCTACTAAGCTATCAGTGATTTTGCTACAGCACAAGTCTAACTATGTGACTACCTCCAGGTGGGGCCCCAACATGGTTGAGAAGACCTTCTCTCATTGCTGGTTGTTTGCATATCAAACAATATTGTTTTCCTGTCCTAATACTGACCTCAAACCTGAGAATTTCTTAAGTAGGAAGATGAGGGTAAAGAAGAACAGTGAGAAAGAAACTATTCCCTAACAACCGCCAACAATTAAATTAAAAAAAAATAAACTCAAAATTAAATTTAAAATTAAATTCAGTTTTTTGTTGTTTTTTTTTGCTCTTCATATAAGTGGTTCCTATTTTTAATTGTTTCTGGTTAAAAAGTTCATCTCATCTATGTTACTTAACAGTTAGAAGAGCATCTAATTCAATTCACTAAATATGTATTCCGCTAGCTGAATGTAGACTATTAGGCTAAGTGTTACTTGCATAAGCTTGAGTGGTAGATCACTGACTGCAAACATCAGAGGAGACTTCTTGTAGGAGTCTGCTTTAAATGATAAGTAAAAATCAAAAGGCAGGTAGGGGTATGAAAGGACTTCAGGCCAGTGGATTCATAACTCATTCCTGAAGGAAACACATAGGGCAGTTCCATAAGATTTAAATTTAGCTAAACAGTCAGAAGATTGATTGTTGCTCCTAAGCTACTAAAGAAGTAATGTAAAGTCAGTGCCTCACTGTGGTCCCAGATAGATCAGAAAGGCTCTGACAGAGACAGACAGAAGTCCCTGAAGAAAAAAACTGAGCGAAAAGAACTCTTCTGAACTCGGCATTCCATCCCCAAATACATAGCAACACGGCCCTCATTATCAAAGACTCCCCAGATCTGCAAAGATGAGCATGAAAAATGGCGTAATGCTAGCTAATTTTTAACAAGGCAACATTTTTGGAATTCACTGAGGATAGAACACAAGGGCTTTGTGGGCCCACAGCAGTCTTTTGTGTTCTGTGCGGAACTATTGAAAACTCAGAGGATGATGAATAGGAGTCCAATTTTTTTCCCCCTGCAGATTAACAACCAGGGATTTATCATTAGACTTCACAGTGTCACAACAGTGAGAGCAATTGCTTATGAATTCAGAGGGCATTGAGAGCTGCAAATGCTTTTGATAATTCATCATCACTGTCATTATCATAGCAATAATAATAGAATTAGGGATCCCCTGGAAAACCTTTCATGCACTTCAACTTGGGATCAGAAGGAGGAGGGAGGGGAGGGCAGTTTATGGTTCGAAGGAAAACAACTTAATACATTTCTTAAGGATTTGGCTTCATCTTTTCTCAGCAGATTATCTTTGAAATCCCAAGGGAAAATCTGTCAGAGGATCTTTACATTTTCAAAAAGTTATAAGTATTTTGATGTATGTATGTTACATATATATATGCATGTGTGTATGTATGTGTATATGTACATATACACATATATATTACATATATATTATATACAGAGAGGGGGGAATACAAAGAGAAAGAGAGAGACACAGTGATAGACAGACATAGATAGAGAGACAGAGACTAGTTTGGGGTTTCTCACTCTCAATAACTTATTTCTAAGTTCTCATTCCATTTAAAATTATTTCTGCATACACGGTGAGGATAGTATAATGAATGATCAGGTCCAGAACAGAAGAATTTTTGTGCAAAAAATTTGAAGCAACCAAAAATTCTAGCAGAGTAATGGTTATATAAAGTGTAATGTATTAATATAATGGAATTCAATAATATAATTAAGACCAGGAAATTTAATAAAAATGAAGAAATCTAGAAAGGTCATTAAAAACTAACCCAGAGTGAAATCAGAATAAGAATAATGAGCACAGGTTAGAATCTTCAGAAGAAAAGTAAATAGAAATGAATGGATGTAGAATCCCAGTGGACTTAGAGAGTAACTGAAAACACTTTGTAACACACTGTTTGTTGAAATGAATAAGTATTTTGGTAACCCTAGTGGCTAGCATGATGCCTGGAACATTAGGGGCATATAGTAAACACTTGTTGAATAAATGAATGATAACTAAGCAAATTTAGACTCCACAAATACTGCTGTCATTTCTTAGAACATTTCCATATAAAATTAGTATTATTATCAAAATAATTTGAAATTCATTGTTTTGAATATTGGAGCATGATCATTTCAAATATGCTGCTGATTGTTTTACTCACTATCGGTTAGGCTTTCTAGCAAAATATTTTCACAGACATAAGGATTGTAGGCTAATTTCACTTGTAATTTTTTAAAAAATCACTTTTGAAATCACCTTTTGCAAGTTTATAAAATTGATTTTCCTCCTTTCCCCAGCAATTACTTAAAAAGCTTCAACATCTAAGAAGGAGACTTTGGAACATAGATGAAGTTACAAGCCATGATGGGCAAAGTTAACCATAATTATCAGGGTTCCTTTGTGTTTAGGGGAAGTCTTAGAAGACAAGCTTAGTTACAAGGTGGCTTACAAATGAAATGGTTAGCTAGAAAGGCAAATTGACAGCATTCTTTGGAAACAAACCTCTTAAGTGGTTCTGTATGAAGCATAACTTACACTTCAAAGACATTGTATAAATCACAAGGGTAGCAATTTATTTCATTTTTACTTAATTCATTTTTACTTAATATTGATTATAGTTTTGCGGAAAATGCTCCATAAAAATACCTATTCAAATCTCCACAATTCAAATTATTGCCTCATTAATGGGACCTCTCCAGTCATTACAATAATAAGATCATGAAACTGTGGCTTCAATAGGAATAGGGTTGCAGTCTGGGTGAATTCAACATATTTAGGGAGGAGTGTGATTAACTGTAGCTATATTTGATAGACAGAAGTTACAAATGGAATAGACCTAGTAGAGAGTGCATGAGGCAGATGGGTTATGATACCAGGTCAGGGAGGGCTAGGTTCAAGTACTGCTTCCGATGCATATAGTTATGTGACCCTGGAGAAGTCACTTGCAATATCAGTCTTCCTAAACAAACAACTCAGACCCCAAATTATTGATGAACTCCTAATGTGAATTGGTGAAGGGAAACCTTCACTAGGAGTTCCCTGTGCCAAAGGAATCATAGATCTGGAATGAGATATTCATTAGAATATAATTCCCAATTGTAATCAATTGAAAAGGTAAATTAGACTTATAGGCAATCCATATTCTGAGTCCTGTTAAACAATTTAAGAAGATGACTCAGCAGACACAATTGGAACAATTGAATAATATATTCCACACGCTATAAAAGATGGCATTTACATAGCTTCTAAAGGGTTACAAAATGCTTTGTATGTGTTATCTCATTTGATCTTCATGACTCCCTGAGGTTGATAATTATATGATCCCCATTTGACAGATGAAGAAACTAAGGTTGAAAGAGGTGACTTGCACAATGCCACACAGCTAGTCTGAGTCAAGATTTTAACTTAAGTCTTCTTGACTCCAAGTCCTAGAGATACAGTAATCTTTCTAGAAGATGAACTCTTGTTTGTATTTTTATTCAGAGAAAACAAGGAACAAATTTAGTGTGAAAAGTGAAGGGCTTTCTAAAATACAGGGGTAGAATAGAGGACCTTACCTCTTATCTTTTTCTCTCCCTTCCCTACCCCCAAATAATGTGAAAGATAGATTTGGAGAATGATAGGGAGCCATGAGGAGATTAAGACTAACCATTCTAATATAAGATGGCTCATACCCTCTTCATTCTCTTCTCTTTTCCAAGACTTGACTCCTTTGAAGGGGAAATCATATTTACTTCAAACTGATCTAATACTGGTTCTCTACCTTCATGCATTCTTTCAAAATACTGTAATTCTTCTGAAACTTCAAGCTATTTTGACTCATTGTCGAATTTCCCAAAATACAAGAACTTTGATGATGATGATAGGGACAATAATTTGAAAATGTGTATTCAAAGGGGTGCAATTCTGTTTGGATGAAGAGAGGATGAGTAGATCAATAAGAGAGGAAGTTACATATTCAAGTAATAGAGCTACAACATCATTTACAAATGATGCATTAATGGTAAAATAGAAAGGTTAGCAACCTTAGGAAGCCAGAAAGTATGTAGAGTGGACAGAGACTAAAAATTATCATTAGCTTCCCAGTTTACAATTTAAATAGAATAGTTAAATTGTAAGATTCAGGAGTTCGTCATCATCATCATCATAATTGCCTTTGCCATCATTGCCAACGTCATAGTCATCGTCATCATCGCCGTCATTTTGCACGATATGTGATAACTTTCAAAGGAAAGAAGCTCATGAATCAGTCCGTATTTACTGTGGCTGTTCTGGCCCAATTTTTTGACATGATTATCAAGAAAGTAGACCAGTATTAAAATAGTACTTTTCTTCATTATTACTTTTTTAGTCACACCACTGATTTGCTGAATAGTCCAGTATGCAGTTTTGAGCGTTAGCTATCCAGGATCCCAATAGAGAGGCAAAATGGAACAATGGAAAAGCCATCAACTCTAGAGTCAGAACACTAGGTTTTGTGACCTAGTTCTGACCTAGACTACTATGGTCCCTGGGTTCATACCTACTACCTCTGGGACACTGGGCAAATTCCTTTTTTTTTGTTTTTTAGTCATTTTCAGTCATGTCTGCCTCTTTGTGACTCCATTTACGGTTTAGGCAAAGATACTAGAGTGGTTTGTCATTTACTTCTCAAGATCCTTTTATAAATGATGAAACTGAGGCAAATAGGGTCAAGTGATTCACCCAGGATCACACAACTAGTAAGTGTCTGAGGTTAGATTTGAATACAGGAAGTTGAGTCTTCCTGACTCTAGGTATGCCACCTAGTTGTCTTTCCCTGGACTATATTTTCTTTATATCCTAAATGATGTGTTTGCAGTAGGTGACTTCTAAGGTCCCTTGAAAATTTATGATCTTTTTCTTAGCCTGTCAGAATTGAATTTTGACTAAATGAATTCCTTGAAAATGGTCCAAACTCTACCATGTTAGTAGTATAGAGCTGAGTCATTACAGTTTGGATAGAGGTAGTTGAGGTTTGTGAGGGATATAATTTTTTTTCACTAGAATGTTTTCAGGAATTAAAGTTATAAAAACTGCAGTTAAGCTTTTATGTTCTCTCTTACTTAGTTGTCTGGAAGTGGTAGCAGATTAAGTCCCAAAGATGATGATTTAATTAACAATTGGACATTCATTTTGGCAAAGGAACTATGCAAGGCATCAGCAGGGCATAATCTATGCCCTTAGAAAATGTCTCTTTGGGGGCGGAGCCAAGATGGCAGAGTAGAAAGACGCACATACATATAGCTCCAAACCCACAACCCACAGAACGGCTAGAGGAGACCAACTCACGGTGAATTCTGCACCCAGAGGCCACAGAATACTGGAGCGAGGGAGATTTCTGTTCTGGAGAGACCTGCAAACCTCTCGCGGGGGGTCCTTCGCGCTGCGGACTGGGCGCTGGGACTGGGATCAGAGGGCAGCCCTGCAGCGGCCGCGACACCATGAGGAAAAGATCTGAGCGGGCTACGGGGACGGGATCTCCAGCGGCCACGCGGGTCCCTCCACCCACAGAGGGACCTGCAAACCTCTCACCAAAGGTCCGTCGCTCTGCAGACGCGGAGCCCAGCCCAGACCTGCGGCGGCTGCGGCTCTGAGAGGTACAGATCCCAGCAGGCTTCAGGGACGGGATCTCCAGCGGCGGCACAAGCCCCTCCACTCACAGGTGACGGGGGTTGGTGAGAGAGTCTCTTTGGCAGGTTGAGAGGGGAGTGGGATGCCCCCATGGCTCGGGCCCCCCCTGGAAGATAGAAGCTGAGAGGCGGCTGCAGACAGGGGCTCCCCAAGCGGGCGGGAGCCTGGATCCATTGTGGAAGGTCTGTACATAAACCCCCTGAGGGAACTGAGCCTGAGAGGCGGCCCTGCCCCGACCTGACCACCTGAACTTAATTCTCACACTGAATAGCAGCCCTGCCCCCGCCAAAAGCCCTAAGGCGGGAAGCAGCATTTGAATCTCAGTCCCCAAATGCTGGCTGGGAGGACCAGGAGGCGAGGTGGGTGTGAGGAGAATATTCAGAGGTCAAGTCACTGGCTGGCAAAATGCCCAGAAAAGGGAAAAGAAATAAAACGATTGAAGGCTACTTTCTTGGAGAACAGACATTTCCTCCCTTCCTTTCTGATGAGGAAGAACAATGCTTACCATCAGGCAAAGACACAGAAATCAAGGATTCTGTGTCCCAGCCCACCCAATGGGCTCAGGCCATGGAAGAGCTCAAAAAGAATTTTGAAAATCAAGTTAGAGAGGTGGAGGAAAAACTGGGAAGAGAAATGAGAGGGATGAAAGAGAAGCATGAAAAGCAGATCAGCTCCCTGCTAAAGGAGAACCAAAAAAATGTTGAAGAAATTAACACCTTGAAAACTAGCCTAACTCATTTGGCAAAAGAGGTTCAAAAAGCCAGCGAGGAGAAGAATGTTTTCAAAAGCAGAATCAGCCAAATGGAAAAGGAGATTCAATAGCTCACTGAAGAAAACAGTTCTTTCAAAACTAGAATGGCACAGATGGATGCTAAGGACTTTGTGAGAAAGACAGATATCACAGAACATAGCGAGAAGATTGGAAAAATGGAAGATAATGTGAAATATCTTATTGGAAAAACAACTGACCTGGAAAATAGATTCAGGAGAGACAATGTAAAAATTCTGGGACTGCCTGAAAACCATGATCAAAAGAAGAGCCTAGACATCATCTTCCATGAAATAATCAAGGAAAACTGCCCTGAGATTCTAGAACCAGAGGGCAAAATAAATATTCAAGGAATCCACAGAACACCGCTTGAAAGAGATCCAAAAAGAGAAACTCCTAGGAACATTGTGGCCAAATTCCAGAATTCCCAGGTGAAAGAGAAAATATTGCAAGCAGCTAGAAAGAAACAATTCAAGTATTGTGGAAATACAATCAGGATAACACAAGATCTAGCACCCTCTACATTAAGGGATCGAAGGGAATGGAATAGGATATTCCAGAAGTCAAAGGAACTAGGACTAAAACCAAGAATCACCTACCCAGCAAAACTGAGTATAATACTTCAGGAGAAAAAATGGTCTTTCAATGAAATAGAGGATTTTCAAATTTTCTTGATGAAAAGACCAGAGCTGAAAAGAAAATCTGACTTTCTAACACAAGAATGAAGAGAAGCATGAAAAGGTGAACAACAAAGAGAAGTCATAAGGGACTTAGTAAAGTTGAACTGTTTACATTCCTACATGGAAAGACAATATTTGTAACTCTTGAAACATTTCAGTATCTGGGTACTGGGTGGGAGTACACACACACACATGCACACACGCACACATACATAGAGATAGAGTGCACAGAGTGAATTGAAGAGAATGGGATCATATCTTAAAAAAAAAAATGAAATCAAGCAATGAGAGAGAAATATTGGGAGGAGAAAGGGAGAAATTGAATGGGGCAAATTATCTCTCATAAAAGAGGGAAGCAAAAGACTTATTAGTGGAGGGATAAAGAGGGGAGGTGAGAGAAAAACATGAGGTCTACTCTCATCACATTCCACTAAAGGAAAGAATAAAATGCACACTCATTGTGATAGGAAAACCTATCTCACAATACAGGAGAGTGGGGGACAAGGGAACAAGCAGGGTGGGGGGGAGGATAGAAGGGAGGGCATGGGGAGGAGAATGCAATCCGAGGTCGACACTCATGGGGAGGGAAAGGACCATAAGAAAATAGAAGTAATGGGGGACAGGATAGGATGGAGGGAAATA
Source organism: Notamacropus eugenii (assembly GCF_028372415.1). Taxonomy (NCBI): domain Eukaryota; kingdom Metazoa; phylum Chordata; class Mammalia; order Diprotodontia; family Macropodidae; genus Notamacropus; species Notamacropus eugenii. The sequence continues at coordinate 193,677,881 of NC_092873.1, read as the reverse complement.
TAGTTAGTCCTATACAACACAACTAGTATGGAAATCATTTGCAAAGCTACACAGATTTGGCCTATATTGAATTGCTTGTCTTCCAAAGGGAAGGGGTGGAGAGGGAGGGAGGTAAAGAAGTTGGAACTCAAAGTGTTAGGATCAACTGTAATGTTCTTACCACTAGGAAATAAGAAATACAGGTTAAGGGGTAAAGAAAGCTATCTGGCCCTACAGGACAAAAGAGAAGACGGAGACAAGGGCAGAGAGGGAGGATAGAAGAGAGAGCAGATTGGTCACAGGGGCAATTAGAATGCTTGGGTTTTGGGGGGGGAGGGGATAAAAGGGGAGAAAATTTGTAACCCAAAATTTTGTGAAAATAAATGTTAAAAGTTAAAAAAAAAGAAAAAAAAAAAGAAAATGTCTCTTTGGAGGTGACCAACTATATATAGAAAAGTATGTTTTATGTTTTTTAAGATGTTTCTAAGGAATGATTAAAGCTTTATTTTCTTGATTATTACTATAAAGGATTAGAAAAGGGATTATGTAAAGACAGGTAAGCTTTGGGTGGAGAGGATAACTATTACTCTATTTAGGGGCTCTCACATTTCCATCCCTACTCTACATATATTTCTTGGGGCAGCTAGGTGGTGCAGTAGAACACTAGTGCAGGAGTCAGGAGGACCTGAGTTCAAATCTCACCTTAGACACTTGATACTCACAAGTGACCTTGGGCAAGTCACTTAACCCCAGTTGCCTCATCCTGGGTCATCTCCAGTTAGCCTGATGAATTCCGATGGCTCTGGAGGAAAAGTGAGGCTGGTGACCTGCACAGCCCTCCCTCACTCAAAACAAAGTCAAGTGCAAGTCATGTCATCATTTCTCTGATGGCATGGTCTTCTTCGGCAACAAAGGATGAACACACACATATGTTCCTTACATACACCAAACACATGATAAAGAAATAATAATAGGTAATATTTATATAGTGCTTACTATTTATCAGGCACTGTCCTAAGTATTTTCTTATGTGATTTGAAATAAGGTTATTCCTTGACTGGGACACGAAAGGGTATAGGCTTTGAATATATGAAATTAAATGGGAAAAAAAGGAAAGGGAAAAGAGAGAGAAAAGGAGAGGAGAGGAGGGGAGGGGAGGGGAGAGGAATAAAACAAACTCACTTAAGTGGTGCAAAGGCAAAAGAAATGGGTTGTATAAAATGGACTGCTACTTAGAAAGGTGGTGCTTCAGGTAAGCAGGCAGTGGAGAAGTATACCTTCATATGGCAATTCTTTACTGTTGCTCCCCACAAATGATTGTGGATCAAAGCCACTCTGCAGATCATTATAGGCAATGCAAAGGAATACAAATTTTACCACAACATACTGCGGCATACATGTGTGTGTTTGTCCTTCATTGCCAAAGAAAACCATGCCATTAGAGAAATTATGACATGACTTTCATTTGACTTTGTTTGAGTGAGAGAGGACTGTGCAGGTCACCAGCCTCATTTCTCCTCTAGAGCCATCTGAATCCAGTGACCAGATATCCATCAGACTGACTGGAGATGACCCAGGATGAGGCAATTGGAGTTAAATGACTTGTCCAAGGTCACACAGCTAGTGAGTGTCAAGTGTCTGAAGTGAGATTTGAACTCAGGTCCTCCTGACTCCTGCACTGGTGCTCTATCCACTGCACCACCTAGCTGCCCCTGTGGCATACATAACAAAGGAAAGAATGTATATAAAATAAATGTGACAGAAATAACCACCAAAAAAACATAGATTTGTTGGGTTTTTTTTTTTACCTTGAATTTAATTGTTGTTGTTTCCTTTGTTTTCTAAGAAGATCAATGATTTCACAGGTGATCTCTTGACTTGCATGTGAATTTTATTTAAGTGAGGGAGAATTGCACAAAGTTGTCAGCCTCACTCTCTCTTCCATAGTCATTAAAGTCCAGTGGCAGTACAAAAGTCAAGATGACTGGTGATGACCCAGGATGCAGTGAATTACCAACGTCTGACCAAACTCTGAGCACTCCACAGGATCTACTTTAGTCATCTTCATGGCCATTGGAATAAATTGCTCCTATTTGCCCATTCTGCCAGGGAAAATCTTCATATGCTTGGGTTAGACGTTCCCCAACTCACCAACAGGCTTGTGTCTTGTTGATTGGTTACCCTCAGCCTAGTTTAGCCCATCTGCTGAGACACTTTTATCAGGATGTAGCTATTGTGCAAGCTACAACTTCTTGGAGTCACAGGCGAGGGTTGGGTGAAGGTGCATGAGTAGACCTGAAAAGGACTTGGTAAGTCTTCATACCAAAGGTGTTAGTTTTTCATGGAAACCCATGTACCACTTCAATTTCATTATGCCTGATATTTCTCTCTTACAAATAAAATATGTGACACTGACCTCGTGCCCTTTCCTTTTTCCTCCCTCACTTTTCTAAATCACAGGACTGTAAATGTGAAGCTAGAATGGACTTCAGTCAGCATGTAGTATTCTGGCACTTTTTTGCTCTGTGGATGCCTCTTAATGGCACCCTGGCTAATCATCTGCATTTTATATAGAAAACAAATCAGTGCGGGCAACCTTTTAATTCATTTTTCCAAAGGATGGCAAACAGATACAGATGGACCTAGAGAACACAGTCATAGACCCAGAAGGAACTAAGGTTCAGACAAGTGCAGAAAATGAAAAACAACAAAAATAAATTATAAATAGATAATGAAGAAGATAAATAACAATAGAATAAACTGAAATAATACATGCGTAACTTCTTCCTAGTTCCCGTGCTAAAACAAAGGTGCAGATTTGTTAGAAAAGTTTGGGTTGAAGAGAGCTGAGAATTCCAAATCTCCCAGAGCTCTTTGTTGGCTGCAGATAGGAAAGAGCTGAGCAATGCTCCCTTCCCTTGATGGCACGTAACTTCCTTTAGGCAGATGCTAAAAATGTTCCTCACCCAACATCATCTTTGGAGACCAGAACCCTGCTGGACTTCAAAGACGCCTGGAGGAATGCATCAACCACCCAGGTAGTTTAATCTGTCAGGCAGTCAGTCAACAACATTTATTGAGCACCCACTGGGTGTAAAGTTCTGTACTAAGCCCTGCGGGAAACTACAAAGTAAAGAACTGCATAGACCTCTATGAGCTCACCATGTACTGAAAGATTCACAGATAGACACACATGTCATCTATAATGATATCTTTAGATTTAGAATGCATAAACATAATTACAGCAATATAGAAGTATGCATACATATTATTATGTATGTATATGTACACAGAGAATATACATATACATATATATACACACATACACACAGATATACAGAGACACACACACCTACAAGCCTATGCCATAGATTGATACATATATAAACCTAATTCTCCCCCCTTCTTATCAATTTAAGGAAAAAAAATAACATTCCTTAGATTATATGGCATCAGAGAAGGAGACGGAGAGATGATAGCCTTCAGAAGGAAGTTAAAGGGTGCTTTCTCGAAAATGAGAAAATGTGTTCTACTCATCGCATTAGGAGAGATATCTTGGAGTTATATGTATGTATAATGAAGACCTGGGTTCATTCTTTGGCAGCTCCTCTATGTTTGGGGAGACAAAACAGTGCAGAATAAAGGACACTGAGTTTTGGAGACAGAAAAGCTGGGTTTGAATCCCAGTTTACTACTTCCTGACCTTTGATAAATCAGTTAACCTCTATAAGCCTCAGTTTATTCATCTGTGAAAAGAGGAGACTAGATTAGATGTCCTCTGAGGTCCCTTCCAATTCTAAGACTGTGATACTATGAATATGAGATCCAGGGCTCCAGGTAGAATAGATGAGATATGTTTGTTCTCCTTCCCAGTCCTATCACTAACTCCCCGTGTAACTTTAGAGCAATAAGTGCATCTCATTGGGACTCATTTTCCTTCTCTGTATAAAGAAGGTGGAGGGTAGTACAGTGAAAAGAACATTCAATGTGGAGTCAAAGGACTTGGATTCAAAGCCTGCCTCTAATGTTTACCACCTGTATGACCACAGTCTGACTGGACCTTGGCTTCCTCAGTTGAAAAATGGGCCCAGCCCTTCTAAGTTTTCTTCTACAATCAGATCTATGTTTTCTAAGGTGCCTTCTAACTTCTAAGCTTCTGTGAGCTCATCCCAGTTATTTACCAGCCTCTAGGATCCTTAATGGCTACCCAGAGTCTCCTGTGGCTTAATCACACAAACTTCTTCCAGTGATTTCATTCCCAAAACAAAACCTCATCTCAGAGTATATATATATACAAGCCTCTCCTAATCAAGCATACTTTAATAGCCCCACCTGAAGCCTATTAATGGGTGGGGGAGATTTTTAACTCCTATTACACTTAGATCTGTAATTTATTGTTTAGTTGTTTTCAGTCTTGTGAAAGACCTTTCCTTACCCCATTTAGGTTTTCATGGCAAAGACACTAGAGGGGTTCGCCATTTCCTTCTCTATCTAATTTACAGATAAGGAACTGAGACAAACAGGGTTAAATAACCTGCCCAGCATCATATCACTGTTGTCTGAGGTCAGATTTGAACTCGTGAAGATGAGTTTTCCTGATTCCAAGTCCTGTACTGTTCTACCCACTGGGTCACTTTGCTGCTGTGTATATTCTCTCTCTGTGTCTCTCTGTCTGTCTGTCTCTGCCTCTTTCTCTGTGTCTCTCTTCTCTCTGTGTACCCCTCTTTTCTCTCTGTCTCTCTGTGTATTTCTCTTTCTATTTTCTCTTTCTCTTCTCTTTTTGTCTGTCTCTCTGTGTCTTTCTGTCCCTCCATCTCTCAGTCTCTCTGTGCCTCTGTGTTTATCTATCTGTCTGTCTGCCTGTCCCCCTCTCTCTCTCTAATGCAAATGTGCTCCATTTGATTTTAAAGAGAACAAATCACAATGCCATGTCTCTTTTATGAAACAGGTGTCTGTGAACCCTAAACTGTTCGCCAGAGAAAGTTTACAGGGTCGAGAAGTGCCAATGACCTCAAAGACCATTTCTCTCATTCTCATCTCAGAAATGACAAAACTAAAATACACACAGTGCATAGATTCCAAAGGATGTTATTTTTATGTGTTGGAGCAGGAGGGAAGGGGATTTTGGAATGATCACCTAAAGCCAATAATCCCAGCTAGGTCACACAATGGGTGGAGCACTGGGCATAGAGTGAGAAAGGCCTGAGTCCAAACGCTACCTCAGACATTTATTAGTTTGTGCTACCCTGGAAAAGTTACTTTTCTCTGTCTCAGTTTATTTATCTATAAAATTGGTATAATAATAGGACCTTCCACTCAAGATTGTTGTGAGAATCAAGTGAGATATTTGTAAAGTGCTTAGCAGAATTCCTGGCACACAGAAAGCACTAAACAAATGCTTACTTCCTTGCTTCATCCTGTATTCTGTAAAAGACTGCATCAATACTAGCCAGACAGGAAAAGTAGGGGTGGTTGAAGGAATTACGGGTCCAATCCAAGAAGAATGAACAGTTAATGTGGGGGCAGAATCCTTCTCTTCCCTTTCTCTAACCTTCAATCTCTTTTCTCCTATAGATCAAATTGTTAACACAAAAGTTATGGAGGCTAGTGGCATGACCATCCCTATGCTGGGACTGAGTCTGGGCTCCAAGTTTTGCACTATGCACCATGCTGGAGCAAGCTGGGTAGGAGCTGAGGCTAGAACTCACCTGCCTTCCCAGAGCTAAGTCCTCTACTGGTGTACCTCCTGTTCCCTGCTCCTGTCTCTCAGGCCAGTTTTCTAATCCCTTGGGCTGAAAGCTTCAAAAAGAAAGTTGGAGGTAAAAAAACAAAATTAAACCAAAGCAAAGAAGAGTTAGCAGTCTAGGTAATTTATGGATTGAGTGATATATTCCTATGCACATATATTCCCAAAAAATTTAGTGCATTTTGAAGTTGTTAAAGCTTCAAAATGCACTGAATTTTGAAACATCTTGCATATTACACCGTCTGATTTTCCCCAAGTCACCGACCCAAATGCACATATGACACTCAAAAACTAGATACTTGGAAATCTCTAGCATCTGGATGATTAACTGAAATTTTCCCTTTGGAACTGGATATTTTCTATCATATAGACCTTTCCTTCCATTACATTTAGTCAAAAATTAATAAATTAATTAATTAATGAAAAAATAAAGGGAGAAAGGGGGTTGGAATGGAAGGGATTGCTGTTGGTCAAGACCTCTGAGCATTTATCCTGTAAACACACTTGAAAAAGATCACTTAGGATGAGGTTCAATCACCTTTTCATTTGCAGAGAATTGGAGAAAATTTGTAGGTACCTGTTATTAAACTTGCTGAAAAATGTGGCAGTTGGCATATCTCTTAAATACACAGCCACAAAAAGAGAGAAAGCTATTCATGCCTCCATTTGTATGCTAGACCTTTGCCTTTAAGCTTAATGAAAACTGCTGTTTCTGAATGCTACTGCAATACTTTTCCCCCTCCAAATTAAAACAGATTCTGAAAACACAGCAATGTTGAAAACTTGAGAATCATAGAAAGAGACTACAAAATCCTGACTTTAAAGTTAGTTACAGAGTTTTTTGCTAACTTTGGGTTAATAGAATTGACTGAACAAAACAATAAATGACCCAAACCTGGCAACATTTTCTTGCTTTCTTTATCCTGTCATATGTTTTCTATTGTTACTATTCAAGTATTCCATGCTTCTTTGAAGGGCAGTGGAGTCATTCCATAATTCAGGGCTCACAGTAATATATAATTAACTTCATATTTCTTGGATCTGTAATGCACGCTTGGTCTATGATATGACATTAACATACAAAAACGTTAGCAAAATGGATACTTTCACAAACTTGGAAAGCTAAAAAAAGCAACAGCAGAAACTGCATAAGGAAAATCTAGCTATAGATTATTGTTTTGCCTTTCACATTCAAAAAATGTCCAAAGTCAAGGGGATTGGAGTTTTGGAAGAGGAGTTTCTGAAGTCTCGTCCATTCTGGGTCTTGTGGAGGGTCTTGTGTGTCTGCAAGAGGCTATTGAGTCTGTACACCCTCATGTGTAAAAGGAAGAGAAATGAAAGCCCTGGAAAATTTGCATACAGAGTGAAGATCCCATTGTTGGAGTCAAAGCTGCACTTGATTTGCTTCAATCATTGCCACAATTGAGCCAGCCAACTGTTTACATGCTCTCCATTATGTTAGTGTTGGCTAGGAAATGGCTGATCACAATAAGATTTTCTTTCAGTTTACACTCTGGGGAACCGTGGGAGTTCACAGATTTGACAGACAGATAGAGAAGTCTTCTCTTTCCAAGAAACAACAGAGTGACCTGTTGGCTGCTGAGATATAGATGGCACTGAACCAGCAGTATATAGCCTGAACTAGAATAAACCATGTAGTTCAGTTCCCAGGGGAGCAAAAGATCGAGTAAAAAGCAGACAGGGAGGGAGCAAGAGAAAAAGCTAAGGGGAAAGCCAGTGATTTTGGAAGCCTATCATTAGTCCTTTACAACCCACTTATGCCTCAATGGTCTCTAAGTAGTTTTTTATTTATGGTCTGCCTTTCCCAGGCACTTCAACTGATAGGTAATATTGATGTATCTGATGATTTAAGAAGAAAAAAAAAAACTTGGACTGAGAGAAAACAGCTTTGGGAAATGATGAGTTATATTTTCTTTCAGTTGGAAGATTGGCTTGAGTCAATACCATTGTTAACATAGTAATAACGAATGGAAGCTCAATACAACAATCAATAAATGAATTCTGATATATGAAAGGTCAAAGGTTATTCCTATAAACCATAAAGGTACATAATGAAATACCCATTATTACAACTTTTAGCCTAAACATTTTCAGCTCATTCTCTGCACTGTTTTTTCATAGTTGTGAACTAAACGTATTCTAAAAGTGCCTACCACTTAAAAAAAAAATCCCACGTGAATTTTATTCTAATAAAACACCAAAGGCAATATTGTTTAGTAGGTAGTGAGCCAGGCTCAAAACCAGTAGGACTTAGATTAAAGTTCTACCTCCTCCTCATATGAGTTATATGACCTTGGGCAAAACACTTAAGTTCCCAATGCTTTCTGCACCTATCTAAGAATATGAGTTGTAGATAAGGTGTTGATTTGCATTGAGTAGAGGGTATTATCTGAGAGTTCCCTATACCAAACAAGTCATAGATCCAGTCTCTATCCTATTCCTTTCTAAATCTATTCTAAACAAAATTCTGTCCTAGAAAGCTCTCATAAATAGCAGTCTCTAAGACAAAACACAGAAACTACTAATAGGAAAACATAATTGTACTAATATATCCCTTGGGATATGTACATAACTGTTTTAAATGGGATAGGTCACAGAAGCATAGATTTAGAGATATAAGGGGCCTAAGAGGTCATCTAGCCTGGTTTCACTCTTATTTTATATTTCTTAAGGTACAAGAGAACTTAGATGACCAGCCCAATGGTATACACAAAGATTAAAGGGCATAGCCAGGATTTAAACCTGAGCCATGTGACTCCAAAACCATGTCTTAGCCCTTCAACATTCTGGGGAGGCTGCTGGCACTAGAATGATAAAAGCAGTATCACATCATTCATGAAATCAACATGGTGGAATCTTGTCTGTTTTTACCAGTTAGCTTACTTTCCCTTTCTCCCTTCTTATCAATTGGAATTGATTGCCCAGAGTCTATCCATTTAGCAGAGTGCGTAAAAACTATTATGCATTAGTAGAATTCTGAGAACAAACAAGAAAACAAATACTTTAAAATTCTTAAATGATTAAATAACCATAATCATTTTAATATTGTCCATTGGACTTTTCTTGATAATGATATTGGACTGGTTTGCCATTTCCTTCTCCAGTGGATCACCATTTGTAAGAATGCCCACTATAACCTTTCTGTCTTGGGTAAGTCTGCAAAGCATAGCTCATAGTTTCATTGAGCTACATAAGCCCCCCACTCCCATGCCATGATCAGTTGGAGGAAATATGACACCAGAAGAGGAGGCCCTCAGGTCAGAAGGTGTCTAACACACTACTGGGGAGGAGTGGAGGACAACTATAAGTAGCTCCAGGAATGGGGAACCTGCAGATTCGAGGTCACATGTGACCCTCTAGGTTCTCAAGTGCAGCCCTTTGACTGAACCCAAACTGAATGAAAAGATTTGGCCTAGATGCTAGGCCAAAGTCAAAAGGTAGCTCAGCTACAGATGTACCATGTTATGAAAAGGAGATCCAGTGTTGTAAAGATCAATATTATGCAAGAATCTAGAATGTAAAACTATATAAATGTAAGCTGGATGCAGTCAAACAGGAGATGGAAAGATTAAACATTGACATCTTGGATGCCAGTGAAATTAAATGAGCAGGAATAGGTAAATTTAATTCAAGTGATTATTATATGTACTACTGTGGGCAAGAATCCTCTAAAAGTAATGGAGTAGCCTTCATAATCATAAAAGGGTGACAAAAGAAGTAATGGGGTCTCAAAAACGACAAAATGATACATGTTCTGATCCAAGGCAAACTGATTAGCATCACAGTAATACAAGCCTATACTTCAACTACTGATGCCAAAAAAAGGCAAAGTTACTTAGTTTTATGAAAACCCACAACAGCTTCTAGAAATGACATAAAAAATGATGTCATGTTCATCGTAATGGACTGGAATGCTAAAGTAGGAAATCCAAAGATAATTGGAATAACAGGCAAGTCTGGCCTTGGTAGACAAAAAGGAAGAGGGCAGAGACTCATAGAGTTTTGTCAAAAGGTCTTTCTGGCATAGTAAACACTCTTTTTCAACAATGCAAAAAGCAATTACATGTGACCATCACCAAATGGTCAATATCAAAATCAAATTGACTATAAAGTTTGCTCTTATACAAACCCTGTATATAATTAGATAAAACAAGACCTGGAGCTGACTGTGGCTAAGATAATGACCTTCCTACTTCGAAATTCAGACTTTAAATTAAAGAAAGTAGAGAAAACCATCAGACCATATGGGTGTGACCTAAATAACATCCCTTATGAATATGAAGTATAAATGATGAATACATTTAAAGGATTAGATCCAGTAGATAGAGTACCTAAAGAATTATGAACAGAGATTCCCATATTGTATAGGAGACAGAAAGAAAAAACATCCCAAAGAAAAAGATGAACAGGAAAGTAACTGAGGAAAGAAGGAAAGTGACAAGTAAAGGGGAAAGGGAAAGATCCAACTGAGTACAGAATTCCAGAGAATAGCAAGGCAAGATAAGGTTTTCTTAAATGAACAATGCAAAGAAATAGAAGAAAACAATGGAATGGGAAAGACAAGATACCCCTTCAAGAATTTAGAGATCTCAAGGTAATGTTTATTTTTTAAAAATGGGCATGATAAAAGACAAAAATGATAGGGACTTAGCAGAAATAGATTAGATTCAGAAGAGGTAGCAAGAATTCATAGAATAACTATAGAAGAATTATCTAAACATCACCAATAACCATGATAGTGTGGTTACAGATCTAGATCCATACATTCTGGAGAATGAAGTCAAGTAGATTTTAGAAAACATTGTTAACAGTGAGGTTAATGGAAGTGGTGGGATTCCAGTTGAACTATTTAAAAATTCTAAAAGATGATGCTATAAAAATGCTGCACTGGAGGGTAGAGCCAAGATGGGAGAGTAGAAGCATGGATCTGCTAGATCTCTCCCCTCAAAGCCCTTCAAATACATGAAAAAATGATTCTACATAAATTCTAGAGCAGCAGAAGCCACAAAATGACAGAATGAAACAGATTTCCAGCCCAAGACAACCTGGAAAGCTGACAGGAAGAATCTATTACACAGGGCCTGGATTGGAGCGCAGCCCAGTGTGGACCACACCAGTACAGACAGAACTGGAGCAGACTTCAGGGCACTGAATCAGAGGCAGCTGCTGTGGTTTCCAGATTTCTCAACCCACAAATGCTGAAGACAGCTTCAAAGATCAGTGAGAAAGCCTTTTCCTGAGTGAAAGGCAAACATGGTCTGGCCTCAGCAGCTGCCTCTTCTGGAGCTCTCAGCCTGTGGGGCAATCAAGTAACTTACCTGAGTCTCAGTCCTGAGTGGCAGTCCTGGGATGATGAGAAGCACTGGTGTGGCAGAGCTGGTGGTGCCTGTAGAGAGGGAATCCTACTTGCAGTTCCAGGGCAGAAAACAATACTTGTGGTTGCTCACAGACCAGAATGCAGGCCAGGAGAGGTGTAGATACCTCTTCCTTGATTATGCCACTTTGGAGGAACTGAGAACTTATAGGTCCGTAGAGACAGCTCAGAGAACAGCTGCACAAAACCTATGAAGCCTAAGGTAGTACACCCTCTACTTGACAAAGGGCTCAAAAGGAATAGTCAAATAATTGGCTGGGAAAATGCCACAAAAGGGGGGGGGGGAATAAAACTTTAGAAGTTTTACTATCTTGGTGAAAAGGTTATTTTCTTCCATCCTCTTGTATGATGAAGATCAAAGCATACAAGCAGAGGAAGAACAAAGCATGCAACCAGAGGTAGACCAAAGCATATAACCAGAGGAATACAGTGAGGTCAATGTTCCTACATTCAAAGCTTCCCCCCCAAAAAACATGAAATCTTCTTCAGGCCATGGTAGAGCTCAAAAATGATTTTGAAAATCAAGTAAGAGAAGTGTAGGAAAAATTGGGAAGAGAAATGAGAGCAAAGCAAGAAAATCATGAAAAACGAGTTAACAGCTTGCTAAAGGAAATCCCAAAAAATGCTGAAGAAAATAACACCTTTAAAAACAGACTAACTCAAATGGCAAAAGAAGTCCAAAAAACCAGTGAGGAGAGGAATGTTTTAAAAAGCAGAATTGGCCATATGGAAAAGGAAGTCGAAAAGCTCACTGAAGAACATAGTTCCTTAAAAATTAGAATGGAATACATGGAAGCTACTGATTTTATGAGAAATCAAGAAATTATAAAACAAAACCAAAATAATGAAAAAAGAGAAGATAGTATGAAATATCTCATTGGAAAAAGCACTGAACTGGAAAATAGATCCAGGAGTGAGAATGCAAAAATTATTAGTCTACCTGAAAACCATGATCAGAAAAAGAGCCTAGACATCATCTTCCAAGAAATTATCAAGGAAAACTACCCTGATATTCCAGAACCAGAGGGTAATATAGAAATGGAAAGCATTCACCCATCACCTCCTAAAAGAGATCCTAAGAGAGATCCCAAAAGGAACATTCCTAGGAATAATATAACCAAATTCCAGAGTTCCCAAGTCAAGGTGAAAATATTACAAGCAGCCAGAAAGAAACAATTCAAGTACTGTAGAAATACAATCAGGATAATACAGAATTTAGCAGCTTCTACACTAAGGGTTCAAAGGGCATGGGATATGATATTCCAGAGGTCAAAGAAGGTAGGATTAAAGTCAAGAATCAACAACCCAACAAAACTGAGTATAATACTTCAGGGGGAAAATAGAATTTCAATGAAATAGAGGACTTCCAAGCATTGTTGTTGAAAAAACCCAAGCTGCATAGAAAATTTGACTTTGAAACATAAGAATAAAGAGAAACATGAAAAGGTAAACAGGAAAGAGAAGCCATAAGGAACTTGTTAAAATTGAACTGTTTTACATTCCTACAAACAAAATTCAGGGTAACTTGTTCCACTACTTCCTGACAAATAGAGAGAGAAGAAATGGAAGCTGTGTCTGATTTTATATTTTTGGCCTCAAAGATCACAGCAAACAGTGACTGCAGTCATGAAATTGAAAAATACTTCTTAGAAGAAAAGCTGTGGCTATCTAGACACCTTACTAAAAAGCAGAAACATCACCTTGCCAACAAAAGTTTATATAGCCCAAGATATGATTTTATCAATTGTAATGTGTGGCCCTAAGAGTTAAACCACAAGGAAAGCTGAGCACTGCAGAATTGATGCTTTTAAACTGTACTGCTGGAGAAGAGATTTAAGAGTCCGTTGGACAGCAAGAAGGTCAAATCAGTCAATACCTTAAGAAATTATTTTAGACTACTCATTGGAAGAAAAAAATACAGAAGTTGAAGTTTAAATACTTTGGCCACGTAATTGGAAAACAGGACTCATTGGAAATACACCAATGTTGAGAAAGACTAAAGGCAAAAGGAGAAGAGAATGACAGAGGATGAGATGGCTAGATAGTGTTGTGGAAACAATATGAGTTTGGACAGATTTCAGGTGACAGTGGAAAATAGAAGGGACTGTTATGCTATGGTTCATGGGGTCCTAAAGAATCAGACATGTCTGAACAAATGAATATCAAAACATAATCATATCAATGTAAAATTGAGACCAGGGTCATACAATAAAGTCATTCATTCTATTTCTTAAGTGATTATTAATGGAGATACCATTAAATTGAATGTCAATAACTTCCCCAACACTTTCCTTCATCCCATACCTCCACCCACAATTAATCTTGTGTTGTGATTTCATTATTATAGAGAACTCCAGGTAAGGAAACTTCTTATACTAATGCAGATTTGCAACCATTCTTAAGAGCTTTCTGAGGATGAGAAGTAAAGTGATTAACCTAGGGTCAGTATGATTTACCTTTATTTGGAATTTTCATTGTCTTATAGATGCTAAATGCTATCTAAAATAAACATATCACATATTTATTATATATCATATAGGTATGAATATATATTACATAAAATATGCTAAAAACTGCTAAGAGGTTGTATTATTTAAATGTTATAAGTAGGACTATATATTGGATAGCTAATCATGGGATTAAGGATAACAATGCCTTTGGAAATAAAGTCATATTAGAGAGGCAGTGTAGAATAGTGGAACAAGTTTTGCCTCTCATGTCCAAGACCTCAGTTCACATATCACTTTCTAACTATTAGCTATGTGAACTTAAAGAAGTCACTTTCCCATTCTAGGCCTCAGTTCCTTCATCTATGAAATGAAGGGGATGAATTAGAGAACCTTTAAGGTTCCTTCCTGTGCTTCATCTACGGTTTAAAATTAATTCATTCTCTAATTAATGAGTGATGATGAAAAATTGAACTTAAACTAGCAGAAAACTATGTGACTTCTCTCATATAGATTTCTTAAGCTTTCTTTTACATGGAATACATTTTGATTCCTTGATGGCAAAAGCAAAAAAAAATGTAGTAGTTTGAGATTCGTTTACACAGGTCTGACTAACGACTTAAATGAAATGGCTATGGAGGGGAAATGATAAATTATCTTAAGCAAAATGCAGCTTCCAACCTAAATATGTGTTTATAGTCACTGCTCTGGGATGGCTGCCAAATAGGGCATTTTGTGTTAGCAAGTTGTGCTGGAGTAAGTGATTCCGTTTTTGTGTGTCAACAAACAAACAAAAGGCCTCCGAAAATAGTCAAGGGTGCATGAGAATATGCACTCCCTGGTTGGCTGACTTGTCATCCCTTCAGTGGGATAACCTTGAATTCTGAATACAACTCCATTGGTTTATACTGGGAAGTCAAGACTGATAGTTTAGTTTAGGGGAAAGAGTACTGACTTTGGAGGCAGTACTTCTGAGTTCTAATCCTGCTTCCAACATTCACTTTGTGTGGAACTTTGGTCAAGTCTTTTGATCTCCCCGGGCCTCTGTTCTTTATCTGTAAAATGGACAGAGGGAGGAGGTTGTACTAGATGGAACTTTCAGATTCATTTCATTTCTTAGCTCCAATCATTTTTATTGGCTATATCACATGCCTGGAATAGTATGTCTCCTCATTTGCTTCCTGGCTTCCCTTTTCCTTTTCCTCTTTCAAGTCTCAGTTAAATTTTACCTTCTACATGAGGAAGTTCTTCTACAAACCTCTTAAATCTAGTGTCTTCCCTCCCTTAATACTTTTTTATGTGTAGTTTGTCCTTTGTTCTCAAAGGGGACCATGACATAAGGAAAATGATACCATGACTTGCAAGTGAATTGAATTAAAATGATAGAGAACTGTTCAGTCACCAGCCTCACTTTCTTCTCCAGATCCATCTGAGTCCAATGAGCAGAAATAGACCAGGACAACTGGAGATGGCCCAGGATGCAGTGGGAGACCTTGACTTTTTAAAACTAAACCCTTTTCAAGTTCTAACTTGGAGTGGGGGTAACATCAATTCAGTGAATAGGCCTGTTTAAGTGAGCCAAGGGATCTCCTCTTTAATCACCATCATCATC
Source organism: Notamacropus eugenii (assembly GCF_028372415.1). NCBI lineage: Eukaryota > Metazoa > Chordata > Mammalia > Diprotodontia > Macropodidae > Notamacropus > Notamacropus eugenii. The sequence continues at coordinate 193,662,702 of NC_092873.1, read as the reverse complement.
ATCAAACTGAGAGGAGGAGGAGACCCTCAGGGTTGTTTCTGGCCAAAAGAGAAACAATTACTACTGATATTCACTCTGAGCCATCAGCTCCTCAAAAGTAACCTTTAAGTAGTTCTTGAGCAGGGACCTATTGCTGGCAAATCGATGAGAGCTAGAGTGAATTGGATTTCAGACTTAGTCTTTAAGAAAGAAATCTAACCAGTCAACCCCAAGATAACAAATGACTGACATGATCGCTATTCTATGTAAGATCATCCGTTATTGGACTATCTGATACAAAATGACTATAAGGAACAAAAAGAACAATAAAAATAGCGTTTGTGGTGAAGTCATGTCACTGCAAAACATCTGATGAAATTGCCTGCGAAAGGAAAGCACTCAGGTCCTATCCTGTCACTGTTTGGATTTTGTGAAACAGATGTACTAATATCACCTGTTTTACTTCCTGAATTAAAGTGAATGGAAGAAGTCTGGTTGAAGATTTCTTTTAGAATTCACTGAAATGACTGGAGACATCCTGAGGTGCCCCCAAATGAGAACTAGGCATTATTGTCTTAGCAGGCTGTCCTATGCTACTAATCTATTGTACATTTCATCAGGTCTGTTCTTAAGGAAAGGGCAAATACTTAGCTGGAGTAATGACTGACCTCTAGCCATGATGGAAGGGACTTAAATACTTAATTTTATTCAGGACAGTTATTTCTTATTAATCTGGGATATAGCTCCTTTGTGTATGATTGCTTGCAGCTTATCTTCCTCATTCAATTGTGAGCTCTTCGGGGTAAGGGACTCTATTTTTTGTCTTTCTTTGCATCCCTAAAGCTTAGTTAGGTGCCTTGAAAATAGTAGGTGCTTAATAAATGCTTCTTGATTGTCTATTGATAGACCAGAAGAAACATTTGTTTGTATATACACAAATTTATATACGTATATGCACATTTATACGTGCAACATTCATGGAAATATACGTAGTCATATGACTATAGTTCCATATAAGTATACACATGTGTATAATATATACATATAAATTCATTCACATTCACATGCTCTTTTTCTATGTATATACATATATACACATACACACATATATACATATATTGTGTATGTGTATATGTATATATGCATGCATATATACATATACACATGTACATATATACACTGCATATGCATGTGTATATACATGTATACACACATATATGTGTATAAATATACATATACACATGCATGTGCAGATATGTATACACTTACATACACACATTACACAGAGAAACATATATACATGTGTATGTATGAACACATATATATATGAGGAGACTATGTGGCACAATGGTACAATGACTAGAGCACCAGGCCTAGAGTCAAGATGATCTGAGTTCAAATTCAGATTCAGACACTCTTTAGCTGTGTGACCCTGTGCTGTGTGACCTCTATTTGCCTCAGTTCCTCAACTAAAAGATGGGGACACATTAGAGAAGGAAATGGCAAACTACTCTGGTATCTTTGCCAAGAAAACCCTATGGACAAAATCCACAGGGTCATGTAAAGTGGGACACAACCGAACAATATCCACATATATCTAGATGTATCTCTCTATAGAAATCTAGGTATACATATGTCTCCACAGATAAATTTGGTAGTGTGGAAGGAAGGCATTCCTATATATCAAATTGAATGAGTATAAAACTAAATTGTTAATTTTCTCTCTTATATGACATTTTAATACTAGAGAATTCCAACATGTGTATGCTATGATCCAGAGTTCTGATGTTAGACTTATTCCTGTGATCTGTGATTCCTTCAGGGTGACTTATCCCTTGATAGGTATAATGGAGCAGTTGTAAAATTAACAATCCTCTCATTCCATCTCAGCCTATCTTGCCTATCCCTTTTCATACATTTTTCATAAATGTCCACCCAATGTGCTGGAGCCCTTCCTTGGGCTCTCTTGTTATTGTCTGGGCACCAACATAAAATATAGTCATTTTGTCTCTGGTTTCATTGCATGTCCAGCTCACTTCATTTTTCTTGTCATACATTCCTTTTATATTTTCTATATTAGCTTTCTTGTAAAATTCTCCTTTGGAAATAATTCTGAATCACTTACCTGCCACATGTGGTGCTGTGGTGCTTTTGGTGATCTATAAAATCTGCAAAGGTATAGCATGACTGGAAGATTAACATTAAAATTATGGGCCTTTCTTTCTTGAAGAAATTGGAAATCATTAAAATCCCTTGGGGATTTCTTAGATGGAATATAGCCTTTTCCCAACTGACTTCTATTTTCACAATATCTCTTACATCTTTAACATTTTGTGGAGTCACAAACTATTCTAAATATTCATCATGTGACAATTCCTTTATAAACCATTTCTTGATCACTTCAAATGGGTGGGATTTTTCCTTTTGTGAATCTTAAGGTCCTGGGGACTTGAAAAGTGGGAGATAAGGAAGCTCTTTGCGGATAATATCTGTCTTGATAAAGTGGGAGGTAAGAACATCTGTTGGGGATAACTTATGGGGAGTTGGGGAATTGCCATTGGAAGAAGAAAATTTGAGCCACTGACTTTGGAGTATGTGCATGACTCAATGATTTAACAGAGATGTTAGAATGTATGGACTGTTAGAAAAGGTCACCAGTTTTGCTTGTCACATATAGAATAGCTGTGCATACATATACACACACATACATACACACGTGTGTATGTGTGTATGTCAGACATTTTACACAACAATAGGAATGGGAGTAGAGAAGACAGAGTTAGTGGTTAGGAAGTAAAGAAACATAGTCAGAAGACTGTGATGAATTCAAAAGGAACTGATTGTGCCTCACTGAAATGGTTCATTTTAAGTTCAAGGTAGAGATGAGGAGGAAGAAGAGGTAGAATGAGAGAAGATAGAAAGATCATGGGAATTGAAGGTATTTTGTTAGTGAAAAAAAGCTGTGGCACACATGCTACAGCAGGAGACACAGAAGTACAGGCCGATGAACTCAAAGAGGAATTTCAGAGTTCTGAATCTTAGAGGCAGAACTGCATGAGGTGATTGTCATGTCTGTGATTGAGCTGGAGTGGAAACAGTTTTAAGGAGAATTGAAAATCATAAACTGACAGGACATTGTGTGTTAGAAAGATCAGCAATACATTCAGGAAAATGGCAGTGCTTAAGTGGAAAGGATTACTTCATGTCCTAAAATATCTGGAGAAGGAAAAGAAGTTTCTTGGAAGTAAGTAGATGACACTAACAAGTATCTGGACAGTCATAGAAATGATGTCTTACACCTTATAGGCAAAGACTTGTTTTTCATTTCTGTGTCCCAGACATTTACATCTAGCACAGCACTAAAATATACAGTAAATATTTGTTGAACATTTTTTTGTGTGTGTTCATCCTTCGTTGCCAAAGAAGACTATGTCGAACATTTTATGACACTTTATATGTGTATTTGTATATATGTTTATATTCATATATGTACATGAACATTTTATATGTGTGTATATGTGTATCCCTACTCTTTCCTGATCACTAGAATGGAATTTCATCAATTGAATCTGGCTTTCCTTCAGCTGAGTTTTTGACTTGAATTACTAACCTCCTCAATAAAAATCCATCCAGAGAAAACCACCACAGGCTAAAGAAATGCTCTCTTACACACATATAGAGGGACTCAGAGGGCAAACACATTTATATCACTAAGGGTGATCTCCTTGTAGCCCCAGTAATAGTCCATGTTGGGGGTGCCTTCTATAACGATGCAGGAAGTACCATGGTGAAAATAACTTTCTAGATTAACCTTTCAGCTCATTTAGGGAAAACATAAAAACCTTCATTATAACAACATATGACATTATGGCAAGAGAAAACCTGAGGGGTTATCTACTCCCACATCCTACCCTCCTAGAAATTCCCTCTACAACCTCATTTACAAATGGCTTCAATATCATGATTTCTTAATAACTCCACTTATCATTTCTTTGGATTTCCTCATCCAAGACACTGAACCTGACCTCCATTACACTATATTTTTGTCTTCTCCTATTAGAATGTAAGCTTCTTGAGAGATGGGATTCTCTTGCTTGCTGCAGTTAGTATTTCCAGAGTTCAGCATAGTAGCACTTACCAAGAACTTAATACATGTTTCTTCATAATCCAAGAGTGCTTTTCGGAGATAAAGAAATCTATTCACTTGAGGAGAGAGAGGAAGAGGGAGAGGAAGAGGGGGAGAGGGGGAGAGAGAGAGAGAGACAGAGACAGAGAGACAGAGAGAGAGAGAGAGAGAGAGAGAGAGAGAGAGAGAGAGAGAGAGAGAGAGAGAGAGAGTCATTCCATTTAAATACAATGCTTTAAATACCAAACATTTGCTTTGTGGGTTATTTCAGTTACTCTTGACAAGTCTATTCACAACCCCTGTTTTTATAAAGTTAGAATAGTAAGGAGTATTTTTTTTCCCTCACAGCATGCAGAAGCATGATTTTTCTGGTACTTTCCCTGTCTAAATCACCAGCAGGTGGCTTGGCAAACATCGCAAGGCTATTACTCTCCTAGTAAGTTATGTCCTGTGACAGTAGTGGTCTAAGGTTAGAAATGTTTTCTTGGATAGTCACAGTGCCAATGTTCCTTCTCTCCTCCAAAACGGATAAAGGATGTAAAAAAGCCACATATCTTCCAGCACCTTCTCATTTCTCTCTTCAATAATATTGCATGTGACAACTACATGTCATTAACATTTGACATCTTGTTTCTCCAGTGACAAACATGACTCACTGGCTGTATGACAACCCAGGCTCATCACAGTAATCATTGAAAAAACAATGGTCAGGCCTGGAAATGCTATGGATTTCTTCTCACTGCATTTATCCTGAAGCTAATTGTGATTTAACAATATCGCATCAGTTTAGGTCACTGGCTCTACTCATTCATATCTCGGGTTCAAATTAGCTCAAGTATTTGTAGCAGCAATAAGATTAAATTCACGTCAAAAAGTTATTTTAATATGACAGAAGCAATTACAGTCACAGTTGACTCTACCTCAAGTGTCATTTGAATGGGGATAGGAGGATGAGAAGGCAATATATTCTCTACTGAGTCCCTGCCTTAATCCTTCTTTGAGGATTAGCTCACATTTGCTCAGATCAAGTTAATACTTTATTGACCTTTGGAGGGGGAAAATCATACTACCACCTCCCACAAACTCAGAGACATTTGTCAAATCACTAGGCATGAGAATGATCCTTTGAGAATGGTGTCACAGCAGGGCAATCCAGGCACTCAACACTTTTGTGAGATAAATGATTTCCAAAATGTTATCTTACTAGAAGGTTTTATAGAAATTATGGAGAGTAGATTTTGGATTGTGAAAGATTCCAAGCTTGAGCTGTAGCCTTAGAATGTGAGCTTCAGAGCACAGGTGGCTTAATCACCACTAATTCTCTTTAATAGAAGCAATTAGCAGAGTAGATTGAGTACTGTGGAAGTCAAGAAAATCTGGATTTGAGTTCTGTCTCTGACCTCTTACTAGCTCAGTCATTCAGGGAAAGTCACTAAACCTCTGCATAATTTGGACCATTCAGTAGGATTGATCAGTTTAGTCACAGATTGGTTGCCCACAGATCCTTCAAGTGGTCTCCTCTTTGAGAAATATGACTAGAGAAACATGACACTAATTTTCATCTTATAGAAACAGCCTTATTAATTCATCATCAAAGTAACACATGTATAGATATTCAAATACCTCGAGTTTGTAAAATTAGACTGGAAGTTTCAAGAAGAGAGGGGTATGATCCCAAGAAATATGGAAATATTGCAAGAATAGCTTTCTTGGAAGAAAAGGAAGGATGAATGGGGAAATGGTGAAAGCCAGTATTATGCTTTATAAACCTGATAAAGAATTTGAGACTAACCTTCACTAAGCATCTAGCACTAAGGCATATTCACAATGTACAGATTCTCAAGGAACATCCTCATTGTGAAAAGTGTAACTAAATGGGTCTTAGAATACTCAAGTCTTCCAAGTTTCCTGAGTCTAAGGACCCCAATTTTCATTGATGGTATTAGGAGACTAAGAAAATAATTGGCATGAGCTATTTTTGTTTGGGGATTCAATTCCTTTCTTTCACTTTAAATCATAGGCTTTGTTCATAGAGATACCTGGGATCTTCATGGAAAAATCCTGAGAATTAATGCAACCATCCAATAGGTGGGAAGATGAAAGGACAAGTAGGGGGCTTCAGCAGCCCCACCTGAGGGCTAATAGGGAAACTTTTGTTACTTAGCATACATCCAGAGCCACAGTGTGCAGATATAGAAATTGGATAGGAGGCGGAGCCAAGATGGCGAAGTAGAAAGACGCACATACACATAGCTCCAAACCCACAAACCACAGAACGGCTAGAGGGGACCAACCCAGGGCGAATTCTGCACCCAGAGACCACCGAATATTGGAGCGAGGGAGATTTCTGTTCCGGAGAGACCTGCAAACCTCTCGCGGGGGACCTTCGCGCCGCGGACTGGGCACCCGGGCGGGAAGAGGAGAGCAGCCCTGCCGCGGCAGCGACACCGTGGGAAAGAGATCCGAGAGGGCTGTGGAATGGAGTCTCCAGCAGCCACGCAGATCCCTCCACCCACAGAGGGACCTGCAAACCTCTTGCAAAAGGTCCGTCGCGCTGCAGACACGGTGCCCAGCCCGGACCTGAGGCGGCGACGGCGGCCGCGGCTCCGAGAGACAAAGTTCTGAGAGGAATCTGGAGGCAGGATCTTCAGCAGCTGCACGGGCCCCCCACCAACAGGTGACTGATGGGGGTAGGTGAGAGAGTCTCTTTGGCGGGTTGAGAGGGGAGTGAGGTGCCCCCATAGCTCGGGCCCCCCCGGGAGGTGGGGGCTGAGAGGCGGCTGCGGACAGGGGCTCCCTAAATGGACGGGAGCCTGGATCCATTGTGGAAGGTCTGTGCATAAACCTCCTGAGGGAATTGAGCCAGAGAGGCGGCTCTGCCCCTGACCTCAGCACCTGAACTTAATTCTCACACTGAATAGCAGCCCTGCCCCCGCCAAAAATCCTAAGGCGGGAAGCAGCATTTGAATCTCAGTGCCCAAACGCTGGCTGGGAGGACCAGGAGGCGAGGTGGGTGTGAGGAGAACATTCAGAGGTCAGGCCACTAGGTGGAGACAATGCCAAGAAAAGGGAAAAGAAATAAAACTATTGAAGGGTACTTTATTGGAGAAAAAAATTTCCTCCCTTCCTTTCTGATGGGGAGGAACAATGCTTGCCATCAGGCAAAGACACAGAAATCGAGGATCCTGTGTCCCAGCCCACCCAATGGGCTCGGGCCATGGAAGAGCTCAAGAGGAATTTTGAAAATCAAGTTAGAGAGATGGAGGAAAGACTGGGAAGGGAAATGAGAGGGATAATGGAGAAGCATGAAAAACAGATCAGCTCCCTGCTAAAGGAGAACCAAAAAAATCTTGAAGAAATTGGCACCTTGAGAACTAGCCTAACTCAGCTGGCAAGGGAGGTGCAAGGGGCCAATGAGGAGAAGAATGCTTTCAAAAGCAGAATTAACCAAATGGAAAAGGAGATTCAAAAGCTTACTGAAGAAAATAGATCTCTCAAATCTGGAATGGTACAGATGGAAGCTTTGGACTTTTCGAGAAAGACAGATATCTCAGAACATACCCCGCAGATTCGAAAAATGGAAGATAATGTGAAATATCTTATTGGAAAAACAACTGACCTGGAAAATAGAATCAGGAGAGACAATGTAAAACTTCTGGGACTACCTGAAAACCATGATCAAAAGAAGAGCCTAGACATCATCTTCCACGAAATTATCAAGGAAAACTGCCCTGAGATCCTAGAACCAGAAGGCAAAATAAATATTCAAGGAATCCGCAGAACACCGCATGAAAGAGATCCAAAAAGAGAAACTCCTAGGAGCATTGTGGCCAAATTCCAGAATTCCCAGGTGAAGGAGAAAATATTGCAAGCAGCTAGAAAGAAACAATTCAAGTATTGTGGAAATACAATCAGGATAGTACAAGATCTGGCACCTTCTACATTGAGGGATAGAAGGGAATGGAATAGGATATTCCAGAAGTCAAAGGAACTAGGACTGAAGCCAAGAATCACCTACCCAGCAAAACTGAGTATAATACTTCAGGAGAAAAAATGGTCTTTCAATGAAATAGAAGACTTTCAAATTTTCCTGATGAAAAGACCAGAGCTGGAAAGAAAATTTGACTTTCTAACACAAGAATGAAGAGAACCATAAAAAGGTGAACAGCAAAGAGAAATCATAAGGGACTTACTAAAGTTGAACTGTTTACATTCCTACATGGAAAGACAATATTTATAACTCTTGAAACATTTCAGTATCTGAGCACTGAGTGGGAGTACACACACACACACATGCACACACGCACACATACATAGAGACAGAGTGCACAGAGTGAATTGAAGAGGATGGGATCATATAATAAAAAAAAATGAAATCAAGCAGTGAGAGAGAAATATTGGGAGGAGAAAGGGAGAAGTTATATGGGGCAAATTATCTCTCATAAAAGAGGCAAGCAAAAGACTTATTAGTGGTGGGATAAAGAGGGGAGGCAAGAGAAAAACATGAGATCTACTCTCATCACATTCCACTAAAGGAAAGAATATAATGCACACTCATTCTGATAGGAAAACCTATCTCATAATACAGGAGAGTGGGAGACAGGGGCACAAGCAGGAAGGGGGGGAGGATGGAGGGGAGGGCATGGGGAGGAGAATGCAATCCGAGGTCGACACTCATGGGGAGGGAAAGGACCATAAGAAAATAGAAGTAATGGGGGACAGGACAGGATGGAGGGAAATATAGTTAGTCCTATACAACTCAACTAGTATGGACATCATTTGCAAAACTAAACAGATTTGGCCTATATTGAACTGCCTGTCTTCCAAGGGGAAGGGGTGGAGAGGGAGGGAGCTAAAGAAGTTGGAACTCAAAGTGTTAGGACCAAATGTAATGTTCTTACCACTGGGTAACAAGAAACACAGGTTAAGGGGTCAAGAAAGCTATCTGGCCCTACAGGACAAAAGAGAAGAGGGAGACAAGGGCAGGGAGGGAGGATAGAGGAGAGAGCAGATAGGTCACAGGGGCAATTAGAAAGCTTGGGTCTGGGGGGGGAGGGGGAAAAAGGGGGAGAAAATTTGTAACCCAAAATTGTGTGAAAATAAATGTTAAAAGTTTAATAAAAAATAAATAAATAAATAAATAAATAAATAAATAAATAAATAAATAAAAGAAATTGGATAGCTGAGATCTAGATAGTTTGAGTGACCCAAATAAACCTGGAGCCATGGAAGAGGATATGAAACCAATAATATGATCTTTCCTCATCGCTTCCCTTACTCTCCAAGTAGGAGCCTGTTCTAATAGGTTTTTGTTTTTGTTTTTTTTTTTACTCATTGTAGTCAGATGGGTTACTTTTGAATCATGGAAGTTTTAACCTTTGTTCTAGGACCATATTTTAGTTTTTAATACTTTAAAATATGATAAAAATTTGTTGCTTAACAAAAACCTGACCTATATGTTGTAGCTTATTATGATTTATTTATATAAAGAGAAGTAGAGGGATAAGGAGAAAAAGATAGAGGGAAGGAAAGAGAAGAAGAAGAAGAAGAAGAAGAAGAAGAAGAAGAAGAAGAAGAAGAAGAAGAAATAATAATGATGATAGTAATTCAATTTCAGTTTTCCCTCTTTGGAAAAAAAAGATACTTGTTCAAAAAATATGGACACAATTAATTTGGAAATAATTTACAACCACTGCAGCAATGAGGAAAGCCTGTGTTGGCGTATGTAATCTAGAAATAATTTGAAGAAAAGATGCTACCCCCACTTAAACATACACACACACAAGCAATAGGTAATCATTTGGAGCACTCAGTTTGAAAAAAACCACATCTGTATGAAGGGAGATGGAGTGAGTTACTAATGAACCTTGCAAGGTAGGCTCAGGTTTTCTAGGCCTCCTCAAACAGGTGCTCCAGATCTGCCCACCTCACTCACCAGTGTCACCTGTTGGATATGCTTAGTCACATAAGCCAGCGTCACAGTTGGGATTCAAAACCAGAATCCTCTTTGTCATGTGCAGCGTTCTTTCCACTCTGCCACATCACAGCTGGTTCCAGACATCTGAGACTCAACTGTCTCTGCTTCTTTGACTGCTTGTGCTGCAATTTCTAGAACTGTCACTTCCACCACGACGCAATATTCATGCCATAGTATTTGAATGGAGAATGTCCAGACATCCATATGGTTATCATAATACTTCTTAAACCAGGGTAAAAGGATTTCCAAAGAAATAGTAGTAGAAATCTGAAGGAATGATTAACTCCTCCTTTCTGGAAATTTGATTTCTGGAAATTTCTGGGTCAAATAGAAGATTCAATAGTGAAATAATATTTCCTACAATAATTATCAAGAAATATTGCCTCAGTTCCTCTTCGTCACTTTGTACTTTTCTTTTTGGAATGCTCCTGTATTATTTTGTTTTATGTTATGTTGCGTAGCTTTAATATCTATACCCCACCCCTGTCATGAGCTGTATTCATGGAGGGCAAGAGCTCAAAAGACAAGAATAGAAACGCAGAATGGGGTAAAGAGAGGTAAGGGTCTGGAGGGTGTAGTGACAAACTGACAAGAAAAGAGTCAGGGAGTAGAGTGAAACATGTCAGATACTGACAGATGCAGTGGATGGTGTTACACATTCAGCTATAAGGGTGATCTCACTGACAAAAGAGACAAATCAGAATGACTTAATTCTCATTTTACTTCCATTTTCTCTACCATAGCAAATAATCTTTGGACCTATGATGACTGATTAAAATGAATAACAGTGAATAAAAAATCGGCAAATAGGGAATGAAAACTTGATTTAACTAAGGAAATAATAAGATAGTGGTACAGTAGATAGAACACTGGACCTGGAATCAGGAAGGCCTGGGTACAAATTTGACCTCAGACACATTTGCTGTATGGCTGTGGGCAAGTCACTTAACTTTATTTGCCTCAGTTTCCTCATCTGTGCAATGAGCTAGGAAAGGAAATGGTAAACCACTCTAATCTTCTTGCTAAGAAAACCCCAAATGGAATCATGAACAATCAGATGGAACTAAAACAAAAGCTGTCCTTGCTGAATTTGAAAAACTGAACTCAGATAAAATAAATTGTAGTTTAGTGAAAGAACTGGCAAATGTTTTCACTGATCTGTTGATGATCTTGGAAAGATTAGAGAGAAGGGGATTGGAAAAGAGCAAATGTTTTGATTTCAGAAAAAGGAAGAGAATGTAATCTAAATTATAGGCCAATCAGCTTGACTGACTCCTGGTAAGATAATAATAAATTATTAAATGAATGTTTAGTGACAATTCTTGAGAAGTCAGAAGTGATGACAGTCAGGTCAGTTTCATCAAGTATAAGTTTTATAAAACTATGCGTTTATTTTTGCTTATCTTATTATTTAGAGTAGGGGTAGCCAATACTAACTGTTAGTGGATTAGGGGATCACTGTAGCTCTAGAAATCATTGACGTTGCCAGTCACACCATCATTGTGGACAAATAGAATGATGTGGACTAGATGATAAGCTTGGGTCATTTTTGGCTTAGACCTCTCATTTCATCAATACTATTTACCTGGAAATTCTGGCCACCAATGCAAATCAACAAGTCTATAAATTACTTTCACAGGTACCTGGGGACAATGAGGAAAAAAAGTGTTTTACTTTTCATGATTACATATCAACTATGTGTCAAAATCGAGACTGCAGCAAAATTATCCCAAGGTCAGCCTTCTGTCTACTATGCCATATTTTCTCTCTAAATGACAGTAGAATTCAATATATTTGGAACTGATTGAACAATCAGATCTTGAGTAATCCACACTGAGTTCCTGTCAAGTTAGATGGTGGTTTCTAGTGTAGGGTCCAAGGAATTTATCCTGGGCTTAGTACTGTTTGATAAATGACTTGGAGAAAAGGTACAGAAGGCAAAGTCATCAAATATATAAATAATGCAAAGCAAGGAGAGATAGTTAATAAGATAGATGTGACTATCAATAGGCCACACTATTTCAAAAAGCATCATCCCTCATATTAAATGAGGAAAGGTAACTTGAGAGAAGGTCATTTGAGAATGATCTGTGTGTTTTAGTGACTTGCATACTCATGGTCACACTATGGCAGTAAAAAGATGTTAAGGCAATATGATCTTATAAGGGAATTAACAAATGAATACTGCAAGAATTAAGTAAGCAAGATACTACATTTTCCCATAGACAGAAGATATCAATAATATTATATTCAATTCTACATGTAAATTGGAGACCCCTGTGGGTGCAGTGAGGGACCATGGTGGGAGACATCAAAACAGCTAAGTACCATAAGATTGGATCATACTACAATCAGTTGATAGACATTTAGCTTAGAGAAAAGAAGACATGAAAGACTTTCAAGTATTTAAAAGACTGTCATGGGGCATCAGGAATAAAAATTACTCTACTTGATTCCAAGAGGCAAAACTGGAAGAGAAAATGGTAGAAGTTTTAGAGATAAGATTAAGGTTTGAAATGTGTGTGTGTGTGTATGTGTGTGTGTGTGTGTGTGTGTGTGTGTGTGTGTTACGGGGAGGGACAATTCTACTAACTAAAACTATGACTCTACAAATGGTTTGTCTCCCTGAGACTCTGTAATTCTTCATTCAAAACTGTCTAATCGAACCCAAAAGTTGGTGACTTATAAAACAATTTTAATATTAAAGGAAGGTGTAGGAAAGCTAACTTTGCCTCAACACAAGAGGGAAAATTAGTAAATCTGTATGTTCAAACATAGAATGGCCTCCTACCACTTGTGATCTTCATGTAAAAGGAAGATAGTCACTTCTTGGGAATATTATAGATGAGTCTCATGGGTTAGGTAAGAGTTAGAACTAAATTGTCCTCTGAGATTTAAATGAATCTAAGTCTATGAGTTTATAATCTATAACTCTATATTTCCATGTTTTTTTCCTGCAAAACAACTTCTTAGAAATAGAAGCTTGCTTATAGTACTTTAAGGTTTGCAAAACACTTTTCTGTACAAGATCTTCTTGACAACCTATCGAGAAAGATAACATTTGAGCATATTTTATAGATGAGAAAATTAAATGACTTTTATGACTTGCCCTACAGTCACACAACCAGTAAATATAAATTAGAGGTGGGATTTTATTCCAGGTTTCTCCTGATTCTAATTCCAGTGTTCTTTCTATTGAACCATGATGCTGCCTTTCAAAAGATTTCTGAATATGAATTTAATAAAATCTTATAATGATGTGTCTGCTATATGATGTGTATATATTCACATGTACATTTCAATGTAATCTTAGTGTAAGTATATGAGGCAAATTTATAAATTAGAGTTTGTACTGGTAATCATTTTATACTTAAAAGTATAGTTATAAGTTGCTCCTTCTTATGCCCCAAGCTGGAGAAGACAACTCTTTAACAATGGAATGGAGGCCAGTGGGCTGAGATCTCAGCCCTGTACCTGAGAAAGATCCTTATCTACTCAATGGCTTCCATTGCATTTGCATGCCTCAAACAAATATACTTTTAGCAACCTAAGAACAGGCCTGAAAACAGCTGTTTTAAAGAAACACATTTTTTTTTTTTAAATTGACAAATGTATTATTTAACAGAATTAGTTAAGAAAACAGAAACAGAAGTAAGACTAGAGCAAGGTAATACCCTGCAGTTAATCTCAATTGGCTTACTTTTCAAAGATGAGAACCAATGATAAAATACACATAAATCACAGAAAGCTCCCAGCTTGTCCATTTAGTTAGAGGTTATCTCTTATTATCTTACAGTAGGGAGGTATAGGTGTGACTAACACAGTCTACTGCCCTGGTCGCACTACTGCCATGGGATGATGGTCACCTCTCCATTCTTTTCTCCTCATTCTCAAGAATCCCCAAATGTCTGCCATTTTCATGTGTGAAAACCTCTGAGCTTCACCCCACCCCAATCCTGTCCAAGGACTGATCACATGTTTGTTTCCTCTCTTTCAAAAATAAGGAATAATGAAGAACTGCAAATCCTAGGTGAGGTGCGTGGCCAGCCCACCCCTTGACGAAAGCTTGCACCATTTGCATATCATATTTTATAAATGATTGGTTTACAAAAGCTATGTTAGGTGTGAGAGCGCACTTTACTTTGGGTGGGGGGGAAGTCATTGGCCTTTATATCTACATTTTAAGATTAATCAGACTTATAAAAAATCTTTTTCACAAATTTTTAACATTTTTATTTAAAGTCTTAAGTTCCAAATTCTATTCCCTCCCTCCCTTCCTCCTCCCTTGAACAAGTATAATTACATAAAACATTTCCATATTAGTCATTTTGTACAAGAAGACACATAAAAGAAAATCAATGAAGGAAAGTGAGAAATAGCATGGTTCAGTCTGTATTCAGTCAATATCATTTCTTTTTCCAGAGACAGATAGTATGTTTAATCATTAGTCCTTTGAGCTTGTCTTAGATCATTGTATTGCTGAGAATAGCTAAGCCATTTATAATTCCTCATTGAACAATCTTGCTGTATACAATGATCCCCAATTCCGTTCACTTCACTATGCATTAGTTCATGTAAGTTTTATCAGGTTTTTCTGAATATTCTACTGCTATCATATATCACAGCTTATTTAGCCATTCCGCAGTTGATGGGCATCCTTCTGCTTTCCAATTCTTAGCCACCACAAAAAAAAGAGCTGCAATAAATATTTTTGTACAAATAGGTCCTCTTCTCCTTTTTTGAATGTCTTTGGGATATAGACCTAGAGGTGGTATTGCTGGATCTAAGGTATGCATAGTTTTATAGCCCTTTGAGCATATTTTCAAATTGATCTACAGAATGATGGGAATAGTTCACAACTCCACCAATAGTGCATCAATGTTCAGTTTTTCCACATCCCTTCCAACAGCCGACATTTTCCTTTTTTGTCATATTAGCTACTCTGATAGGCATGAGGTGGTACCTTAGAGTTATTTTAATTTGAATTTTTCTGATCAGTAGTGATTTCAAGCATTTTTTTCCAAATCAAAGCCCCAGATAGCTTTGATTTCTTTGTCTGAAAACTGCTTATTCATTTTATTTGAATGACTTGTACTTTTATAAATTTGACTCTGTTCTCTATATACTTGATAAACAAAGCCTTTATCAGAGATACTTGTTGGAATAATTTTTTCTCCAGTTTTCTGGTTTCCTTAAAATTTTAGTGTTATTAGTTTTGCTTGTGCAAAAACTTTTCAATTTCATGCAATAAAAATTACTTACTTTACATTTTGTAATACTTTATATATCTTCTTTGATCCTTCCTGTATTCATAAATCTGACAGATAAAATATTTAATACTCAATTCACTTATGGTATCAATTTTTATATGTAAATCATGTACGCATTTTGACCTTATCTCGGTATATGGTATGAATTAGATCTATACCATGTCTCTGCCATGTTGTTTTCCAGTATGCCCAGTATGCCCAGTTTCTGGGCATTATTCAGATAACAAGTTTCTGTTTCAAAAGTTTAGATCTTTGGATTTATCATAATATTAGATGACTGTGATCATTTACTATAAGGAAATTTGTACCTAGTCTATTCCACTCATCCCCTACTCTATTTCTTAGCCAGTACCAGTTCTGATAATTACCACTTTATAACATAGTTTGGGGTCTGGTATGGCTGAACCACCTCCTTTTGCATTTTTTCATTTATTCTCTTAATATCCTTGAGCTTTGTTCTTCCAGATTAATTTTGTTACATTTTCTAGCGTTATAAAATAATTATTTTTATAGTTTGATGAGCATGGAGCTCAATAAATAGATTAATTTAGGTAGAATCAGCATTTTTATTATATTGGCTCAGTCTATCCATGAGCAATTAATATTTTTTCAGTTGTTTAGGTCTGACTTCTGACTTAATAGTTATGTTCATATAGTTGCTGAGTTTGTCTTGGCAGTTAGACTCTCAAGTATTTTATATCACCTACACTTATTTAAAATTTAAATTCTATCTCTTGTGGTTGCACGTTGCTGCCAGTATATAGAAATGCTGATGATTTATGGGGGTTTATTTTGCATCCTGAAACTTTGCTAAAGTTGTTAATAATTTCAAGTATTTTTAATTGATTTTGTAGGATTTTCTAAGTATAACATCATATCATCTTCAAAGAATATTAGTTTTGTTTCCTTATTGACTTGAAAAAAAATCTTAACATTAAATATATTTAATATGGTTTACATATGTAACTCATCAAATTCTGACAAAGCCCATTTTAAGCTTGCCTTTTTACATTTCTTTTTAAGGTCCTGTTAACAAGATATTGAAGCCATGTTATTAATATTTAAGATTCCTTGCTTTCCATCAAAATCCTTAAAGCAGTCTGCAGAATTAAGATTACTTTTATATGTTCTTATTCCAATACATTTCTTTAACATAACATTATTCTAAAATAGCTATTGGAGAATTGACAAACAACTATACTAAATTCATTAGTCCTAATTTGTCTAATCCAAAGGACTGTCTTTCTATGAAATGTCTTATGATTTTTTTGGAATATACAGAAGAATTCATAGTGTAAAATAAGATATGATGATGAGGTCATCAATGAAAGATTTGCCAATCTAAAACATCATTATTTGTGGTTGTCCTTCAAACTCTGGCCAATGAAGTTACCCAATATTACTTATATATTTTCTTAGGGAACTATTTCACTAAATTGTTCTAAAGTACTTTATTAATGTCTGCCTAAAATATACTGACACTACTCTTCTTGCATGTTTATTTGTTTGAGTATTAACATTTTTAGAATAAAAAAAAAGAAAGTGCAGGTAAGCAAAATTATACCTTAGGAAAATTACGAAATAAAAGGTACCTGAGCATTATGCTTTGAAAACTATGAATTTAAATAAATAGTAATACTGGATTGGGGATGAAGGGAGAAAATGGAGGAAGAGGGAAGAACAATCTATTAACACAATGTTCACATAGGAAAATTAAGAAAAATAATACTGTCAGTCTCTGAAGATCAATTAAAGAATGGGAATTAAGCCAATGTTAGAAAGAAAAGAATAATATTATAATCATCTCTTGAAAGCTATGGCAATGGGCCATTTATCCTGTTGGTTTTATCTTGGGCTGGTGCCCAGACTGGACAATTAATAGAATATTCTTGTCATGGTACCCTGTAACTTTATCTTGTTGCTGTTAACAAGGTGTCACTATCAACTCTATATGCATTGATTCAATTTGTAGACTACATTTAAATGAAGCAAAAATTAATTGAGAGCAATGAAAGCATGGGGAAATGCATTCAGGTGAATATGAAAAGTGGTCTCTGATCTGAAGAATTTCAGGTAGAAGGGGAATACAAACTAATGAAGAGACTTCTAAGGCATGGATTATATTTAAACCTCCAAATTCAGGAGAAAATTAACTTTTAATTTAAATTTGGATATTTTTGGTTATATGAGTATAATATGTATTTAGAAACATCTGTCACACAGAATGAGGCAAAATGATCTACTAAATGCATTACTTTTATTCATAACAAAATAATCTCATTCACTCAAATTTAACCCAATGGAACATAGAACCATAGATTTAGAGCTGAAAGGATCCTTTGAAATTGATTTCACTATCACCACTATCACTACCACTACCAACTCGCACATCACACACACACACACACACACACACACACACACACACACACACACACACCTCCCTCCCCTCCCCCATTTTACTGATAATTTTTGCAGAAAGGTTAAGTGATTTGTCTGGTTTACATAAGTAGTAAGGATCTGAGGGAGAATTTAAACGTAGGTCTTTGTCACTCTAAGTCAAGTAAGTTATCAACTACACCACAGGTCACTTTTTAAATATAATTTATATTTGGGGTCTCTACATTTCTTCTTTATCCTTAAGCATAAAAAAAACAAAACAAAACTATGAAGTCAACAGTTACCTCTCAGTTACTTAGACTCAGAATATTTCCTCATTTTGGCTACAGGCAGTTAAATGGTTTAGTGGATAGAGTGCTGGGCCAGAAGTTAGGAAGACTCATCTTTGTGAATTCAGACCCCCCTCTGACATTTACTACTTGTGTGACCCTTCACTGAGTTCTCCATCTGTAAAATAAAGTGAAGGAAATGGCAAACCAACCCAGTATCTTTGCCAAGAAAACCCAAAGTGGGATCATAAAGGGTCAGACATAATTAATTAAGTGTAATTTTATTCTGTTTTCTAGAAATAAGCACATGCACACTCACAACATTGATATATTAAGTGTTTCATTTTTAATCTAAAAGCTATTGTTTTTGTTTGTTTGTTTTTTATTTTTGAGAGACTGGGTTTCCCTCTCTCACCCATGCTCTGATTATCCTGAGAGATTCCAATTTCTCTATTTCCTACCTGGTCTAATTTACTGCATCCTGCTCCTGGAGGCTCACCATTTTTTGTAAATGAGCTTAGTAAGGGAACCTTATCAGCTTAGTTCACTGCAGCTCAGAACTCTTCAGCTGCAGAGATTCAACAGCGTCAGCCTCCTCGGTTATTAAAGATTACAGGTGTGCATCACTTGACCTTGTAAGATGACTTTTCCAAAACAAAAGTCAAAAATTGGTTTGGTCAAAAATTCCACATGAAGTTTTGAGCAACCAATTAACTAAAACATGATAGTATTATAATTACTTATTCCTAAAAACTAACAAGTGAGATATTTGACTATACTCTCTAGCAATTAACCACAACTAATTCAATTTAGTCTCTTCAAAATAAGGACCATTGGCCATAGTCAACCAATTATTCCTATTGCTTTATCTTTCTTTCATTTCTGTAGATAGTTATACTGTTAGGTTTCAAAATGTCATAATCAATCACCACAAAAATAAACACAAATGACAGAGTGTAAATTGTGTGATCATAAATATCTGATAAGCACCATTCTCTTTGTGTTATTTCCTGGGTGAATGTGTGTGTGTGTGTGTGTGTGTGTGTGTGTGTGTGACTTTATAAAGAAACCCCTTGGAACTCAGTATTTCATGAATGAAGTGAATCAGCAGAAAATCTATTTTCCATGTCAGCAAAGTATCACTGAATAAAAGACATGAGATTATCAACAATTACAAGTTAAAGTTCATTAGAAGTTCACTTGTATAGTTCCTCTTCATATAGGATCCACCAAACTGTTGAAAATACTTATAGGAATAATGGCATTCCATTGGACTTTTACCATACGATAGGTACTATCTGGACAACAATATCTCATTTGAGAATTCCGACATCAGTGATGGATTTATCATTGTCATTATCATCATGATTTTTAACAGGTCCTAGATACAAAGACAGTTGGTACTACTCTGTAACTATGTAAGTCGTGTCAACTAAAATGAGAACAAAAACAAGTAAATACACATAAATAAATGAATGAACAAATGAGTAAATAAATAAATGAACAGGCTAACAAGTATATAAATTAAGTAATAAATGAAAGAATGAACAAGTAATCAAAAAGTGAATAAATGAATGAATACACAAGAAAACAGATGAGTGAGAATGAACAAGCAAATCAACATATGGATAAATCAATCAATCAATCAATCAATCAGTAAATGATGGAATGAATCAATAAATAAATGGCTAAGAAAATAAAACCTTAAATTGGCAATGCATGACACTTGAATTGAAACTTGACTAGATCATTCACATTTTTTATAGAATCTAGTTATTGGGTAACTGAAGTAGCAAAGGCTTGGTAAGGTCCAGTTCTTGTTTTTTCAACAGTTAATGTGATGGATACGAAATGGTCTTGCAATAATGAAGAAAGAACTGAGTTCAAGTTCTGTCGCTGACACATACTAGTTATGGCCGTGAAGAAGTCACAACTTCTCAGTATAACCAAATCATTATCTTTAAAAAAAATTGAGGATCTGAATTCATGAAATTAATTTCTACACTTGGGGCTCATCCAGGAACATGCTTTTAAATGTTTAACAACCAAGTTTTCCAGACATACTTTCAAGTTTCATCTGAATTATTGACACTTTCTTAAATCTAGAATTCAACAAAACAACAAATCAATCCCTGATTTGTAGTGATTTATAATTTATGAAGTATAGATATTCCTATTGAAAATACAATCAGTTCTTATAGTTGGTCAGATCTGTCGCCAGTATACCTCTGGATTTATTTCAACAACGAGTTGACGAGTCTGAACAAAAATCAGTCTTAGATAAAGCTTCTTCTTGTTGTAATGTGACACTTTTAAGTTTGCTGCTCAAGATGATACATAATAATACCAACCAAAAACTTTATGATCTTCAAAAAAATATACTATGTGGTAGACTAGGAAAACATTTTTTACTGTCATAACTTAGAAAATTATTTGTACTACAATGTATCATATGCTATTTACTTTAGCAAGAGGACTCATGCTTCAGGAGTAGTGCTGTCATTTAACAGCCAAAAAAAATGGCTTTCTACTTTTTTATAGAACAGCAAATCTTTCAGCACCTCTGTGACATAGTAGACATCTTGCTGACTATACCCAAAAGGCAAGCCTCTTTGCCATCTTCTGCATTAGGCGAAAGTCTCAAGTTTTACTCTCAAGATAGTTCCCTTGAAGATAAGTGGAATTTTACCAAAGTCAAGACCGAGGAACATGACTTACTGTAGTGGCCTCAGTTGAAAATTTATATAGAAGAAAAGAAATTGGAATTGGACATAACCACTAAGTTCATTGACAAGCAGAATAATTTAAGTTTTGCTGAAATCCCATATAACCTTGACTTCAACTCAGTCTTGGACATTTTGGCAAGTCTACCCTAGTTTTCTCTTTTTTGTTCATCCTTCTTCAGTGTTGAGACGAAAAGCAGATGGCCTATTTTTCTGGAAAACACCCAGACATCTGTACATAAGTTTTCATTCACCTGTCCAATCCAACTAGAGCAGGGTTCAGTTTCCCCATTATGTGTAGGGAAATTTATGAAGAAACTATTAGACTAAATACAGTCTTACCTAACTTGGACGTTGTGGTTATATGACTCAATAAAGGACTGAATGTCACATCCTCCATACTTGTCTTTAACATAGCTTTCCTTACATTTCTTACATTTAATATCTTTGAAATTTCAAAAAGACTGGAAAAATAATTGAAAATTTTATGGACAATCTTATTATTCTCACAATACCTTTCTTTCAAGGAATCTAGCCATAAAACAATGCCACAATATACATTCAATGGACTCAATTAACAAAATTTATTGCATAGTGAGCATTGTATTTGGGCATGGTAGACAGAGTGCTCATCCTGGAGTGGAGGAAATTGAGGCAAACAGGGTGAAGTGACTTGCACAGTGTCATACAGTTAATAAGTGCTTGAGACTAGATTTGAGCTCAGGAAAATGAGTCTTCCTGACTCAAGGCTCACCACTCTAACCACTGAACCACCTGGCTGCTCTTTCCCTTCTTACAAAGAACATATAATAATTCAAAAAAAATGGTTCAGCAAAAGTAACCAACAAATTAACCAAATCTGACAATATTTTCAGTGTTCCACATCTGAATTCTCCCACTTCTATAAAGAAGAGAAGGCAATATATTTTCTCATTTTCTTTCTCTCAGTTGAAGTTTTGCCACAATTGCAGTGTTTGGGATTTTGTTACTCTTTACCTTTATATTAGCATTGTTATAGCTCTGTGCGTGTGTGTGTGTGTGTGTGTGTGTGTATTTCTTCCCTCTGCTTACTACATTCAGTATCACTCTTTGTCTCAAGATTACCATACTTCCTACTTGTTTTTGATGTTGTTGTTAACAGAAGTGATAATGCTCCATTACAATCACGTTCTTCAGTTTGTTTGACCATTTCCTATTGATGCCAACCGTTTCAAGAGGAGAAGTAACTTGCCGGTTAAGAAATAGTCATTATTATGTGAAAAATCCAGAGTTAGGAGGTCTGGGTTCCAATCCCATCTCCTGTAAATTATGTGATGATCTTTCACACCTCTCAAAGGTTTGTTAGGAAGAAGATACTTTGCAAACTTCAAATCATTATGTGTTAATTTTTTGTTAAAGAGAACAAATGTTCTCTAGAGCAGAGGAGAGCCAAAGTCTTGTAATGTCAATATCCAAAGTGTGGCCATGATTGTGTATAACTTAGATGGATTAGAAAGGGAAATCTTTAGAGGTGATTCATCATAAAGAATGTTGAAGTTGTCAAGGAGAGTGGCAAAAGGAAAAAATAATAGGGTGGACAAATAGAATGTGAACTAAATGCTGAATTTATCAAGTCCTGTCAAGTTTCTCATAAAGCACCCCTCATAAGCATTTCTTTTACTATGCATAGCTGTGGTTAGCACTCTAGTTGTGATCATATATCTGGATCATACAACTGTCCCTTAATTTATCTCCTTGCTCAAATGCAGTTCATCTATATATATAACATTGGTGGGCTAATTTTTAAATATGCGGTGTGGTACACTGGAAATGACACTGGTCCTTGAATCAGGGGACATGGGTTGAAATCTTAACTTTACCATTTACTGCTAGTTATGACTTTGGGCAGTTTTTTGTTTTCTCCTAAGCTTTAGGTTCCTCATATGTAAAATGGGGAGGCTTTTGTAGGCCATGTAGTCTAGCCCTTCTAATTTTAGACCTATGAACTTATGAATTTTTCTACTCCCAAACCCACAACAGCTCCCTAGTTCCTGTACTCATATGACATAGCACCAAACAGCAGAGCAAAGGCTGTTAACCAGCTCTTCAGAAAGTCATCAATAAAAAACCACAACAATACATGCAGTGGATATAAGACAGTACAGAACAATGCTTGACAGGTTACTTCAGTTATCTGCAAAGTCAAATTCCATACACTATACATATCACACACACACACACACACACACACACACACACACACGTTTTACAGTGTCAATAAAATATAAGAAAGCAGTGAACTAATATTAATGGTGGAACAACTAAACAACACAAGAGGTATATCAGTAAGCACCCCAACATACACAGGGGGGACTGCATTTACAAAAAGAAAGGCAACTTTTGAGGGGTTAACAATCACTTTAATGAAGCACATATATCATTTCTTTAACCAAGCACACATATCATTCGCCCAGTTCAGGGGAGTCAGCACTCTAAACTTCAAAGAAAATACAAGAAATCAAAAGTCAATAGACATAGCTTCCTCTACATAAATTCAACAGATAGGCCCACTTATCTGATCATAGTTACCAGAGAGGGAAGTACTGACATCTGGGTTTTCAAAGCTGGGGTTCTCCTTTAGCAGCTTCCCAGAATCCTCATCTGGCCCAACAAACACTTCCAGTCAGTAAGACCCAAAATAAAGCTCCTACCTCAGAGTCTTTATACACTTTTTAGAGTCAGAGGGCATCACATCCCTTAAGAACCAATGCCTCATTAACAAAAGGCATGAAACCTTCTTACAAATCTTCCCAGGCCCATCAATGGATGGGAAAGATCCTCCTTAATCACATTATTCAGAGGCACTTTTAGCAAAACAAAAAAACAGCAAAAGATTCTAATTTGATTGCCATTACAATAGATCAAACAGTAAGCTAAGCAAGATTTAACAAACAAATGGAGCTAAAAAATAGGCATAAAGTACAGAGCCAAAGGATGACATAAAAATTTAATAAGTAGAAGCATATTTTTAAAAGGTATGCATCTATAAACATATACAATTATATTCAAGCATATAGCACAAGAGTAAATATTGGTATTGTCATTTTGCTATACATGTAACCATGTCCCTAGTGTCATTTGGGATATTGTAAATTAGTCTAGTCACTAGGTGGATAATCCTAGGCTTCATGTGAATATGGATTCTATCATACCTATACCTGTGCTATTCAGTGATATAACCTGATCATAATTTTTATCAGAACTATAGTTTTGTTCACCTAAATTTGACCCTAACGGGACTCAGTTCTGAAAGAATTGTCTGAATCCCATAAATCTTTAGGACCAGAGGAATAAAATCATTGCTACTATATATAAAATATAACTGTTGTCCTGTTTCTTGTGAATTGATTGTTGGGGTTCAGTACATAGAATCTTCTTCACTTGAAACATATATTTATGATCCCCGTTTGAGATCAGAATCACAATATTTGCATGGTTAGAAGGCAAACTCTTTTTATTAGTCTACTAAGGTAAATATCTCGCAACTTCAGTTCACCCATCTGAGAGGACAACTCTTGACCATGAATGCAATGAATTGTTTTTACAGGGCTCCCATCAGTTTCAGGGGCTTCTTTATGAAAAAAAAAAAGAAAGTTGCTTAGTCTTTTTACAAGGAGGTATGTTTTACCTTTCCATTAGTCTTCCAAATTATGGGCACCACAAAAGCCAAGATTTCTCCACAGAAATCTGTTACTTTGTTGAAAGGCAATGAGTACCAGCAGTCTCTGAGTCTCATTCAGAGACCTTACAATATAAGTCAATATAAATCAATTAGTAGTCAGGGTTCATGCTCAAACATCAGAAAATAGGGTGAAAAGGTGGTGACATTATTCCAGGTGGTGTTGTAGATATCTACTAGAAAATCCACACTCTGGTTCATCTGAGATTTTTCTTTTGTTCCTCTGAACCAGCAGACATTTCTGTGTGGTTGACAGTGGCTGAGTTTTTAACAGCAATATACTGTAACTCCAAAGAAGACAAGTCCACAGGCTTTTCGCATATGCCTAAACACAGTTCAGAAACTTGCATACTTCAGACCAACAGAAAAACAATCAGACTTACCTAGATTCTGGCTATTTTGAAAACACTGAAAGCTTATAGATTCCTAACCTGAGTTTTCTCTGAGATCCTGGAATAAAATATCACTCAATACCTGGCCGCCCCCCCCCCCTCAAAGAACAGGCAGAAGCAGGACTAGCCCAAACACCTTTCCAGAAGTATATAACACTGACCCTAATAAAAAGTCTGAAGTCAGGAAGGAGACTGGAAGAATTAGCAAATAAACAAAAGATCCCAACATAAAAAAAAAAAAAAATTATCATGATGACAAGGATGCCCAAGACAAAAACTCAGAGGATGAGAATGACTCCAAAATACCTATAAGCAAGCCTCTAAGGAAAAACATAACTTCAAATAGAATTCCTAGAGGAGATGAAAAAAGTTTTATTTTAAAGAGTTAGAATTTTTTTTTTTTTTTTATAAAATAAGTGAATGTCCTAGAGGGAGAAATGGAAAAGAAGAAATGGAAAAGAAGTTCTGGAAGAACTGGCATGGGAATTAGTAATTAGGAATAAGAGTAGAAAATTTTGCCCAAGCAACAAACTCCCTGAAAATCAGAATGAACCCAAAAGAAGTTAATGACTTCATGAATCAACAAGAAATATTAAAGCAAAGTCAAAATACTGAAAAATAGGAGAAAATTTATGGCATTTCACAGCAAAATATTTAGCTGAAAAATAGATTGAAGAGAGAAAATTTTAGTATCTTTGGACCACCTGAAGACCATGACCAACAAAATAAAAAGAGTTTAGATATCATATTTTAAGAAACAATAAAATAAAAATTCTCAGTCCTCTTAGAACCATAGGACAAAATGGAAATAGAAAGAACCCACTGGTTATATCCTTGAATGAATCCTCCAAGTGCCACTAAGAATAATCTAGAGAAATGGAAACCAGAGCTTCCATTAAAAAAAAAAAAAAAGAAAGAAAAATACTACATTGCCTATTCATAGCTATGATCTACACCTCTTTAATTTTTTGAAATACTATGATGTTTACTATTAAGGTCATATATCCATTTAAAATGTATTATGAAGTATAGAATAAAGTGTTGTTCTAAGTCTAAATTTTTCCAGACTATTTCTGAGTCTTCTAGGAGTTTTCTCCAAATAGGCAGTTTTTCCTAATTAATTTACCCTGACTGGCATTCAAGATCCTTTATAATCATATCCAACTTTATGCCATAAGCACTATTAGGAAGAGAAGAATCATCAAATTACACAAGACTGACAAATTCTATCATAAAATTCACATAAAACTTTCATGCTGACTTTTTTCATCAGTTTTTCCTATTAATTTTTGCCTTCAGAAAGCTGTTTTCTTATTTTAAAATTTTGGGTGTCTTGAAGTCTTCAGAGCTGATGTTTTCATATGTATCTTTTTTTTTGTATTCCTGAAGGCTTCAAATTTCAGTTCAATGACATTCATGTTATTTTTATACAGTGACCTAAATGCTTTCATTCTCATGCTCAATGTCAGCAGCTCTTTAGTTCAGTCCCTTTAGGGCATCTTCATTGAGGCTTACTTGCTGAATCTTTACTTAGCCTATTACCATTTTATCATATATTTTGACCTTGACAAATTTACTTCTCTTTTGAACAGGAAGACCACAAAAATATTCTAAGAAGGTAATTTTGAAAGGCTTCAGAGTTTAATGAGAGGGAATTCAGAAAACTTAGGGTTTTACTCATAGCTTTACCACATTTAAGCAGTGAGACTCAAAAGAGTTACTCTCTAAGCCTGTTTGTTCTTTTAAAATCTACCAAATGAACATAATAACATGTATATTACTTATCCTACACTCATAAATCAGAGACCACCTAATCCAGCCTCCTGATTGAGGAAATAGTTACATGAGGAAACCAAAGCCCAAGGACTAAGCACAAATGATGGGATTTGAACAAGAGGCTTTTGGATGTTTCTAATACCATGCTAACTTTTTATGGAGTGCTATTACAGTATAAAAACCAGGGGATCTCTATGGTAAGGTAAATAGGTTCTTGTTTTTCAGTCATTTTCATCTGTGTCCAATTCCTCATGACCCCATTTTAGTTTTACCTTTGCAGAGATACTAGAATCATTTGCCATTTCTTTTTCTATCTTGTTTCATAGATGAGGAAACTGAGAAAAACAAGATTAAGTGAATTGCCCAGAATCACATAGCTAGTAAATGTCTGAGGCCTCGAACTGAACTCTTCCTAATTCCAGGCCCAGTGCTCTATCCAGTGATCCATCACAACAAGGAAATAGATAAAGGGGATAATACTGAATATATCAACAGTTTTCCTGCACTGAGGTTACAGACAGCTAGCATATGAATTTTGGTAAAAAAAAAAGTTGATGATCTTGGAAAAAGGTAGAAATTGTAATTTAGAGCACTTCAGTAATATTCCTGGAAAACTTTCTGTGTGTCTTTATTTGCATTCTCCCATGTTGAGTAAGTTTCTTAACAAATCATACTGCAAATAGCCTGAAATTTCAAACACAAATATCCCTAAAGGATTTGGTGGTGCCTGGTGCATAGCAGGTACTTAATAAATGCTTGATCACCTCTTTAATAAACCTCCATCCAAAATATTCCTTATTTTTTCTGATGTGCTTGAGTTGGGGCCATGGAAATCTTGTGATCAGAGTTTGTAGGGCCATGATACAATGTTATGGCTGGCATCACATGAGACAATAGACAAACAAGCATGACATAATAATAAAGTCTTACAAAAATGTTCATTGATAGGTATGGAATCCTAACTTCTTTACATTCTTAGTGGCAATATTCCTACATAAAAGTACTCAATTTAATTGGTGGTTAACTTTTTTTTGAGGGCTAGAGGTTGGGGAATAATGAGCCCTGAACTCTTCTGCTCATTAAATGTCTAATTTCCCCAGACTGCAATTTGCAGCAAACAGCTTTGTGTTCTTTCTGCTTCCCATCCACTTCTATGTGATAATATTCCTGGTTGCATCTGCCAAAGTTATCTGGGATTTATAGGACTGCTCAATGGAATTCTACATTCATGTTTACTTAATCATTCTGTGAGATGTTTCAATCAATATACAAATATTAGCTAGATGTAGCTATTTTGTTTCTAGAATTATGCAATGAACCATAGAGATTATTAAAGAAAAAAGTTCCATCAACTTGTGGAGATAAGATATTTATTTACCTACTCATTCAAAAATGTTTAAGCTTCTACTATATGGAAGAACTTAAAATAGGCAATGTATGGGGTTGAGAGGGAGTTGGAAATACAAGAATAAACAAGAGTGTTATTTTCCATCATTCAAGAAAAAATGTTCACACTTCTAAAACACTTTAGGATTCATGGTCTGTTCATCACTCAGTGAGGTAGATAAAACAAGTATTCTTATCCCATTCTAGAGAGGAAGAAAACCAACACAGGAAAGATAAATGGTTTCTCAAGGTTACTTAGGAGGTGATAGAATGTATCAAAACTCAGATTCAAGTCCAGATTTTCTGACTCCAAGTCCAGTACTCCTTCCACTCTACCATGATGCCTTAATTGACAAGATAAGAAAATGATACAAATAACTTTAATCAAAGATAGATTATAAAAACTCAGAGCAGGTAATAGCACAATAAAGCCCTGAGTCTGAAGTCAGGAAGACTCTTCTTCCTGAGTTCAGATCTGTCTTCAAATACTTACTAGCTGTGTGACCCTGGGCAAAGCACTTAACCCTGTTTGCCTCAGGTCCTCATCTATAAAATGAGCTGGAGAAGGAAATGGAAACCACTACATAATCTTTGTCAAGAAAACTCCAGACATAGTTGGAATAAGGGAAACCTTCATGAGAGATGGAATTTGAGCTCAGTTGTGGAGGATATCTAAGAATCAGGAAAACAGCTTGGAAGTGAAGGCAGAGGGATAGTGTGAGCACAGAATGGAGTCACAAAGTACAGGCTGAGTGTGGGAAAGGGTGATTTCAGTTTGGCACCAGTACAGAAGATGAGATACATGTGAAGGGTAAATATAAATCTGATTGAAGTGGTAAAGGATAAATATTATACAACTACTTTAGGGAGTGGTGTGCTGAGGTTGATTGTTGGATTTCCAGGGTGAGCATTTATATTTCAAAAATTGGCAAAGGTTATGAATCAGGATTTGATTTATTGCTTTGTCAATCATGTCAATTGAAAGTAGTTGGGGAAATGTTGATAATTCAGATTAAGCTCCAAAGTCTATAATTAGCATTTTTCCTCCCTAGAGAGCTGGTTGTTTAATATTTCTGAATACATCTCTGAGTAGATGTCATAACTGCAGCAAAAGTACAGGAAAGGGAGAGATAACTATAAATATGGTAGGAGGGAGTGTTTTGCAGAATGGAAAGTAGGGCAGTTAATGGGATTTAGATATAAAAAAGACTGTAAAGAAGCTATTTTTCCATAAATACTTTAGTTTAATATATCAAAGCATATGGGAACACCTGATACAGATCATTGTTGTCTCTACATCACAGGAATCCTGCTCACTGGGAGCTCCCTACACCAATTTAATTTTAGGTTTAATTCAAAACAAAAAATAGAGTACACCCACTCAACATATAATTAAATATTCACATATAATTCCTTATATGTATAATGGATTTTTAAACTCATATGTGGTTTATTAGACACAGTATAAGTCATATGTTATGAATACACACTTTTTAATATTTTAAAGAAACTCTATCATTGAAAATAATCTATAAATCAAAAATCTTCAAAGAACATGATTGACTGAAATAATAAAGATAATGCAAAATATTCTTTCTAAAGGATGGCTTCCAACAAAGAAGCCATGACTTTGTGCAGCATCCTGTACAGCAAAGTGATGAACCTTCATTTCCATTGTTTTTGAAAATCATTTCTCATATTCTATTAAGTATCATATAATATGCAAGGTTCCATGCTTCTCTATATAGGTAAGAATTCAAACAGGACAGCTAAAAAAATTAAGACATCAATTTCAAACTTGTCAGTGCCAAATTCTACTTCCATTTCACTTCAGCCTAGGGTACAAATTCATTACTTATTCTGTTGATTCAAATCATTACATATATTCTTTAAGTATAAGGTCAATGGCTTGTCATTTACCCCATCAGAGCAACTAAGTTTTGCACTGAAATTGACTAAGAGAATTGAAGAGGTGACTACTGAAACCAATACATCCCTCATCATCAAAAAATATATCCTTTATAAAAAAGTCAAATAAAATAACTCATTTCCCCCCATTCGAGTGATACAAAAAGGCTGGAATACCTCTCATTTCATGTTTGTTATTAGATGACTAAACATAATTAGGAAAATATATATCTGTGATGAAGCCTAACACTATCAAAAAGACTACTCAGATATCCTTGAGCCATCACAAAGTAGTTATCGTCATGTGTATGATTGTTTCTCAGACCTTTTGGGGGAGAAAAGAAAACAAATTGGCTCTTGCCAGACCAGAAAAAATCAAGGAGAAAATATTTTATGGCTTTGGACATTTTTTTCTTTCCCTTTTTTGACCACAAAAAAATGGTATTTTATAAGAAGCCATTTAATGATTCAGTTTTTCTGGTATCAGCAATTGACAAGCCAGTCATTGACCCGGGTGACTCAGAGGAAAATGTGTCTTTACTAAAGATGAGTGAGTTTCATGTTGACGTGGGGAGTCTCGCTATTTCAAAGTAAAATCTCTTTTGATGCATATGTGAAGAAATGAAAGCTCTTTGGTTATCCTTTGCATAATATTTTTTTTTATTGCTGGCAGCAGGATGACTTTTCCATTTAGTATCATGTAAGACAGTATAAATTAATAAAATGGAGCAGGATGCTGACATAATTCAATCCATTCTAAAGCCAGCACTGATCTAGAAACGTGTGATTCTGACATTCTTTAAAATCTGAAGTTCTCCTTTTATTTTTTCTTGTTTCATTTTGGACTCTTAAACAATTCACTTGGGCTGCTTTTTCAGAGTATGGTAGAGGTGAGCATTTTGGGTATTTGCTTTCATTCAGACAATACCAGATCTTCATAAAATGGCAGGACTGCATTTGCAAAGATTCACAATGAGTAAGCAGGCAAGCTTTGGAAATGGGTGGCTCTTGGTATCAGAATCATACTTCTTTCTGCCTTCTCAATTTATATTGTCATCTTTGAAGCATGTTTTCATTTTCTTTTTCTTTTAAAGACATCAACATCCATGCCAACTAAAATGTGTTACCTGGTAATTACAGAAGCAAGAAAGGCAGCATGGGGTAGAGGGGAGAAAAATGACCTTGGAACCAAGAAGTTCTGGATTCAAGTCCTACTGTTGACATATACTAGTTCTGTGATGGTCACCAGTTCAATGAACTTGACCATGGACAGGTCACAGAACCTCTCAGTGCTTCAGGCAAATTTAAGACTAAGAAGCTATAAATGAATTATACCTCTTCATTGGTAGAAAGAAATTTGATGATGGAAGTTCTCTATGCCAATTCAATTACAGAAGTCTCAAGATCAGAGGCAATCACAATTGTCCAACTAACCAGAATGTATTGACTTCTAGTTTTGCAACTAGCCCTGTGATAACTTTTGAGTTGGATATAAGGAGTACAAAATAGTGTTTTTTCCCTCAGGGAGCTTAAAACCAACTTGAGTCACACATGTAACATATATGAAATGGTGAATAATACAAAATGGAAGATCATTGAGTGCTCAGCATAAGAACATCGAAGGCAGATATAAGTTCGGTTATAGACTTCATGAAAGTTGAATGAGAATTAGATGGGGAGAGAGGGGAGAAAATGTAGCCTGGTGATGGGAAAATAGTATAAGTAATTATACTGAGGTAGAAACTAATATAAATATGTGTGGACTTTATGGCTTTACTGAAGGAGAAGATTTGGATTTGGGTTTAAGATACCCTTTTCATTAAGTTTTAATTCTAGTGACATGTAACACTAGATAATTAAGATGGGATCATGCAAAGTATATTTTGTCATTTGAATGATCCTTATTAAGAAAAAAAGAACAACTTTATGCTGTTTTTATACATCTGATTTTAAATTTATTCAGACAAAGTAAAAAAAAAAACCCTTTTGCCCAAAGAGTTTCTATCTTCCTTCATTCATTCTTCATTTCTTTCACTCTATCTTTCTTCCTTCTTTCCTTTTCTTCTCTCCCTTTCTCCATCCCTCCATCCATTTCCTTTCCTTTCCTTTCCTTTCCTTTCCTTTCCTTTCCTTTCCTTTCCTTTCCTTTCCTTTCCTTTCCTTTCCTTTCCTTTCCTTTCCTTCCCTTTCTTCCTCCCTTCCTTCTTTTCCTCCCTCTCTTCCTCCCTCCCTCTCTCCCTTCCTTCCTTTCTTTTATTTTCTTTTCTTCTTTTTTCTAACACTGGTGAGCTAATTGGGTTTCAGGTTTAGGTCAAATTAAAACAACCACTTTGAATACTGTTTTTGAAGGACTGTTTTGCTTTTTCTTTACATTCTCAGGACTTAACACAATGCTCAGCACATAGTAAAAACTTAACGAATTCTTGTTGATTTTTGTTTTGTTTTCCTTTAGCACCTGGTAGAATGCTTTACTCATATCAGATTTTCAAACAACACCAAGTAAGTGAATTAATTGATCCTAAAAGTACAAAGAAGTCCTTGTCATCTTTCCCCTAAATTATACTATTCTGATTTTCTCAATCCCTCTTTGTTGATTTCATTTAACTTTTTTTTTTGAAAAATGCTGACTTGGGATTTGGACTACTTTGGATAAAACTTAGCTTCAGGTTTCATTTGGAAATAAAATGGATTGTCTTAGTAAGCAAAATCTAAAAGGACAGTGAAAAACTCAGGAGGTCGTCTCCTGAATTTCTTACTCAAACTTAAATATTTTGTAGTATCTTTTTTTTCTTTTACTAGTCTTGGTATTTTATTAACCAACATTGATACTAATCCTTACACAAATTCACATTCTATATATTTAGTGTACATGATTTCCCAAAAATGCTTCATAAAGGATTATCTGATACATTTGTTGACTTGTATAAGGAGAAGAATTATAAAGAAAAGCAAATACATAGTACTGTAGCAAAACATGGAAAGGTTTACCCACCTAGAAACCTTTGAGAGACTCCAATTAGCTATTTAAAGAATGTACTGAAATTTTTTTTAGACATCTAAAAAAAAAAGATAGATAACCTATCTAGAGTTCAAGTTAAAATCAAAGTATTAAGTATCTACCATGCACAAGGCATTGTAGAGACAAGAGGTATAAAGATAGAAAATAATGTTTTCTCTTCCCTCTTGGAGTTTGTAGTCTACTGAGGATGGATATGACCAATAAAAAATGTATAATACAATGTATAGGGTGATGAGGACAAAAGAGAGGTCCAGACAAAGTATTCTGGGAAAACAGGAAGAAGAAGAGAACAATTTCTGATGGAAAGGAGGAAAATCAATGAAGGCTTTATGAAAGATGCAGTAAATTAGCTTGACATGAAATGAAGAAAAAGATTTTAAGTGGAAAAAATTTGAGGAGAGGGGACATTTCAGTCATAGGGGATGATCTCTGTGAATGCCCAGTGGTTGCGAATGGGAAGTTGAAAGCATGGAACAGTTTGGCTAGAGAAGAGTACACAAAGGGAAGGTAATGTGAAATAAAGATATAAAAGAAAGATCTGTAAGGTAGAGGGTATTACATAACATGTCAAGACATTCTTATTTTATCCAGACAGCAATAGAGAGCTACCAAAGATTTTGAACATAACAGTGAAATCATCAGCCTGTTTTCTTGTAATTTTATTTAGACAGTTATATGAAGGATGGATCAGACAGCCAAGAAACTAGAGACTTTAGTCCTAATGGGAGACTTTTATAACAATATAGGCAAAATATGATGAAGGCCTTAATCAGAATGGTAGGAATGTGTAGAGAAAAAGGATTACATGTGAGAAATGTTTTTTTTTTTTTTAAATAACTGGCATTTTTAAAGAAATTGATTAGGAGATAAGGGGAAAGACAGTCACAAATAAATTAAAGCTTGGCAACTATTAGGACATTGTTCCATCAAGAAACGAAAGAGAGAGAGAGAGAGAGAGAGAGAGAGAGAGAGAGAGACAGACAGACAGACAGACAGACAGAGAAAAAGAGACAGAGACAGTTGTTTGGAATATAAAGAGGATATGGGAAAATGTGTGATAGGTGATTAAGTGGAATGAAAACTAATTGAATGGCCAGACACAAAGAATAGTCATTAATGATCTGCTATCAGATTAAGAGCTTTCCCATTCAGTAATCTGAGGGACTATGCTTGAACCTGTAATCTTTAAAGACTTTTTCAATGAACTGGCTAAAGGAATAGATGAGATGGCATGCTTATGAAGGCTGCAGATAATCTGGATACCTCACTAGATGAAAGTTAGGATGCAATGGGGAGATACTCCATGAAGTTAGATTAATTTTTAACAAACTTAGCATGATTTCTTCCAGAGACAGTGAATTGATTAAGAGTGAGAATAAAACAAGTATTTTTAGGGGTGATATGATGTCAACAAGTAACAGCATCTCTCTCCCTTTTAGATACCCTTTAGCTGTCATCTTCTCCCATAAGAACGTAAGCTCCTTGAAGGTAGAGCTTTTCTTGCTTCCTATAATTTATATTTAGAGAATTTAGCTCAGTGACTGTATATGCTATATGCATATACAAATATATATACATTTGGATAAATGTATCTACATAATTATGTGTTTGTATGTTTATATGTATAAGCATAGATATTCACATGTAAATATATGTGTGTGTATATATATATGTACATATATATACATATATATATACACACACATATAATTGGAGAGAGATGAGAGAGACAAAAGAGAGAGTACTGAAAAATCTGATCTTTTCAACTAATCAACTAATTTCCTCTATGGCTTGTTGACACAGGCCAGGTCAATGATCAATGAATTCTTGAGAAGAATAATCTAGAATCATGGTCTGATATTATTAGAAAGAATCAATCAATAAAACCAAAGAGATCAGGAGACAGAGTATCCAAGGATTAAGAATAGTAACTTGGTCTGACTGACTACATAATAAAGACTATGAAGGAAGAGGCCAACATGAGTGATGGAAAACTTGGAGCCATTAAGAGACATCAACCACTGACTACAAAGAACAAGTGTACAAAGTACAAAGAACAAAGAGCAGGAGAAGTGAATTAGTGAAAGAGATAAAAGGAAAGGAGGTTGTGATCAGAATAAGAAATTTCAAATTTCACAATCTTTGAGGATGAATCAGTTTCAGGTGATTGTGAGAACACAGATTGGATTCTTAGAAGGAGAAGGTAGAAGTCAAAATATATGAAAGGCTATAAACATGGATGCTGAAATCACCAAGAATAAGGTTACAAAGGATGACTGTGAGTTAGCTTGTGAGATCAGCGGGAGAAAAAGAGAGTAATTTAAAGGTCAGTAGACAATAACAAGAAGCCTCTTGTCATGTTGATAAATGCAGATATGAACTTAAAAGAAAGAGAGGTTTGCTAAATGATGGCACTTGGAGAATCTGAAAGTACCAGCAGGGAATAAGAAGTATGCCAATTTATATTCCCAGTCCTGTATGTTAATGGCATGAGAAGAGAAGCTCTCAGTTCTGGAAGAGGTGTCAAAGAACGTTGTTATCATCAGGAAAAACTCAGGAAACAAGAACAGAAGATGGTAGTATCTATCACATGAGACCAAAAATGGAGGAAAGTTTGCTAACAATATAGTAAAGTACCATAGGACTGGAAGGTCAGTCCAGGAATGAGGGATAGACAGGATAGGAAATTCAGAAGAACAGTTTTGAGATAAAGAGGATTGAGAACAAAAGGGATAACTGCCTAGAATGGTTTGTATAATATTGTATGAGGGCAAAGAATTTGATAAGACAATCTTCTAAATTCCTTGTAAATATTTGAATTTGTGTATCTTTAGCAAATAATGGCCTAGGTGTTTCTTTTTTTTTTTTGTTATTCTGTTTTATAGTGTATATTTAGGATAAATGTAGGATAAAACTTGGGTAACATCTGACAAGGATCCAAAATTATTTTTAAGGCAAATAGTTAATAAAAACTCAGTGAGAACTGAAAATATAAACATTTTCACTTTATAAGATATATATATATATATATATATATATATATATATATACACACATATTACTGAGAAATGGTGTTTACAGAATATTTTTATATTAAATTATATTTTAAAGCACAATTTAAAACTGTCTTAGGTTAATTGCTTTTGAAATTCACATAACAGGATATTTCAGCAAGCTTTAGCTACTCCTAAATTTGAGTGAATACACATTGAATTTACATTGACAGCTATATTAAAGAAAATATCCAACTCTACTTTGTTTTGACATATTACCTAACATGATCAATTTCACTTTTACGCTTTTTTAATAGCAAGTCTCTGTTTACCACTAATCTACTAGTACCTGTCAAACTAAGTT
This sequence comes from Notamacropus eugenii, assembly GCF_028372415.1. NCBI lineage: Eukaryota > Metazoa > Chordata > Mammalia > Diprotodontia > Macropodidae > Notamacropus > Notamacropus eugenii. The sequence continues at coordinate 193,626,402 of NC_092873.1, read as the reverse complement.
TTCTATGGCCACATCTAAATATGGCTAGTGAAATTTTACAAAAAAAAAAAAAAAACAAACAACTTAATTCTATAGGTCTACTAATTTTTTGAAATTTATTCTATTTGTTCAACTTTTAGGAAAAAAACAATGTAGAAAAACTGTATTTCATCAATTCCTCAGCAGATTTTTTTCTTAAAAAATGGACATGTCCATTGTCTTCATTTAAACCAAGAGCTATATTCAACACAAATTATATTTATGTGATTTCTGAATTTTTTTTTAAATTATAAGTATGTCCTGATTTAAAACAGTAGTAGCTGTATAATCATATGGGCTTTAAGAATCTAGTTTCAATAGTCCTAGATGAAGTCTTGCCATTCATAACCAGAAATAGGATAAAGTCTTTATCAAGTGAAAATATATGGAAAGTTGTTTATATCCTCTTATACAGGGAGTTAAAGAAGTGATATAGTCAGAGGTGCCCTCAAAAACTCATGTAAAACAATATTATAAGGTTGAGTTCAAGAATATGTATACCCTTGAAGTAGTACTCCAACTACCCCAGGAGCATTTTGATGTTTATACCCTTTCAAAGCAGAGTTCTTAACTTTTTTGCCTTGGGCAACAATATGGTATCCATAACCAATGTCACTTGTCTCTCCAAGCACTGCACCCTCAACAGTATGTTTTTAAAACTAATGAAATTATTTAGTTTTATATCCATTAATCATATTCAGGGGAACTAGTCAACAAAAATTATTGCATTTTCTTTTTAAAAAATATTTTCCCTTTATTTTTTACTACATGAATACATATTTATGCAACAAAACCAGTATTTACCTAACAGTACAATAAAAAGATGATTGCCTATGAAGTTGCAAATTTACTATGCACAAATAGTTAGTCTTTTCAAGTATACAACACAAATTTCTACCCTCCTCAAACCCACCCTGAAGATGGCTAGCATTAGACGCAATAGTATATATAATGCAATATTATAAGTACATGTATGTGTGTACACACATACACACATTCCATACATGCTTCTATTCATCAGTTCTTTCTCTAGATGCAGATTGCATCTTCTTTCATATATATATATTTATAGTAAATTTGGGTATTTATAATAATCAAAACAACCTATTCACTCAAAGTCATTCCTAAAACAATATTGCTGTTATTGTATACAGTGTTCACTTGGTTCTTCTCAGTTTGTCTTCCTTATTTCACGCAAGTCTTCCCACATTTCTCTAAGATCGTTGAGCTCATCATTTCTTATAGAACAGTAATATTCCCTCACAATCATATACCTTCACTTGTTCAGCCATTCACCAACTGATGGACATCCCTGCAATCTCCAGTTCTTTGTCACCACAAAGAAAGTTGCTGCAAACATTTTAGAACACATTGTCTTTTAAGATCTTTGCTCTTGTGTTTGGATGCACGTAAAAGATAATTGGTCATTATAAAGCGAGATTAAGGAGATTTTCTTTCAGTTTTGTAATAGGGAGTAACAGGAAAGTAATAGAAAAAGACTAGGGTATCGGTATGTTTTTATTTACTTATTTGTCCCAGAGACAGAGAAAGAATTATAAGCAATATACATCAAGGGCTGATTCATGGAAAAGAACTTTCTACAATAAGTTCAATTTTTTTGCTGTAATAATGATATTTCATACCCCATTCCAGCAACTAGAAAATCCATCTTCTACACAAACCCAGTGCCATATATTTAAAACCACCTCTTTTTGGGGATAACAGGTCAGTTTAGAATTTGTCTGTTCAGTGTGGACAGGTGCTTCTCAGACAGTAGTGGATAGAACCTTTAATTTGGAATAAAATTAAATTTCAATTTTAGTCTAATAATGATTTGAAATATAAACTTGCATAAGCCATTTGGTTCCGCAAGGAACTGCTATTTATTCTTCCACCTTTGGGGAATTTTCTGGATTTTATAAGCACTAAGTAAGCATAAATGTAGCAATAGGTTAATTGATATATGATTTCATTAGTTTAGTTTAGGGAAATTTCTGATGAAGAAATGTTTTCTACAAAAATGCAGAGCAGCTCTATATCTTCTCTGCAATTTATAGTCTTTGAGATTTTCTTAAACCACTGCAGATTTTATTAACTACCAGAAAAGAATTGTCATATGATGCTGTTTAGTCTTTAGAGACAGAGAGTTTCTATGTTTTCAACTCAGTTCCACAAGTGGTTATTTCTTCCTATGTGCAGAAAACTGCAAGCTACAAACTATGGGAATATGAAAAATAGAAGGCAGTCTTTGTTATTGAGAATATTCTAAACTAGTTGGGAAGATAGATTTTTTTCACCATAAAATAGAAAAATATCTCTTAGTTTCCTTATTTTTTTCTTTCAACCTTCTCCCAACCCTTTCTTTAACCATTTCTCCTCTCCATTAACCTCTTCATAACTTATTTACTTGTCTAGATGTTAGTGGGCAAAAAAAAAAAATCCAAACAGACCTTGCTCATTCACCTAGTAGATTTTCATCCGCTCCTCCTTTAAGCCATCTGTTCTCTTGCCTATCAGGGCAGCTAGGTACTGCAGTGGATAGAGCACCAGTGCAGGAGTCAGGTGGACCTGAGTTCAAATCTCACCTCAGATACTTGACACTCAGTAGCTGTGCCACCTTGTGCAAGTCACTTAACCCCAATTACCTCATCCTGGGTCATCTCAGCCTCCCTTACTCAAAAACAAAGTCAAGTGCAAGTCATGCCATTAGTTCTCTGATGGCATGGTCTTCTTTGGGAATGAAGGACAAACACACACATCTCTTGCCTATTAAACAAGGTAAAAAATATTGCAACTATTATAAAGTATTATTATTTCTTGCTCTTGGCTTCCCTTATTTACAATCTATTGGTATAGTTCTCATTAGTCAACTTTCCAAAGTACAAAGAGAAAGCTATAAAAAAGATTACTTCCCTGTTGTCTGTAAGTAGGTTTATGAGCTTTGACCTTATTTAACTAGCATATCAGAATTTCAGCATATGAATAAGAATCAGTCCAGGAATGTTCCATTGCTTAAGGTCAGAGGACATTGTAACTTCCGTTTTTTGTTGGGTTTTTTTTGTTTTTTGTTTTTTTTTTTAAATCTCTAGCACTTAGCACCTTTCTTGGTACATAGTAAAAGTTTAATTGTTGATTCATTACTAAATCCAATTGATGCCCATGATTCCCAGTAGAATTTAAAGATCTGAAGGATAGGGATTGTTTTAATTTTGTTTTCATATTCCATATGCTTAGTACATTCCCTGGTATATAATAGGTCCTGTAATAAATAAATGCTTATTGAATAAGTGAATAAGGTAATTGAGTAGCCTCAGTGATACATGTCTGGGCCTAAAATAAGGCCATGACAACAGTGATAAATATGTACTTATTATGTAGCTCATTGACTAACTCTGAAAGCAGTTCCAAAAGTGAAGGGCATTTGTATTTTAGCATTTCACTCCATAATCATTTTTCATGTAATAATTGAGCCACAGATCAATAGACTGCAGAGCTTCTATATAAATTCTATTCAGGCCAGAGCAGTCAGGTACTGTGAAGAGTAGGATGTTATATTATGGCATTGATTCTTTAACCCTATTTCCTCTCTAGTTATTTCAGCGTTAGTCAATCTGATGGCCCATACAGAAAAGCTCCTAGGAAGTAGAAAGTCTGCTAACCTCTCTCTGGCCTTCTGGACTGTAGAGCAGTCACAACTGTGGGGGAAAAAAAGGAGTTATGCTAATGATGGGGACATCTTGCTCTCCTTTGGCTTGATCCTGCCATGACAGTCTAACTTTTTTGAGACAGTGGCCCTCCAACCACTAGGTTGTACAAGCCCTTCATCCATAAGTAGTTAAGATAGTTCAATGACCTATCTCAAATCTGTGTTAAAAAATCTTTCCCCTCCCAAAGCATTGACCTCCCTTATAGTGACCTCCATCATCCTTTCCTTTTCCTAAGCCAAAGGATTTTAAACAAGCTCAGGAAGGAGCTCACTGAAGTTATGTTATTCATGGCAAGGTTTTCTGACCTAATGTTTCCTGAGTGTACTACAAGTGCAGCTTCTTTCCAAAGAAGCAAAAATGTAAAATAATGTGATTTATAAAACATTATATCTGATACCTATTGAAAACAAGAGGGTTGTTAACATCTTACACAAATAAGGCTTCTTTTGGGGGGTGGAAATTAAGGAGAGTGTCATAAAGTACAATTTGCAGGGAAACAGTGTGGTAAACAGTGGACTCTATATTCTGGAATCCACAATTCAGTTATGAATAGATAAGGAAGAATATAAACTCCATGTGGGCAAAATTGCTTACATTTTTTTTCGCATTGTGTGTATGGAATTAGGTACTAAATCAGATGGAAACACATAAACTGATGGTATTTGGCTTTCTGTTTGGACTCTTCTAGCATAATTCCTGCTAAATTCTAGTCCTATAAACTTTTCTTGGGCATGATGATTCCATCTTTGTAATTGCTCCAATCTATACTTATGGTTATTCACAAAACAAACAAAACACTTTACAGAAGAAAGCTAATATAATTCATGCTACTATCCCAGTTCTAGAGTTGGAAGTAACCCCTGTGACCATCTAGAAAAATGTTTACATTCTAAAGACTCCCAACTATGACAAACCATGTAAGTGATCACTTATCTTCTGACTGAAGGCATCCAACAAAGATGAGCCCACTACCTCTTTTATTAGAAAAAAAATTACATTTTCTCAATTACATGTAAAAAAAATTTTAGCATTTGTATTTTAAATTTCTAAATTCCAAATTTGGTATATTGTATGAGATACTATTCTATACCTAGTTTCTCCCACACTGTTTTCCAGTTTTCCTAGATGTTTTTCTCCAGTAGTGAGTGAGTTCCTGTCCCAAAAGCTTGGATCTTTGGGTTTGTTAAACAATACATAATTAAGATCATTTACTCCACTGACCTACGCTTCTATTTCTTAGTCAGTACCAGGATGTTTTGATGATTACCACTTTGTGACACAGCTTGAGATCTGATACAGCTAAGTAGCTCTCCTTTACTTCTTTACATGCTCTGGTACATTCTGCAATCCTATGGCATGGGCATCCTCACTGTTCCTCAAATAAGCTACTCCATCTACTCCATTCCCTATCCTTATGCATGTTTACTGGCTGTTCTTCATATCTGGAATTCTTTCCTTCCTATCCTCCTCCTCACTTGCTTGGTTGTCTTCAAGTACTAGATAAATTTCCTTCTACAAGAAGTCTTCCCTGATCCTCCCTTATGTTATTTGCTATCTCCAGTATATCCTGTATATATCTTATTAGTATGTACAGTTGTTTCCATGTTGTCTCCCCCATTAGATTATGATGTCATTGATATTTGAATGCAATGTTATATCCTCCTTAATTGTTCTCTTTTCTAAGTTCAATATCCTTACATTTTCTATCTTTTTTTTTACACACAAAGAGAATTTGCTCTCCATTTATTTATCACATAAATTGCTAATCCATCACAACTGGTAGAAAATGGGTTTTTCTATGCTCTTGATAATATCTGACTGCATTGTAAATATTCCTAAGAAAGGATCAAAATGTCTCAGAGAATACATTTGTGCCCCAATATTTGATTATATTCTTTTGATTATTTAAGATGTTTATTTGTTTAAAGTTCAAGAACAAGATGATTTATCACCTAGAAAATACCTCAGACTTCTTTTAAAAAACAAAATTGTCTTTGCCTTTCTCCCATGTATAGAATTAACAAGATTCTCAGCATGGGATATGTAGCTAAGAAACTGGTACTACTTGCCTTAAATTGTTTTTTCTTAATGTTTATTTATTTATTTTTAGTTTTCAACATTCATTTCAACAAAATTTTGAGTTCCAAATTTTCTCTCCATCTCTCCCCTCCCCCATCCCATAATGCCTTGCATTCTGATTACCCCTTCCCTCAATATGCCCTCCCTTCTATCACACCCCTCCCTTCCCTTATCCTCCTCTTCTCTCTTTTCTTGTAGGGCAAAATACATTTCTATAACCCATTACCCATATTTCTTTTTTCCCAGTTTTATGCTAAATCATTTGTCAACATTTGTTCTTAATACTTTGAATTCCAACTTCTCTCCTTTCCTCCCTCCCAACACATCCCCAATGAGAAGGAAAGCAATTCAATATAAGCTATAAATGTGTACTTTTTCAAAGATTTCCATAGTAATCATGTTGTGTAAGAGTAACTATATTTCCCTCCATTCTATCCTGCTCCCTGTTTATTCTGTTCTCTTGTAACTTTGTCCTTCCCTATAAGTGTTTACTTTTAATTATTCCCTTCTCCCATTTGCCCTCCCTTCTATCATGCCTCCACCCCACTTGTGCCCTTCTCCCCTAATTTCCTGTAGTGTAATATAGATTGTGGTACCAAATTCAGTAAGCATGTTATTCTCTCCTTTAGTCAAATGTGAAGAGATTAAGCTTTACTTTTTCCCTCTCACCTCCTCCTTTTTCTCTCCCATTGAATAAGCTTATTCTTGCCTCTTTTATGAGTGATAATTTGCCCCATTCCATGTCTCCCTTTATCCTCCCAACATATTCTTTTCTCACCCCTTAATTTTGTTTTTTAGCTATCATCCCTTCTTATTCAACTCACCTGGTGCTCTTTGTCTGTGTGTGTGTGTGTGTGTGTGTGCATGTGTATACATACATATATATGTACATACGTGTGTATGTATAATCCCTCCGACTACACAAGTACTTAAAGAAGTCTCAAGAGTTACAAATATTATCTTTCCATGTAGAAATGTAAACAGTTCAACTTTAGAAAGTCCTTTATGATTTCTCTTTCCTGTTTACCTTTTCATGTTTCTCTTGATTCTTGTGTCTGAAAGTCAAATTTTCCTTTCAGGTCTGGTCTTTTCATCAACAATGCTTGAAAGTCCTCTATTTCATTGAAAGACCACATTTTCCTGTGAAGTATCATACTAAGTTTTGCTGGGTAGGAGATTCTTGGTTTTAATCCTAGTTCCTTTGACTTCTGGAATATCATATTCCAAGCTCTTCGATCCCTTAATGTAGAAGCTGCCAGATCTTGTGTTATCCTGATTGTATTTCCACAGTACTCAAATTGTTTATTTCTAGCTGCTTACAATATCTTCTCTTTGACCTGAGAACTCTGGAATTTGGCTACAATATTGCTAGTAGTTTCTCTTTTTGGATCTCTTTCAGGAGGTGATCAGTGAATTCTTTCAATATTTATTTTACCCTTTGGTTCTAGAATGTCAGGGCAATTTTCCTTGATAATTTCATGAAAGATGATGTCTAGGCTCTTTTGTTGATCATGATTTTCAGATAGTTCCATAATTTTGAAATTGTCTCTCCTGGATCTGTTTTCCAGATCACTTGTTTTTCCAATGAGGTGTTTCACATTATCTTCTATTTTTTTTCATTCTTTTGGTTTGGTTTTGTAATTTGTTGGTTTCTCATAAAGTTGTTAGCTTCCATCTGCTCCATTCTAATTTTTAAAGAACTATTTTATTCAGTGAGCTTTTGAACCTCCTTTTCCATTTGGCTAATTCTGCTCTTTAAAGTATTCTTCTCCTCATTTGCTTTTTGAGCCTCTTTTACCATTTGAGTTGGTCTATTTTTTAAGGTGTCAATTTCTTCAGCATTTTTTTGTTCTCTTTTAGCAAGCCATTGACCTGCTTTTCATGGTTTTCTTCCATCACTCTCATATCTCTTCCCAATTTTTCTTCCACCTCTCTTACCTGATTTTCAACATCCTTTTGAGCTCTTCCATGACCTGAGACCATTGCATATTTACTTTGGAAGTTTTGTGTGCAGAAGCCTTGACTTTTAGGTCTTCTTCTGAAGACCTAAATTGTTCCTCCTCATCAGAAAGAATGGAAGAAAATACCTGGTCACTAAGAAACTAACCTTCTATTGTCTTGTTCTTTTTCTCTTTTGGGGGCATTTTCCTAGTCAGTTACTTGACTTTTGAATTCTTTGTGAGGACAGAGCTCAGGGTTGAGATTCAGATCAGCTGCTCAATTCCCCCAGGGGATGGAGGTGGAAGGCTCCAAAAATGGAAGTTGCAGCTTCAGTGGTTGCTGCAGGGGTCCAGGCCCCACTCCCCTCTCCTGGATGACTAAGCCCTCCCACTGACCTTTGAAGCTATCTGTGGCATTTTTGGGTTGAGCAATCTGGGAACTGCTGCTGCCAGTGACTCCCTTATGTCTGTTCAGGGTCCTATCCCTGCCATGTCAGGCTGTGCCCCATGCTTCCTGGGCTGCGCTGCATGCCAATATCCATATTCTTTCAATCAAATCTACATGGCATGGACTCATAACACTTTGCCTTTCTTATTATTCACCTCTGGAAACTATTTACCCTATTAATATCATTCCTAAACTGAACCAGGATTTTCCCTACTTCTCCCCTTCTCCAAAATCAACAGTTTTGCAAAGTAGGCTAAATCTGACAAGATTACATTTAATTGGGGAAAATGTTGAATCTCTTAACTGGGTTCAAAAAAATAACTGTGCAAACACAGCATAGGATTTAGCTTAAGCAGAATTCTTATGAAAAAAGTCTACAGCTTGTTATGTGTTGTCATCTTAGGTTGAATTACTACTGGTTTTCAGAATAAATGGTATTGATAGTTCAACAGTACTCTGAGTTGATCAAATCATGCAATTTCCTTGAGAGAAGATATTAGTGGATTTATTAATTTGTAGTATATCTAGAGGAGGGCAACCAGTAAGTTGAAGAACTTTGAACTCATGGATGATGATGGGTTGAGGGGATTTGGAATATGGATAGAATGCTGGGCCTGGAGTCAAGAAGACTCATCTTCATGTATTAAAATCTGGCCTCAGATACTATCTCTGTGACCCTAGGCAAGTCACTTAACCCTATTTGCTTCAGTGCTTCATCTGAAAATTGAGCTGGAGAAGGAAATGGCAAACCACTCCAATATCTCTGTCAAGTGGAGTCATGGAGAGTTGGGCATGACTGAAAAACTGACAACAATAATTTGGAGAAGACTGAAGGCATAAGTAGTAGCCATCTTCTGATATTTCAAAGGTTATCATGTGGGGAAAATGAAATCTTTTTTATTTGCCTTCAGTGAGAAGAGCCTGAACAATGAATGGAAGTCTCAAAGTGACAAATTTAGACTCAATGTCAGAGTAGGGAGAGGTGGGAATCCTCACAATTAGCTGACAAAAATTAGAATGAAATTACTTGATAGCTTGCGGGTTTGTATCTTTGGATCTCTTCAAGTAGAGGCTGGATTACCTCTTGGGTGATATGTTAAAGTGGGGATTTCTTTTGGACACTACTTAGACTGAGTTTCTGTTCAATATTTAACTTTTGTGACTCACAATAATGAGATTAACATTTTCAGAGATTTCTGATGAGAAATGTACTCGGGAATGTTCTACTAAATATTTAACAACCATCTCTCCAAAAATAAAAAAAAATACAGCACACTTTTAAATTTAATTTTCAGTATTAACATTTTATTCATCACTTTGTCATTCAGACATCAACAAAAGAATAAATTAAGCCTTGATTCCTAGCATTTGACAATTTCTGAGGTGTAAATGATCATATTGAAAACTGAACAATCGACTCTTCCAAGCTGATTTGAGATGGTCTAGCATACTCCATGTTTTATGTATTTTATATCTGCAATACTGGATAGAGAAACATTTTCTTTCTGCCTTTTCTTTTGGCTTCTTGAGTCTGTGAGATTCCTCAACCGTTACTAGATAACTTTATTTTAGGTATAACTTTTGCTTTATTTTGGAAACCTAGAATCCTATTTTCCATGGTAAATTAGTTAATTAAAGACCAATGTATCCCTACTCTATGTTATTTCTTTTCCTTGGGCACAGCATCTATCTCTGGCTTACAAAAGGGGGCCTAAAGAACTAGCCTTGAAACCTGGAAGTCTCACTTCTGAGAAATAGTGAAGACAAGTTAATCTCTCAGTGCTCTACGCATCTCTTTAAGGGTATAAGTTGAAGAGTAGCTGACCTGCATCCTTAGAAGAAAGTTCCTCACTTAGGAGGTTATTATGCTAAGGAAATCGCTAATCTACTGTGAGAGATATGTGAGAAAGGGGAGAGGAGCAATGAAAAATCTATGTGATAAAAAGATTTTTAAAAATAATCATTTATTTGAAACAAAATAAAACAATATGAAATTGCAAATTCAGTCCATATACTTAGAAAAGGAACTCTGGTCTTAGTAAACCTAGTATCCTATTCACTTAGAGTATTTCAGACATGTTTTACCCCTTCTTTGTCAACTGTCTTTAACATTCATGACTCTGTGTCTTAACTCTGTTCTCTAATTAGGGTTCTCCATTTCTGTTTTATTCCCTCTTTCCTAGATCTAAAAGTTTTCACTCTCAAAAGATCATCTCTCATGTAGTCTTTTCCATGTTAATGCCTTAGTCAGGTGAGCTTAAAGTTCTCAAAAAACCATTTGGAAATCTAAGGAGAAACAGAATAATTATTAGATAAGCTTTTCAAATAAGATCTCCAGCAAAACTTTCAAAGTTCAGGGTGACTTTTTTGTTTAGCCTTTGGAGATGAGAGACCCACAAGATGCTTACTTTTAATAAAATGCACTGATGTAATTCATTTTGCTATATTTAATAATATGCATAATAATATTTAAATAATTTCATTATACTATTTTTGAGGCAATATATTTTAGTAGATGAAAAATAGGTCTTGGAATTAGTAAAACCTGGATTCAAGTCTGTCTAAATGATTCTCACCAAATCTATGAAATAATCAGTGCCCTCATATAAATCTTTGAGACTATAAGCTACAAATGATATATTGATCTATTTTGGTGAAGAAAGTTTTCACACCAGGGATTCATCACACTGATTAAATCACAGATCCATAGTAATAATAATAATACTTTTTACATCATAGCACTTATTATTATAGTAATAATATATAATTTATATATGTCAGGTGTTGTACTAACTACTTCACAATTATCATTTCATTTGATCCTCAAAACAACCTTGGGAAGTGCTATTATTAATCTCACTTTACAGATGAGGAAACTGAGGTAAGCATAGGCTAAATGACTTACCCAGGGTCACACAGTAAGTATTTTTTAAATTCAGATTTGAACTCAAATCTCCCGATTTTAGGCCCAGTGCTTTATTCACTGTGCCCCCTATCTGCCCCAATGAGAACAATTGTTATTCAGTAGTTTTAGACTTCATGACCCATTTGGAACTTCATTGGTGAAGACAGTGGCTTACCATTTTATTTTCCAGATCATAAAACTGAGGTAAACAGAATCAAGTGACTTGCCCAGGGTCATATAGCCAGTAAATGTCTGAGATCAGATTTGAACTCATGAAGATGAGTCTTCTATTTCTAAGTCCAGTGCTCTGAGATTCACCATGCCACTTAAATGACTCAACAAGATGAAATATCAAATTAAAGGCAGACCTATAGAAACTGTGACAAATATGTATGATTTTTAAAAAAATTCTTCATATACACATAACTCAATGTGACTGCCCACCACCTGCCTAAAGACAGTTTAGCTGTCTTTCACAGGACAAAGAGAACATTGTGGAAAGGGAAAAACATGAAAACATTTTTTCTAGTCATTTCCATTCCTGAGACCTCTTCCTTTCTTCTCTCTACCTGTAGCTCTCCTTTTGAAGACCATTTAGAGTTTAGACAGATGTAATCACAAGACCAAAATTCACTTTCCCTATGTTAGATCTGTCTGTTTGTTATTGCTTCTAACATATTTCCTCCTCTCTTGATAAAAGGTATTTTACAAAAGTTCTCCATTTAGTCCAATATTATGAAAAAGTGACTCAACAAAAGGAAGTAATGGAAATGTAGCTATTTTCATAAACTGAAAATCTGCCAAAGTCAAGATATTTATCAAACCACTTGGTAAACCACACATATATATATATATATATATATATATATATATATATATATATATATATATATATATATATATATATATATATATATATATATATATATATATATATATATATATATATATATATATACTTTCTGAATGCAACCAATCTTTACTGGATAGGGAAAGAAGGATAGAAGACCAAATAAGTGCTGATATTTTTTTATGTGAAATGAATATGAAAGATTATTTAAAATATCTATTAATGTCACATTAAGGAGCAGGCATGGTCTAATTAAAGGAAAAGAGGAAACTTGCATATTTGTGGTTAGCTTTTTATTTGTGACCATGGCTGAACCCATCTATTTACAGTTTTTAGGGAAAGAAAATATTTTTTTTTCTGCCCACAGCTGAGGAGAGACCCTGACAGAATTTTTCCTGCTCACCATCTCCATATCATCAGTGTTTTCTGGGAGAGGAATCCAAGGTGGTTTTCCACCTAAGTGGGGACAGCTGTTTCCACAGCATCAGTCAGATGGAGTTTCTGCTGATGTTGACTTTGGCTCCAGGGTTCAACTGGAGCCCAGTAGGAGCAAAGCATTTGCTCTGAGGCCTGGGACTCTGGACAAACATTCCAGAGTTTCTGACTTCTTAACATTAATGTTTGATGAATTCTTCTTTTAATTTCTTCTGGAGAAAAGTCAAACCGACCAGAGAGTTCCCTTGCCCCCTGACAACCACAATATTCTCTCTTTCCCTTCCCCCATACACACTCTTTCCTCTTTAGTTAAAATTAAAATGGGGAAATCATTTGCCCAAAGCACACATGCCAATCTATAAAAACAAGCTTTCTTTGCAAAATGCTTCAACACGTTTGGGCAGAAAGTTTTTTGAACTTGCAGACTTTGCAAGGGTATTGCAGGGTATAAGGAAAAATATACTTCAAAGAAGTCTCCCTCTGAAATATTTATGTAGATGCAGGCTCCGTGAGAAAAACTGGAATGCAGTCAGAGAGTTAATTAAAGAGGTCCCTTGTCATAAATGTTCACAGGTAAAGTAGCACTTTCCTTAATGTTATTTTGATAACCTCTCAAGTCTAATGGGACCCACCATTTCCATGCATGTGTGCACTACATTTTATCGTTAACATCATTTTTATTGCCTATTCTCACATCAACAATATGAGGTAATTTACAAAGAAAACAATTATAAATTCTTTAACATTGAGAAACGAAGAAAAAGTTGCTTAAGAAAGTCTAAATTAGGAAAGAGCATTGTCCTTCCTCACTAGCTCTGTGTGAGTTGTCTTAAATTCATATGGAAAAACAAATCCTATGTCACTGTTGGGAGATGGCATGTGTGAAGTCTTAATTGTACCAAGTGTAGAAGTCTCAATAGGAGGATTCAACAGGCACTGAAGGGATTTCAATCAGGAAATAAATAAATTTCCTGACAAGAATTATGGAAAAGGATATTGGAAAATCAAGAGAGTTCATGGAAACGATTACCTGGAGAGTTAAGAAAAGAAAAATAAAGCTGCACATGCAATACATAAATCAAACAGGGAGATGGGCACAGTTGGTAGGAAATGAGTAGGTTAGATCAGTTCTCAAAGTCCTGAAGTGACTATGATGCTGGGAATCATACATGGGGCTTCACTAAGACATTAAAAGTACTTTAACGGCAAAATGCTTTACATATCTCATTTGATCTTCACCACAGCTTAGCCTTAGAAATGAGTAAACTGAGGCTAGAACTGAGGCTAAATGAATTATTCAGTCATATAGCTAAAAATGACTTGAGGCAGCATTAGAACTTGGGTCTTCTTAGCTCTGTGTCCTACATTTTATCTACTCAGACACCTGTATAGATTTACCTAGAATGCAGACTTGGTATTTTCATCAACTCTATGTAAAGATATATTTTTATATATGTACTACGTTTGCCCATGTCTTTTCCTATTATTTTCTATTACTATACTGAAAGATAAAGAAAACCTCCTTAACCTAGATTTGTAATGACTGATTCTTTCACATGCATCCAAACATAAGAATGAACATCTTAGAAGACAATTCATAATTTCAATTACATTAAGTTTAAAAATGATTACCCTTAGGATAGGAATCATATCTCTTATCTTTGTTGACTAGATTTAATAGCTGGTCAAAGGAAAAAAATAGATTAATTTAAGCAGTTATGAAAATAATTGACATTATTTTTGTGGCTGGAAAGAACAGACTCTTCAGAGAAAAAGGATATTAAAAAGTCCTCTCTTACTTTACTACCTTTGTTACACTGGAAAGGGAATAAACATTTCTCTATGTGCCAGGCACTGTGTTAAATACTTTACAAATATTATCTCATTTGATCCTAATAAAAAACCTGGGAGGTATGTATAGTTATTATTCCATACCATAATCACACAGGTAGGATGTGATTAAGTCTGGATTTGAACTCATCTTCCTAACTCCAGGCCCAGGACAATCTACTGTACCACCTAGCTTTCCAAATTAGCTCCTGGGATTCTCTTTACTTTAGGGTTCTTTCTGTTCTTTCTGCCTCACCGTATCACCCATCCAAAGTTAAGAATCTCTTCCACAGTATCTCTCTCTATTCACATTTTCTTGAAACATATCCAGTGATTGGTATCTCCCTAATTTTCAAGGCATCCTATTTCATCATTAAGTAACTCAAATGATTTGAAAGTCCTGCCTTATACTGGCCCCAAATCTACTTCTTTATCACTCCCATTCATCAGTCCTCCATTAAAACATGGCATAAATACACTTCAGCATCCATATGCTACCATGGTACAATACACTGAATACTGAACCAGGATTCAGGAAGACCTGTGTTCTAATTCTACTTCATACACTTACACTGCCTGACCATGACCAAAGCACTTATCTTTTCCAAACCTTAATTTCCTCATCTGTAAAGTACACTGATAATAGCTGTACTATCTGTAACAGCAGGTTGTTGTGGGGATCAAAAGAGATAATGCATGTATAACCCTAGGGTAGTATGTTAAGCTCATATCTGATAAGAGACATTTAAAATGGCTCAAATTCATAGTAATTATATTTATGAAAGGGTTCATGATTACACCATTAGTTAAAAAGAAAAAATCTTTCTAACAATGGGCTGAGGGGTTGGGATTCCAGACCTGAACTAGGAAAGGTCACTTTTTAAAAATATTTATTTATTTTGAGTTTTCAACATTCAGTTTTTAAAATTAATTTATTTAATTTTAGTTTTCCACATTAACTTCCATAAGTGTTTGAGTTTTCAGTTTTCTCTACCTCCCTCCCTTTACCCCTCCCCCAGATAGCATGAAATCTGATAAAGGATCTACATATACATTCTTATTAAACATATTTTCACATTAGTCATATTCGAAAGAAGAATTAGAACCCAAGGAACAAGTCACAAGAAGGAAAAAACAAACAAACAAAAACATAGAATGTTTCAGTCTGCATTCATACTCCAGAGATTTTTTCTCCTCTGGATATGGATAGCATTTTCCACCATGAGTCTTTTGGAGTTGTCTTAGAGTTTGCATTGCTGAGAAGAGCTAAGTCTATCAAAATTAGTCATTGCACAATGTGACTGTTGTTGTGTATAATGTTTGTACTCATTTCATTCAGCATCAGTTCATAAAAGTCTTTAGAGGTTTTTCTGAAGTCCTCTTGCTCATCATTTGTTATAGCACAATAATATTCTATTACAATTATATGGCACAATTAATGGTCATACTCTCAATTTCCAGTTCTTGGCCACCACAAAAATAACTGCTATAAATATCTTTGTACATGTGTGTCTTTTTCCATTTTAGCCACAGAACTGGTATTGCTGGGTCAAAGGTTACCTCCACCCCTTTCCTTATTTCAACTGTTAACCCAACACAACCATCAAAGTGAACTTACTCATGATAAAACAAAACAAAACAAAAAACACATACCTCTCCACTTCTCCAGTCCGATGTTATTTCTCGAGGTCTCATAGAGGCTTCTGTTGGAAGAAGGAAATATGGGTGTTATTGTTACCTGGACAGGGACGTTGCACTATTATTTCTTGGGTTGGGAGTTCTCAAAACCTCCCCCTTTTCTCCTCAGGTCTGATCTCACAGTGTGATATGTTCTACTGAAGCTTAGAAGAAATGAAACATCCAAAGTCTTTGGGACCAGCCTAAACCCTACTAAAGTTTTTCAATATATAAGACGATTTTAAACCTAAAAATTCACTATGAACCTAAGTTGTTAGTATTTTAAGACATTTGTCTTTTTTTTCATGTCTTCTCTTTTCCACACTAAATCTTAACCCTTTCCTGGATTTCTCTTTACCAGTAAATAAAACGTTAACAAGGAAATCAGGAAAACCACAAAGCATATCACCAGTCGCTGACTAGTTTATTAATGGCCTCAACAACAAGTTTCCATACTGTCTTTGCCAGAAAGAAACATGGGTAGCTCAAGCTGGAGGTCAGGGGAGGCAGTGCTTAACCACGCACTCTTTGTTAGGTCACACACACAAGGCAGTAGACTTTCAATAGTTCTACCTTTTGGGGGAACAAGAATATCTCAAACCACTGTTTTTAGAGAACAATATTAAGGGAGACCTGGATTAGTGGATTCCCAGAATGCTACAGAAAGTTCCTTAAAAGGAAAACCAGGGAATGGTGGACCCAGAGGGCCACTGAACTAAAGACTTTGGATTCTATCGTATAAATAGCTGTCAAATTGTAAAGTAAACTCTTTGGCAAGGCAGCAGGAGGTGATCATCAATCACCAAAGATCAGCCATTCAGAGTCCCTGCTGGTCAGGTCTTTCATAGCCAGGTCTGTAATTGGCATCATAGAGAGAAACACAGAGAAAAGTGATTACAGCTGCTCTGTTGTAGAAAGCCTACACATCATACTTTGTGTATAGGAGGTAGTACTTAATAAATGTTTGCTAAATTGAACTAAGCCTGTTTCCCTTCCTTGTGTCCTGCTCTGTTATAGCCTTTCTGCTCCTGCACTTCCCACTTTTCCTGCCCACCATCTAAAATCTCATCATTAGATCAATGATTAGAGACAGGTAGGTTAGGTAATAGGTAGAGTGCTAGACTTGAAGTCAAGAAGGCCTGAGTTTAAATTCTGTCAGACACTTACTAGTTATGTGACCCAGGGCAAGTCATTTAACCTCTGTTTGCATCAATTTCCTTACCTATAAAATGGAAATTATGATTATATCAACCTCAGAGAGTAATTTTAAGGATAAAATGAGATACTATTTGTAAAGCACTTTGCAAATCATAAAATAGTACCTATCTTAATATGACATGTCATATGTAAGACATATAGTTACACATATGTTATATATATGTTCATATATATGCTATATCTTATACATGACATAGATAAGATAATTAGATATATAATTAGATATCTACCTAATTATAATGAACCTTTCCATATCTACCTTGCCGGGTGCTTTGTAGAACTCTAGTTATTTCATCTTCATAGGAGCTGAGCAATAGATCTGGAAGAGACTTCAGGAAACATCTAATTCAAACCCCTCTTTTAACCATTAGAAAACATGAGATCCAGAAAAATTAAGTGATTTTCCCAATATGGCACAGTTGGTAAGTGGTAGAGTTGGTAGTGCTCATTACTACTAGAAACACTTTACCATAGGATTTTACAGTCCAAAGGACACAGAAATCCCTATTTTTTTTCTTTTCCTGCTCTAGGTAGATTTGAGATAGTAAGACATGTTCCTGAATAATATCTCTCAAGGTTAGGAAAATTGCAACCAAGAAGGTTGTTTCCTTCATCTTCGTCATATAAAGCATGTTAGTTTGCATGTAATTAGGAGTGTACTATCTGTTCTTGCTGCTTAAATAATTTTTGTTTCAATCTAACTGGTTCAAATATTTATTTTTGAAAAGGCAGAAAATCATTGCTAATTTCATCACAGAGCTGGCAGACAGCCAGAACAAGTTTGAACTTGGGAGCTTGATGAAGGATGTGGAGAGAGAGAGTAAGAAAGCCAGACACATATACAGAACACCATGCTACCCAGTGGGTTAGTAATTATAATATTATCTTCCTGACAAATTGAGAGTCAAGAGGAAAGGTGGTGGGGGTTGGGGGTGGACTCTCTTCATTAGAAATTAGAAAGAAAAAAATAGAAAGATTTCCAGGTCATTTTCATCACTTTTGAATTCCACTTTCTAATACAGTAGAAATGAATCATTAATAAATAAATGAAAATAGACATAGAGGATAATCTTCACCTCATATTATTGGAGAGTGTTGTAAACGTTTTTATGTTCCAAACCATACCAGAAAATTTGGTGGTGTTGTTTCCATTCTCAAAACTACTAAATGTGAATCCATGAAAATGTTTCTAACTCGATTCAATTCAATTCACCTCAATTCAAAGGTCATTAACTAAGCCCCTGTTGTATATAATGTTCACTGCTAGGTGCTGGGGTTACAAAGATGAGACAAATATTATCTCTGCCCTCCGGGAGTTTATAATCCATTTGGTTTCTCTTGCATCAATACAGGGGAATGAAAGTACAAAATGACCAGTGGTTGTGGAAGTCATGGACAGAATTCTGGCTTTTGTAGGAGGTTGATGACCTCTGAAATCCAGTCCAACATAATTTCCTACATATGCCTACATAACCTTGCTATTCTTTTAAAGGCATCCTTTTTTGCTTAATCTTGCTCATCATCTGCACATGTAGCAGGTACTTAACAAACACTTGTTGATTGGTTGATTTTGCATGTCTTTATAAAACTTTGATTTGGTGATAAGTTTTCTAGGTGTCCACTTTCAACAGACCTCTCTTTTCTTTCTAATTCTAACAATGTGTGTTTGTGGCTTTAGAATATTATTCGTGAGAACACCTCATTCCTTTTGTATAACAACTTGCCCCATATAATTTTAGGCAATTGCTTATTACCTCACGTTTTTCTATATTTGAAATTTTCTCTATATCTTGTGTGCTCATCAAAATATGTGGGGTTTTTTTCCCTTCTTATCTAATCTCCAGCTCTAAATCTAAGAACCTTTGGCCTTATTTAAGCCACAATAGAACTCTGTAGAGTAGGTATTACAGGTGTTATTAATTCCATTATATAGATGAGGAAAAAGGCATGAGTTTAAATGACTTACTCTTTATTCCATGCTATTAAGTATCTGAAGCAGGGAGTGTTGATAGTTAAAGCTAGAAGGGCAGGGCAAGGCCAAATCATGAATTACCAAGAACACCAGGAAAAGGAGATCAACTACTCCCTTTGGTATTTATGCAGTCATCGGTAGTTAAGGCTCTGATATAAAAGCTCCCCTGTATGTCCATAGAAAATGAACATATAACATTTAATATTTATATTAATTGTGCAAAGAAATAATTGTCTCCATGGAAATCTAGAAACCTTAAAAAGACTTATTTGGAGTTATATCTATATTGATAAACCATTATTTCATATTTATTTTAAAACAATTATTTTGTTCTAAACTTTTATTCTTCTTTTACGTGCTTATCATAATCTACTTTTGAGTTTCATTATTTTTGACTACCTAATATCGTCTTAATATATTGTATATATATATGTATATATATGGTACTATATATATATATATTGTACAGGGTTAATTATTTTGGTACCTCCCTTAATTTCTACTGTACTGCTTTGTAAATTATAGGTGCTTAATAAATGTCAAACTGAATTGAAGAAATACCAGGTACTTTGTGCCCATTATATGATTTTTAGAGCTCTTAAATACTCTGCATATTTAATAAATGTTAAATAGGAACTATAATATATTAATAACGTTTATACATAAAATATGATAAAAACTCATTGGTTTCCTTATGAGTCTAGGAAAATAATTAGCTGAGTATACAAATAACACTGGAAAATATTTAGAACAGAAGTAATGGTCTCAAAAGGGTATAATAATTAACTTTTATAAATTAAACACAGAATAAGAGATCAAGATTAGAGTCTGATAAAAGTAAATACCTCCCAGATGCATTATAGGCTTGGCTGAGAATTTGGAATGAAAATGGTTGTTCATCTTTGAAAAGGAATGGGCAGAGAGCATATAAATGAGCAATCTATCTATAAATTTGATTTTTTCGTAAGTCTATAAATCAAGCTCTACCAAACTAGTTTCAGATATAAGAAGAAAACAGATAACTCCTATCCAAGGCAGCAAGTGATAAACTGTTGAGGTAGAGTACCAAGTTCTTGATCCCTATTCCTCTGTTGAGTGAGAGTTTGGGGAAAGAGATGGAAATAGAGAATGATAAGGAGGTGAGGAGAAGGGAGAAGCTTGGAGTGGCAAGGACAAGTCCCTTGCTCATAAAAGAAAATCATCCTTTCAAAGCTACAATTACTCCCTGGGAAAGTCAAGTCCATAAGTAATTAGCTTTTTATGGTGATTTACTTTAATCAAGTCGGATAGTTTTATGAATTTCTAAGTGTTTAGAGTTGAGATGAGCTACATATAAGGAATGGGAGATTGAATCAAGGGTAGGAGGAGGGGAAAGAGGTAAATGAGGATGAAAAAGAGAAGGAGGAAGTGCCAGGAAGGAGAAGAAAGAAGAAGGGAGAAGAGGAGAAATTTCAGTGTATGTACTGAATTGGGAAACACACAAAAAAGGAAAAGGCAGTTTGGTAGAATGAAATTTGGCCTGTAGCCTTTTGAGAGGTAGGGTCTGAGCCCCAGGCAATGACACGTGAATTTCAAAGAAAGTTTTGACCTTGAAGTATGAATAATAGTCCTTCTCCCCCCACCAATGTTTTCTTTTTAGTAAAATTTTGGAAATTCCCTTTTATATTTTAATTCAGGTTCAGAATAATGTTAATATGGACAAAACTCATTAACCACCTCCATCAATAAATGTTCATGTGTTTCATTTGTTTTGTTTTTTTTAGAAGGCAGAAGAAAAACATTTATTTAAACACCAGAAAACCAAATCCCAGAACCAGAAAGCAAAATCCATCATGGTGACCAAGAAGTTAATAAACATGATCACAGCAGGGGGCAAAGCCATTCTCAAATGTCCCCTCCCCCATTCAGGGTCTTTGCACTCTCAACTGTCACAATGTGTCAGTTGCCTGTGCTCTTTCCCCTCTGACCTGACCCCACTCACTCACTTCCTCCCATTTCTGCTCCACTCTTCCCGTCCCTCCTCTTCAGCAAGCTCCTCCCATCACATGTGACCCAGACTTCCAGATCATATGGGCCTATTAATTAATGAGAAAGAGCTTTCCATTTAAATTATTATTACAGTATGGGGGACTTTTATTACCTTCTAAATGTATATATTGTTCTCTTTTTAACATTGATCTGATGTAAGTCGGGTTCCCTCTAATAATCCCAGCCTCTCCTTATGCCCTTAGTCCTTTAATTCTTTCTGAATTTAGAAGTCTTTTATAGCTTTCTAGAAATATGTGTATATGTACACATATGTATAACACATACACACATGCATATCCATATCCATATGTACACATACATACATACATATGCATATGCATGTATACATAAATACACACATACACACATATATATGTGCATATACGTATGTATATGTATGTGTGTGTGTGTGTGTGTGTGTATATATGTATATATATATATATATATATATATGTATATATATTTCTCTCTTTAACCCATTCCCCATGAGACTAGGGTTGCAGAATCCCACCTTTTTCATCTAACTTGCATGTGCAATTTTCTTTCTCTCGCACCTGATTGGTATAAAACAATTATTCTTTTTACCTTTTCCTGGATGGTATTATTTATAAAATCACATTATACTCAGTTCTACCTCAATCTTTCTTTGAAAGATTCTACTAATTATATTAGTAATATATACTAATTATATTATATTATACTAATTATATGCTAATTATATTAGTATATTAGTAATTATATTAATATATACTAATTATATTCTGAGATATACAGTTTACATTTCCTCACATAAAAACTAAACAGTCTGTTGTCACTGAGTCTCTTGCAATTAGTTTTTGATGTTTGCCTTGTATTTCCCTTGGATCTTGTTAAGTCAAAGTTTCTAGTAAGTTCATGTCCATTTGCAATAACATCCTGAAAGTCTGCTAGTTCATTGAATGTAGTCCTTTTTTTCCTTTCGAAATTACGCTTAACTTTGCTGGGTGTGATATTTCCTGCCACAACTCCCATTCTCTGGTTCTTCAAAATATAGTGTTCCAAGACTTGTCTTTTAGTGTCCTCCTGGTGGGTCTTTTGTGATTCTACTTGTGGCTCCACCGTACTTGAATTTTGTTTTGTTTCTCATAATATGTTCTTCTTCAGTTGGGTGTTTTGGGATTTAGCTATCATATTTCTGTAGGTTTTCCTTGTAGGATCTCTTTGAGGGGGTGATTGGGGAATTTTTTTTTCTATTTGTACTTTCTCTTCTTATTCTAATGCTTCAGGATAATTTTCTTTAATTTTTTCCTATATTATTTTATCAAGATTCTTTTTTTTTAATTGTAGCTTTCAAGTAGTTTGATTATTGTTATGTTTTCTCTTCCTGATCTGTTCTCCAGATCAGTTGTTTTTATTATGAGATATTTCATATCCTCGTTTATTTTTTTCATTCTTTGTATTTTTTTTTAAATACTTCTTGGTCTCTTATAATTTTGCTTGCTTCCAATTGTCCAATTCTCATTTTCAAGGAGTTGTTTCCCTTAACTTTCTGGATCTCTTTTTTCTATCTCTCTTTTAATATCTTGTTTTTCATGAATTGTTCTTATGTTCTTATGCTTTTATTTTCCCTCAGTCTCTCACAGTTGATTTTTAAAGTATTTTAAAGTTCTTCTGTCAATTTCTTTTTTTTTTTTTTTTTTTGGCAGGTAAACATTTGACATTACTCTTTGGGTTATCATGTTGTTTTTTATTTTTATTTTTTTGCCTCAGTATCCTCCTTGGAAGATGAACCCTGTTCTTCTCTATTCTCATAGTGCCTTTCTATGGTTAATTCTTTCTTTGTCTTCTCATTTAAAAAAAAAATGATCTTAAACATCTCTAGTCCTGGGGTGGATGATGGTCCTGGATGATGATTCTGGCCTCACTTCTCACTTCAATTCTCCCTTCTGGACTTGAAACAAAAACAAGAAATCTACCCTCCTGTAAGTATCCAGAACTTGCTGCATTACCTCCCCAGTGCTTCTGCACGCAGGGCACGTGCTGGTTCCTTTCTACCCAGGAGCACGTCTCTGCAGTAGAGTTGGGAGTCATGTACCTTATCAGCAAAGGTTCCCTCAGTCCTCCACACTGTCTAGGAGGTGAACATTCCTGTGGCAGAGGACAAGGCTACCTTCCTACCCAGATAGTTCTAGGGCTAGCAGAACTAGCATTGAAGTATTTACACTTCATAGGGAACCAAACCTCAGGTCTGGGATGTTTCTTCCATTCTACTCCTGTTGTCCCAGGAGGATTACTTTTCTGGCCCACTATTGTTTATTTTTGCTACTCTGTGTTCACCCTGAAGCACAACTTTGCCTTGTTTGTGACAAAACACAAAGCTTGGAATTTTCTGACATACTCTGCCATCTACACAGAATCCTTTTGCTCTTTGAGGTCTTTATTTTTTTATTATTTTATTTGTTTTCAGTGTTCTACAGTCACTTTCATATAACTTAGATTTTTCCCCCTTCCTCCCCCTTCTTCACTGCTCCCTTTCCCCTCCCT
Source organism: Notamacropus eugenii (assembly GCF_028372415.1). Lineage (NCBI taxonomy): Eukaryota > Metazoa > Chordata > Mammalia > Diprotodontia > Macropodidae > Notamacropus > Notamacropus eugenii. The sequence goes on along the minus strand of NC_092873.1, from coordinate 193,602,772 downwards.
CTTTGAGATGGCATACAATTTTATATAGGTTTGCACATACATTCCTATTAAATACATTTTCACCTTAGTCATGTTGCATAGAAGAATTAAAACAAATGGGAGAAATCATAAAACAAACCAAAACATACTACAAAAAGAAAATGATCTGCTACATTCTGTGATCAAATTCCATAGTTCTTTCTCTGGAAGTGAAAGGCATTTTGCCTTAAGAGACCATTGAGAATTTTTTAAGTCCTTGTGTCTCAGGGAAGTTCTAAGACTACCAGAAAAAATCCTAGAACACTGTGGCCGTTGTGTACAAAGTTCTCCTGGTTCTCCTCCTTTCACTCAGCATCAGTTCATATAAGTCTTTCTAGGCTTCTCTGAAGTCTTCTTGTTCATCATTTCTTGTAGCACCATGGTATTCCATTACATTCATATACCACAATTTATTCATCCTTCCCCAATTGATGGGTATCCCCTTGATTTCCAGTTTTTAGCCACCACAAAGAATGCTGCTATAAATATTTTTGTACCTGTGGGACCCTTTCCCTTTTTTATGATCTCTTGGCGATACAGTCCTAGAAGAAGTATTGGTGGGTCAAAGGGTATGCACATTTTTGTAGTCCTTTGGGCACAGTTCCAAATTGCTCTCCAGAATGGCTGGATCAGCTCACAGCTCCACCAACAATGAATTAGTGTTCCAACTCTCCCACATCTTCTCCAACATTTATCATCTTCCTATTTTGTCATATTAGTCAATCTGATAGGTGTGATATGGTATCTCAGAGTTTTTTTTTGATTTGCATCTCTCTACTCAACAGTGATTTAGAGCATTTTTTCATATGACTGTAGATAGCTTTGATTTCTTCCTCTGAAAACTGCCTGTTCATATCCTTTGACCATTTATCAATTTGAGAATAATTTGTATTCTTGTAAATTTGACTCAGTTCTCTCTATAGTTTAGAAATGAGGCCTTTATCACAGATAATAGTTGCAAAAATTCTTTCCCAGTTTTCTGCTTCCCTCCTAATCTTGATTGCATTGAGTTTGTTTGTGCAAAAACTTTTCAATTTAATGTAATAAAAATTATCCATTTTGCACTTCATTATGTTTTCTATGTCTTGTTTAGTCAAAAATTCTTCCCTTCTCCATAAATCTGATAAATACAGTATTCTTTGCTTCACTAATTTGTTTATAGTATCAGTCTTTATACTTAGATCATGTATCCATTTGGACTTTATTCTTGTGTACGGTGTTAGACATTGGCCTGTGCCTAGTTTCCACCAAAGCTTTTGCTTTGTCTGAGATTAGGATTTCTACCCCTGTTTTTTTACATCAGCTGAAGCACAAAACATCTGTTCCAACCTTTTACCTTTACCCTGTCTGTTTGCCCCCATTTCAAATGTATTTCTTGTAAACAACATATTGTTGGATTATGGTTTTTAATCCATTCTGCTATCCGTCTCTGTTTTATGGGAGAGTTCATCGCATTCACATTCACAGTTATGATTAATATCTGTGTCTTTTTTTTTATACAACCTTTCATTTAGCAATCTTTCTAAAAATCCCCATCTCTCATGTTTCATTGCAACTGAGTCAGTCTGACATCTTCACTATGTTTTAGGGGTTACGATCTGTCCTTTAGCAATCATTATTTTCCCGAACCATTCCTCATTTTACCACAGACTTTTTACTGAATCTGAAACTCACTCCAATCCTATCTATTCTGAGAGTCAAGAAGTTTTGGATTGAGTCCTTACTCTGACCCTACTTAGCTTTGAGAGTTGGGTAAAGAACAACGAAGTTTCTTCTTTAGTAAAACGAATGGTTTTTCATAAGCAATAATTTTAACCCCTTCCAGGTCTCTGATTCCATTTAGTTAAGCCATGATTTCTTTGGCTCTTGCTTAGTGGTTCTGCTAAAGTCATTGTGGACACATGTTTTTCAGTGTGCTCTATAAGACATGAGTCCTGGTGGACTTTGATTTTTCATTCTATGATTCATTAAACATTATATCATTTTGGTCAGTGTGAATCATTTTTACAATAATACATTTCTGCACATTTGTAGAAATATTCAGTGTGTTTAAATGTTCCCCAAATATCTTAATTTAGCATGTTCCATTTTGCCTGGAACACTGTATTTTCCTTGCAACTGACATGCTTAGAAGTTTTAGGGAAATATTCCTCAGCACCATGGCAGCTGGTGACAATGAGAGTTACAATCAGCAACTCAAGGTTGCCCTGGAAGACCAGAAGATGCCATGGCAACAAGATTGAAGGCCTGTCAGAATTGCAATAGTCCTAGTGTTCATATAGAATCATGGGACCCTTGTGTCTCTGAAGTTGTTAGACTTTCTATTTTCAGTAAGTAAACCATCACATTTTCTGTTCATGTTTATAGTTACTCTAGATTTAGTACCCCTGAAATAACAATATCTTCTGTGAGTAGACTATAACGAATAAACTTTAGGGGTATTTGGCACCTGTTTCTTTTCCATATAAGTCTTTAAGACTCTTTGATTTGGTTCTGTAAGTAATATTTTACTTCACTGGACTGGATATTCCCTCCATGGACAGATCACAACTCCTTCATACCTATGCATCCCTTATGACTCTTGCCCATATTTCACTAATAAGGTTTACCCATCACACTGGAGACCTCCTTCTCGTGTTTTTTGATGTTCAGGAAAGTTAGTATTAACAATAACAGTAATAATATCATAAGAAGGAGGAAAAGAAGGAGAAGAAGGAACAGGAGGAGGGGCTGGGTATAATATGGGTGCTTGATGGTAAAGAAGGCATTGCCTCTTACTAGATCACTGAGACCCTTCTTCCTTCCAGGGTCTGAAGACTGAATTATTAGAGACCCAGACTACTCTCTTTTGATTTAATCACAGATGTATCCTGTCTCTTCAGAGACTGAATTCTATATTTGTCTCCAACTTGATAATATTAATGCCGCATACATGCCTGTTTTCACACTTGCCTCTTCTTCTTCTCTTTGGTTGTATCAAGTAAAGCTTTTCCTCTAAATGAGTTAAATTATGCCAAACCAAGCCATTTAACTTTCAACATTTTTTGATCAGTCTGTCTCTTATGTAGAAATTTCCTGGACAAAACTGGAAAGCCAGATGTTTCACTATTTCCTTACAATAACAGACACAATGATATCTGGTTAACATTTATATGGTGCTTTAAGGGTTGCAAAATACTCTATTTATTTTTAATTTGATTTTCACAAAACCCATAGGAGATATTTTTATCCTCCTTTTACAGATGAGGAAACCAAGGTAGAAAAAGGTTAAGTGACTTGTCCAGTGTCACGCAGCTAGTAAATATCTGAGCCCAAATTTGAATTTTAGTCTTCCTGACTTCTGGTCAGAACTTTATCCACTTTGTCACCTAGCTGCCTCTAATAAGATATATAGTGGTAAAGAAAAAAAATGGATTCACTACTTGGGTGAGCATGAATTTTTAAGTGTATGTTTTCTCTGAATTCTATAGGATACAGCCTCTTTTTTTTTTAGGAATAATACTATTAAATAAATAATAACTTTAGAAAGCTAATACTCTAAATAACAAGAAACCCATAAAATTAAGGACCCAGTGATGTAAGAAGACGAAACTGGTTACAAAGGAGTAGAACGTTTTTAAATTTGGTTGTTGGTTGAGACTGGGTATTAAATTATTTATTTGCGTGACTATTCTGGCTAAAACTAATACTGTTTGGAAAGAAAATAAAAGATAGCATCACCCAAGAAATCTGAGTAAGCTAACAAAGCTCTTCATATGCTCACCCACTGGAAAGGACACACAAAAAACATGACAGAATAGCAACCAGTTACCAAATTTTGTGTGATACAATCGAATCCTTTATATCCTCAATAAAGACAGTTGTCCTTGTTCAAGTACCTGGGAATCTTTAGACTCATCTTTGTCCCCATTGTTTATGATCTTTTTATTCAGATATTCAAGATTTCTCTCCCAACTTCATGTACGCCAGACTTCTCCCCCATGGGACTAAACTTATCACTTCATCCTGTTTGCTGAATGGAGTCTTTCTGAAATTGGAGTTGGGGGAGGACAGAGGTGGGGAGACAGATAAATTTACAATCCAAAGTACCCAAATTGAGTTCATAGATCTGCCTCATGTGCTTGTCTAGCCTAAAAATGCCAAAGCAGTAGGTTCTTTCTGGGTTACACATCCAAAGGACTGAGTGCCAATCAGGAAGACAAAGTGAGTCATCCACCTGGGCAGTGGCCATGGCACATGCACATGCACACTGTGCGTCACCAAAGGTCCTGATCCATGGTGTCAGATGAACCCAAACACTCATTGTGGAAACACAGGAGATGACTCAATCTGCTAGGGTTTTCGTACATGTCATGTGTTTTTGTTTTGCTTTGTTTGGATTTAGTTTTCACTATACAGTAATTCATTTCCCTCCCTCTCTCTCTGGGGTAGGCTTTTTAAATTTCTGCCTCAATAGGCAAGTGTCAAAAGTAGGCTCCTAAAAGTCTTTCTTTCCTAAGTGATGAAATGTCTAAGGTGGAGGATAGGAGCCTATCAATTTACCTTTGTACTTGAACTACTTAGATAGGGTAGTGTATTGTAAAATGCAAAGCTTGTATTTTCACACTCTGTAATGCTGAGGAAGGATGAAAAGTTTTAACTTATTTATTTCTTCTTTAACCTTTTTCTTACACACACACACACACACACACACACACACACACACATACACACACACACACACACACCGCAAACATTCTCTCACTGCCAAACAATATTCTATTAACATGGATTCATGGTCTTCTAATTATCATGTCATATTAAGTTTTGTCGATGACTTCAGGCTACTAACACCTATTGCTAGGGCTGTCCCTCCTAATGGATCTTCCTGCCTTAGATCCCATCTTTCTCTGATCCATCTTCCATATAACTGCCAAAGAGATTTCCCTTGCCCCAATCATGATACTCCTCTACACAATAATTCCCATCTGCTTCCAGTGTCTTCTATGGCCAAAGGGAAACCTCACTAGCTTTTTAATCCCTTCATATCTTCTTTTCTCAACATATATCACTCTAGTAGTTCCTTAATCTTGGACTATGGACCCACAAGTAGTCTGTGGTTAAGTTTCACAATATCTGTTCATTTTAATGGGAAAAGTAGTAGATAAATAGACAGACAGATAGACAGACAGGCAGACAGACAGGCAGACAGACAGACAGACAGACAGACAGACAGACAGACAGACAGATAGATAGATAGATAGATAGATAGATAGATAGATAGATAGATAGATAGATAGAAGATAGATCTTTATTTTTTACTTTGCTTTTTCACTTTAACTGACACTTGGTTTTTCTTTAATGACTGAAAAAATTATTTTGATAAGGGTTCCATGGTCTTCACCATGCTGTTGGCAAGAGGTTTATTGTAAAAAAAAAAAAAAAGGTTAAAAAACCTCTGTTATAATCAAATGAATCTTTTTTGTCATTTCTTATGGGTGGTATTCCATCTCTCAGTTGTATGCCTGGGCATTAGCTGTTCCCTTTGACCAAAGTTGACTGCCTTAACTTCCTTTTCTTTGTTTCCTTGTTTCCGTCCAAATGAAGCTATTCATCCTGTACTACTGTTCTCACCTCAGAATAAAACCTATAAAATGAAGGAGTTAAGCTAAATTGCCCCCAAAGTCCATTCTAGCTTTAAACATATGATCAAAGAAATTACTTTTTCAACTGATTTAAGTATTTGATATTTTCTAAATTGACTGGTTTGATTTTTTTTTGAGGAGTCACTAGATATCTTATGTTTCTCTTCATTGTTTATTTGCAGTAGAAAGTAAGGTACTGTCCATTAATACAGTGTAACCAGAAAGACTTCTGGGAATCAAGACGGTGGAGTAAGCAGTATATCTCTATAACTCTCCTATACTTACCTCCAAACAGCCATAAAATGGAGCCCAAAAATAAATCCTGAAAAAGCAGAACCATTAAAAAGAGAGGATGAAACAGTCTTTTAGCCCAAGAAACTTGAAGGATAATTAAGAAAGGTCCTTCTCACTTGGGTGAAAGGGGAGCACATCCAGGAGAGGATGTATCATAGTAAATCAGCAGCAAACTCCATCTCAGCAAACCAGCCCCAAGGTGGTAGAGCAGAAAAACTCCAATACCAGGACACCCTATGTGGTGTAACATAGCCAGAAAAACTGGCAGACTCTAGCTCCAAGGACCACCATGTACTTCAGTATAGCCCTAAACAAACAGGCATTCTCCACTGTTCAGACCTCCAGGTGCTACAGCACAGCAAGGGTTAAACAGGTAGACACCAATCTGATGGATTCATTAAAAAGGAAATACTCAAAGGGTAACCAAATTTCATATACCCTTCGATCCATCAATACCACTACCAGTTCTATGTCTCAAAGAGATCATAAAAAAGGGAAAAGAGCCTACATGTGCAAAATTATTTATAGTAGTCCTATTCAAGGTGGCAAAATATTGGAAATAAGGGATTCCCATCAATTGGGAAATGTGCAATATTGTGCAATAAGACATAATGATCAGGCAGATATCAGAAAAAAAAAAACCTGGAAAGAATTGTAAAATCTGATGCAAAGTGAAATTAGCAGACCCAGGAAAATATTGTACACAGTAACAACAACATTGTGTAATGATGGAATATAAATGATAGCTGTTCTCAGAAACACAATGATCCAAAAGAAGTAAAATGCTCTCAAAAAGGAAAATGCTATCCATATACAGAAGAAGAACTGATGGATGCTGAATGGAGAAAGAAGCATTTTTTTCACTTACTTTATTCTTTCTCATAGTTTTCTTTTTTTCTTTTTATCTCTTTAATTCTTCCACTGCTGTGATACATATGGGAATGTTTTATATTTACATATAAACTATATCAGACTGCCTACCATTTTCAGAAAAGGGAAGGGATGGGAGAAAAGTTTGGGATTCAAAATTCTGTGAAAATGAATGCTATTTTTTTCTTGATATGTAATAGAGGAAAAAAATAAAATACTATTTAAAGCAAAAAAAAAAAATAGAGGGTAGCAGGAAAGGAAGGTGGCAATTGTAGGTTAAACTTAGGGACAAAGAGAGAAAGGTATGAGTGGATGGAGTTAGAAGGTATAGTGCCAGTGCAAGTAAATCAGACACACTGAAATGGCACTACGTCTATTTTCAGGCATGATGACTTGCAGGATTTGATGCTAGCTACCAAGAGTCTTAAGTTGTACAGTTGGCACCTCATATTTAAAGAAAATTGAAAAATAAGACCCATCATTGTAAGAGGCATAAAGTTGTCCCAGTGATGGTACCAAGAATCACATATGTCATCAACTACCCAAAATATTAATTTAAAATTAATACTCTTAAAAATATAGTGGATGAATATTGCTTTCAAGTGAGGAAAAGCAAGGTTCAAGTTTCTTCTCCATCACATAACTGCCTGGGTGATCATATGCAAGTCACTTAACCTCTTTAAGACTATTAGTGGGCAATGATTGTAGCAGTATATTGTTTGATAAACTCAAGTACCCCAGCTTCTGGGATAAGAACTCACTGTTTGACAACAACTTCTAGGAAAGCTGGAAAATAGTGTGGCAGAAACTGGACATAGACCAATGCCTGACATCATGTACCAGAATAAAGTCCAAATGGGTACACAATCTAGGTACAAAGGCTGATTCTATAAACAAATTAGGGAGCAAGGAATACTTTGTCAGATTTATGGAGAGTGGAGGAATTTCTGACCAAAAAGAGATAGAAAACATTATGAAATGCAAAATGGATAATTTTGATTACATTAAATTGAAAAGTTTTTGCACAAGCAAAGCTAATACAATCAAGATTAGGAGGGAAACAGAAAACTGGGAAAGAATTTTTATGACTAATGTCTGTGATAAAGGCCTCATTTCTAAACTATACGGAGAATTGAATCATACTTACAAGAATACAAGTCATTCCCCAATTGATAAATGATCAAAGGATATGAATAGGCAGTTTTCAGAGGAAGAAATTAAAGCTATCTATAGTCATATGAAAAAATGTTCTAAATTACTATTGATTAGAGAGATGTACATCAAAACAACTCTGAGGTACCACATCACGCCTATCAGATTGACTAACATGACAAAACAGGAAAATGATAAATGTTGGAGAAGATGTGGGAGAGGTGGTATACCAATTCATTGTTGGTGGAGTTGTGAGCTGTTCCAACCACTCTAGAGAGCAATTTGGAACTATGCACAAAGGGCCATAAAAATGGGCATGCCTTTTGACCTGGCAAAACTGCTTCTAGCACTGTATCTCAAAGAGATCATAAAAATTGGAAAATTGCCCACATGTACAAAACTATAGCAGCTCATTTTGTGGTGGCCAAGAACTGAACATTGAAGAGATGTCCACCACTTGGGGAATGGTTAAATGAGTTGTAGTATAAGCATGCAATGGAATACGACTGTGTGATAAGAAATGATGGACTTCAGAAAAATCTGGAAAGACTTATGTGAACTGATGCTGCACTAGTGAAGTGAGCAGAACCAGGAGAACATTGTACAAAGTAATTGCCACAGTTTTTGAGGACTTGATTTTGATGGCTTTCTCAGCAATGCAAGGACCTAAAATGTTTCCAAAGGACTCATGTTGCAAAATGCCATCCTCATCCAGAGAAAGAACTATGGAGTCAGAACGCAGAGTGAAGAAGATTATTTTCTCTTTTGTTTTGCTTTGTTTTGTTTTTTTCTCATGGTTTCTTCCATATGTTATAATTCTTTTATGCAACGTGACTAATGTTAAAATGTGTTTAATGGGCATGCATGCGTAGAGCCCATATCAGATTGCTTGCCATCTTGGGAAGGTGGGGAAGAAAATGTAAAAGTTGCAGAAGTTAATGTTGAAAACTGGAAACAAATGAAGTAATGAATTTTTGGGTGAAAGACTATTAGTTGGAAAGAAATTATAGAGCTGCTTTGGTAGGGAGAGTCCCTTATAACAAAAATATCACAATTACAGGCCCCACTAGCAGAGACTAATTTTTTTTAATCAATCTTGTTTCTCCCTTGTTAATCATATTGGAAAAGAGTCATTAAATTTAGCCAAGATTATAGATCCACTGTGCAGTAAAATGCCCAAGGATAACCACCATTCTATTAATACCATCTAAGAATTTGATGGAGCACAAGGAACTTCAGAATACAAGAAACAAATGATTTCAAGCACTGACAGGCTAATTAATTCCAAGAGAAAAACTCTACAAATTCCCCGGTTCATTCTTTTATTTTTAGAGGAGCAAGGTGGACTTTATCCCACTGTAAATATGTATGACTTCTAGCCCATGTGTGTTGTCATTGTCCTGTTCATCCTTAAGACCATGCCATCAGAGAAATGATGACATGACTTACACTGGATTCATTTTGAGTGAAGGAGGGCTGTGCAGGTCACTAGTCTCACTCCTCCTCCAGAGCCATTTGAATCCAGTGACCTGATATTCCTCAGGATAACTGGAGATGGCCCAGGATGCACCGGGAGACCTTGAGCCTTTTAGGCCAAGGTCTTCGCAGATACTCACTTAGAGTGAGGAGGCAATGCCCATTCATTGAATAGACCTGTTTAAGAAGTAGCCAGGGTATGGCCCCTTTAATGAGGTGAAGAAAAGAAAGTCATCAGGCTGGGTGGAAAACAGCAACAGTTACTATTGATAATCACTGTAAAGCTAGGGGGGTCCAGGAGCCCTTGACAGGGGCCCCTTGGAGTCCCAATTTCAGAGTGTAGTAGGTTTACAGTTTTGGGAGAGGACTTGGGATGGGAAGGGAAGGGAAGGGAAGGGAAGGAAAGGGAAGGGAAGGAAAGGAAAGGAAAGGAAAGGAAAGGAAAGGAAAGGAAAGGAAAGGAAAGGAAAGGAAAGGAAAGGAAAGGAAAGGAAAGGAAAGGGGAAAGGGGAAAGGGAAGGAAAGAAAAGGAAAGGGGAAAGGGAAAAGGGAAGGGGAAAGAGGAAAGGAGGCAGTAAAACCCAGATCAACTGGGCAACTTTTGGCCATCCAAATTTACCTTCCATTGGAGAGGAGAAGGAAGGGGAGGAAGAGGCAGACAGGAGAGGAGGAGGTAAGGTACCCAGCTAACATTCAGCCAGTTGCATCTACTCACAGGATCATGTTTGTCCTTCGTTGCTGAAGAAGACCATACCATCAGAGAAATGATGACGTGACTTGCACTTGACTTTGTTTTGAGTGAAAGAGGGCTGTGCTGGTCACTAGCCTCACTTCTTCTCCAGAATCCAGTGTGTGTATTTATAATAAAAGATGTCACCATGTTATAGTAGGAGCCTAAGGGGAGGGAGAAATTTTAGGGGTCAAGGTAGAGAGAGAGTATACAGGGACAGGGTACATTAGATAATGGTGCAAGCTTCCTAGAGGAATAGTTAGCAAGAAATTACAAACTGTATTAGCTTTTGCGAGGGGATTCTGATGCAGTTAGCTTGTGAAATGGAGGTCATTAGTCATGCCTATAACCAATATGTGGGTAACCAATATAGTTCTCAATTCACTAAGTCTGCTAAGTATGCAGTATTACCTTGTAAGACACACGTCATCAAGGTTACATTGGGGAATTACTTTCTTTTCACTTCCGTTAAAACTTTTCTTCCTAAAAGCTTTCTCTTGTTTTGTTTTGTTTTTGTTAAGGTGACCTTTATGGTGTCGGTGAGTGAAAGCAAAGGGATGGGTGGGTGGGAATAGGGAGAGGAGGTGTGGTCCTAGGAAAACCATTCAGTTTGGTCCCCAAAATGTCTACTTTTCCACTCAAAAGTAATCATCTGAGTGCTTTGATTAAAAAACAACTCAGATATAGCTTTTATTTTGCATTTCACCTGAATATTGACCCACAAAGTGTGATAATTGCTTTGAGTTTCAGAAGTACACAACTGTGTGCTTGCCAACAATAGTATAAAATGTTAAAAGATTATCCGGATTATCACCAATGGATTCTTCATGGAATCCCTAGAGTATTGATGCTTGAGAGGTGTACATTTCAGTCTCAGTTTGGTATATCAACACTTTAGAATTTTCAATTTCTCTCTGTTTTCTCACTGACATCAGCTATATGATGGTCCAAGTTAACAAAGAGGGGGGGTAATTGATTATCATTTTGCAAAGAATCAATTGATCGAAGATAAACCTACAAATCACAAGGAACTGTGGAAGAAACAAAAAAAATGTAAAGTGTGAACTCTGGCCCTCATCATACAGGTCTTTCTTATATTCCACCCTGCTCAGTAATATCTTTGCTGAGCATGCCTTTGTTTCAGGGCAACTCTCACACACCAGACTGCAGGGGTCATTTGAACACTAACTATACCGATGAATAAGGTGCATCAGGGGATCTAGTTTTCAAAGCACTGATTCTGAAAACAAACAACATGAATCCAAACCCTGATTCTGATACTTGTTAACTATTTGATCTTGGACAAGTAATTCAATCTTCAGAAACTTCATTTTCTTCATGTGTAAAATAAAAGAATATAACTAGATACTGTAGTAGGTCTTTTCTAGCTCTACTAAACATACAAACCTACATTATTATCTATAGTTTAGAGTTGTATCTTATGTACAACACACAATTAATGGGGGTAGATTGAATTAATGTTAATAAAATGGTCAAGTCTGTCTATTTCTAACTTGATGGGAAAAACAATATATTGAGAGTGGAAGGGAGGAGAATTATTGTATCACTTTGTGGGTGTGTTTGTGAAGGTTCATGTGAGAATCTCCTGAAATTCTTACCATAACAAAGACTAAAATATAAATGCAGAGCTCAAAACTATTATGGTTATCCACTGGAAAATTTTACTAAAGAGCCCAGAAATTATTTTTTGTTCATATTTATTAAATCCTGAATAATCTTATTTGTATTGTAAAAACCATTAGAAATAGAATGGGAAATCAAAACATATATTTAGTAGTCTTCCTGAGTGCAACTTTTCCAGTTAAATAATTTTTTTTTTGTAAAAACAAGTAGAAGGAAATGGACAGAGGGGTAAGACCCCAGAGTGGTAATTGTTTTTTCTTTCTCTGCCTTTCCAAAATGAGACCTTTCCTTTCTAGCTCTACTGGGACTCTCCTGCTTTGGTAACTTCCTCATTTTGCAACTTCCTTAATAGCTCATGCAGACTGTCTCAGTCCAAAATAAATCCACCAAAATAACCTCCCTTTGACACTGCTATGGTCATCTCATTCACTCTTCCTCCCCAGTCTCCTTGTGGTCACTCCTCCCTTTCACATCAAACATCATCTGCTGGGTAGGGCCTTTAATATTTAAAGCTTTTAACCACTATCCCTCCTTGGTGCTCTTCTATCAAGTAACTTCCTGTCCTTTCTGGCTCCATTCCTGTATAAAGCATGTATTTTCTCAGTCTTTCTACAAAGGCAGCATGAAGGAAGAGAGCATCTTTAATTTAGTCAAACTAAACTAAAACTAGGTAAATAAAAGATTTAAGGAATGATTTCTCTTTAAATGTATATTAAATGAAATAAAATTATTTTTTCTATTATCTTATTACAGAGAATATGAACAGCAGAACTTTTCATTTGAGAAGACTGGGTGATACATAATGGGAATCATAGCTCCCGAAGGGGACAGAAAGGGAGGAAAGTATTTATTAAATCCCTACTATGTGCCAAGTACTGTGCAAAGCTCCTTACAAAGATCTCATGTGATCCTCTCAATAATCTAGAGAGGAAAATGTTATTATTATCCCCATTTTATAGACCAGGGAACTATGGCAAGCAGGGATTAAGTGACTTGCCCAGGCTCATAAAACCAGTAAGTGTCTGAGGCTGGATTTGAACTTAGATCTTCTTGACTCAAGGCCCAGTATTCCAGCTCCTGTATGACCAGCTGCATCAGAGTGGGGCTGAGTATATTAAAGGCTATACAAAGATCAAGTTAGGTGGAGCCAAAATGGTGGAGTGAGAGCAAGTACTCACCTAAGCTCTAAGACAAACTCCTTCAGATATCTATAAAAAGAGAATCTGAAGAAATTTTAGAGTAGCAGAATCTAATAGCAGACAGAGTCTGGCAGATTTCCATCTCAGGACAGCCTGAAAGGTGGATGGAAAGGATCTGTTGCATGGGGCTGGAGGAGTACAGAGTGCACCAACTGTACCAGTGCAGACCCTGCCATAACAAAGCCAAGCAGGAAGCCCCTGGGGATATGAAGCAGCAGCAGCACAGCAGATTCTCAAATATATCAACTTAGGATGGGAGTCCAGTGGGAGAGAGAAGTGCAGAACCCCAGGTAACTGCAGCAGCAGCTCCTGAGGCTATCAACCCACAGATTACATGTCTGTAAGTCATCTACTTGAAATTCTGCGAGCCAAGCTGGTAGAGTTATCTGTAAATGCTATCTCCCTCTCCTTGTTGACCTTGAAAAACCAGAGAATGTTTCCCCACAAAAAATCCTGGAACAGTGTGATCAGCAGAAGGGGTAAACAGTATCTTAGCCTATGAGGCTAGGAAAATCACAAAAGAAGTCCCTCTTACTGTGGCTGAAGGGGACCAGCGCAGGACCTGAGCTGTCCCAGACAGCCCTACCTCAGTGAACCAGGAGGAAATCCTGAGTCTCAGGGGGGTGGAGCCCTTAAGTGCCAACACCAGGACCCCAGGCATGCATCAGCACAACCAGGGGAAATGGGAAGACACTAGCACAGACAGGGTACACCAACCACTGATATTGCCTATGATCTAACTCAGGAGAGGAGACAACCCTTGCCTCACACATGACACAGTAAGCCCTAGGGTAACTCCAGGAAAACTCAGAGTGACTTCATCTGTCCTCTACTTAGGCACACCAGCCAGCTCAGCACCAGGTAAACTGCAGCATTTTAGCTTCTGACTGAAAGAACCAGAGGCCATAACATACAAAGCCTCAAGTGCTAAGCACAAGAACTATGGGACAGAGCCCCCTGTGCCCCAGTGGTAGAAATCCACTTTAAAAGCAAGGAAACGGTGGTCATCATGAGCAAGAAGAAAACCAGAAGAGAAAAGATCACAGAATCTTTCTGTGGGAACAGGGACCAAAATAAAAATACGGAAGAGATCAGCATTGAGACTGTACTCCCATCTGGAACTTCAGAAGGGAATATGAACTGGTCTCAAGCCTAAAGAGCATTCTTGGAAGAGCTCAAGAAGGATTTTAAAAGTAAAATTAGAGAAGTAGAAGAAGAACTGGCCAATGGTTTTAAAAAATGTGAAAAAAGACATCATGGAAGAATTTAAGAGGAAAATTGCACAAATGTGAAAGGAAGTACAAAACCTAAATGGAGAAAATAACTCCTTAAAAGGAAGAACTGGGCAAATGGAAAAGGAGATGCAAAAGTTAACTGAAGAAAACAATCTTTAAAAATTAGAATTGAGCAAGTAGAAGCTAATGACTATGAAACATCAAGAATCCGTCAAACAGAATCTAAAGAATGAAAACATAGAAGAAAATGCAAAATATCTCATTTGAAAAACAAGTGATCTAGAAAAAAGCTTCAGGAGATAAAATATAAGAATTACTGGTCTACTGGAAAGCCATGATGAAAAAAAAAGAGCCTGGACAAAACCTTCCAAGGAATCATCAAAGAAAATTGTCCAGAGGTCCTAGATCCAGAGGGCAAATAGTCATCAAAAGAATCTACCAATCACCTCCTAAAAAAGATCCCAAACTGAAAACATCAAGTAGTATTATTACAATTCCAGAAATATCAAGTCAAGGAGAAGATACTGCAAGCATCCAGAAAGAAACAATTCAAATACTGAGGAATTAGAGTCAGTATTGCAAAAGACCTTGCAGCTTTTCCATTAAAAGACAGGGAGGATTAGAATATGATATTCTGTAAGGCAAAGGAGCTGGGACTACAACCAAGGATTAATTACTTAGCAAAATTGAGCATGATACTTCAGGCAAGGAAATGGACATTTAGTGAAATAAGAGATTTACAGACCTTCCTGATGAAAAGGAATAGAAAATTCAATCTTCAAGCACAAGTCTCAAGAGGGGCATAAAAAAATAAATGGGAAAAAACCTTGTTACTCAATATAGGCAAACTGTTTACAACCTTTAAGAGAAGATGATATTTGTTATTATTGAGAATTGTATGTTTTTTATGTTATTTAAAAGGGATATACATAGATAGAGGTAGTGGGTATAAATTAAATAATGGGATGACAAAAATATGATTTAATTGTGTGAAGGTTGTAATGTCAGAGGTGAAAAGGAGGAGGCAGAAAAATGTCAATTAAATCACAGGAAGAGGCACAAAAACATATTACAGGAGAGGAAAAAGAGGAGGGCAGATGAACACTGTTTGAGATTTCTCTCATCTGATTTAGTACAAGGAGGGAACAAAAAAACTCAGTTAAGTATAGAAATCTAACTAGCTCTTCAGGCAGTAGGAGGAGAAAGGTGAAAGAAAAGTGAGGGGAGACTAAAAGGGAGGGAAGAAGTAGTAAAGGAAAAGGGGAGTAAAAGGGAGGGGGGCTGTAAGAAAAGAGGGAAGGGGGAGGAGCCAAGATGGCGGAGTAGAAAGATACACATATGCTAGCTCCAAACCCATAGCCCATAAAATACCTGTAAAGAAGAACCCCCAATAAATTCTGGAGTAGCAGAAGCCACACAAAAAATGGAGTGGAAGAGATTTCTGTTCCAGAGAATCCTGAAAAACTGACACAAAAGGTCCATTGCACACCAGACCCAGAGCGGAGCCCAGCCCTGCCTTGGCTGCTCTGCACCGAGAGGAGGGGATCCCATCAGGCTTCAGGGACAGAATCTCCAGCAGCCACACAGGTCCCTCCACGCACAGATGCCAAAGGTCAGTGAGAGGGGCTTTTCAGTTCACCGAGAGGGGAGCTGAGTATCTCCATAACTCAGGCTCCCTCGGGAGGCAGCAGCAGAGGTTGCAGCAGACTGGGGCTCCCAAAGCAAGCAGGACCCGGGATCTATTGTTGAAGGTCTCCATATAAACCCCTTGAGGGAACTAAGCTTTGTGTAGTGGCCCTGCCCCCACCTGAGCACCTGAACTTAATCTCACACTGAATAGCAGCCCCACCCCCACCCAAAGCCTTGAGGCTGGGAAGCAGCATTTGAATCTCAGACCTTAAGCACTAGCTGGGCTGATCTGGAGGCAAGGTGGGTGTGGAAAAGAAACTCAGAAGTCAAGTAACTGGCTGGGAAAATGCCCAGAAAAGGGAAAAAAAATAAGACCATAGAAGGTTACTTTCATGGTGAACAGATATCTCCTCCCGTCCTTTCAGGTGAGGAGGAACAATGCTTACCACCAGGGAAAGACATAGAAATCAAGGCTTCTGTATCCCAAACACCCAAAATAAATATTCAATGGGCTCAGACCATGGAAGAGCTCAAAAAGGATTTTGAAACTCAAGTTAGAGAGGTAGAGGAAAAACTGGGAAGAGAAATGAAAGAGATGCAAGAAAAGCATGAAAAGCAGGTCAACACCTTGCTAAAGGAGACACAAAAAAAATGTTGAAAATAACACCTTGAAAAATAGGCTAACTCAATTGGCAAAAGAGGTTCAAAAAGTCAATAAGGAGAAGAATGCTTTATAAATCAGAATTAACCAAATGAAAAAGGAGGTCCAAAAGCTCCCTGAAGAAAATCGTTCTTTCAAAATTAGAATGGAGCAGATGGAGGCCAATGACTTTATGAGAAACAAAGAAATCACAAAACAAAACCAAAAGAATGAAAAAATGGAAGACAATGTGAAATATCTCATTGGAAAAACAACTGGCCTGGAAAATAGATCCAGGAGAGACAATTTAAAAATTATGGGACTGCCTGAAAGCCATGATCAAAAAAGAGCCCAGACATCATCTTTCATGAAATTATCAAGGAAAACTGCTCTGATATTCTAGAACCAGAGGGCAAAATAAGTATTCAAGGAATCCACCCATCACCGCCTGAAAGAGATCCAAAAAAAGAAACTACTAGGAACACTGTGGCCAAATTCCAGAGTTCCCTGGTCAAGGAGAAAATATTGCAAGCAGCTAGAAAGAAACAATTCAAGTATTGTGGAAATACAGTCAGGATAACACAAGATCTAGCAGCTTCTATATTAAGGGATCGAAGGGTGTGGAATATGATATTCCAGAAATCAAAGGAACTAGGACTAAAACCAAGAATCACCTACCCAGCAAAACTGAGTATAATACTTCCCAGGAAAAAATTGTCTTTCAATGAAATCAAGGACTTTCAAGCATGCTTGATGAAAAAACAAGAGCTGAAAAAAAAATTTGACTTTCAAACACAAGAATGAAGAGAAGCATGAAAAGGCGAGCAGCAAAGAGAAGTCATAAGGGACTTACTAAAGCTGAACTGTTTACATTCCTACATGGAAAGACAATATTTGTAACTCTTGAAACTTTTCAGTATCTGGGTAATTGGTGGGATTACACACACACATGCACACACACACAGAGGCAGAGAGGACAGAGTGAATTGAATAGGATGGGATCATATCTTAAAAAATGATATTAAGCAGTGACAGAGAAATATACTGGGAGGAGAAAGGGAGAAATGGAATGGGGCAAATTATCTCTCATAAAAGAGGCAAGCAAAAGACTTATTAGTGGAGGGATAAAGAGGGGAGGTGAGAGAAAAACATGAAGTTTACTCTCATCACATTCGACTAAAGGAAGTAATAAAATGCACACTCATTTTGGTATGAAACCTATCTTACAATTCAGGAAAGTGGGGGAGAAGGGGATAAGCAGGGTGGGGGGGATGATGGAAGGGAGGGCAATGGGAGGAGGGAGCAATTTGAAGTCAGCATTCTTGGGGAGGGACAGGATCCAAAGAGAGAACAAAAGCAATGGGGGGCAGGATAGGATGGAGGGAAATATAGTTAGTCTTACACAACACAACTATTATGGAAGTCATTTGCAAAACTACACAGATGTGGCCTATATCAAATTGCTTGCTTCCCAAAGGGAATGGGTGGGGAGGGAGGGATGAAGAGAAATTGGAGCCCAAAGTTTTAGGAACAACTGTCCAGTACTGTTCTTGCCACTAGGAAATAAGTAATACAGGTAATGGGGTATAGAAAGTTATTTGGCCCTACAGGACAAAAGAGAAGATGGGGACAAGGGAAGGGAGGGATGATAGAAGAAAGGGCAGATTGGGGATAGGGGCAATCAGAATGCTCGGTGTTTTGGGGTGGGGGGAGGGGACAAATGGGGAGAAAATTTGGAACCCAAAATTTTGTGAAAATGAATGTTAAAAGTTAAATTAATAAATTTTAAAAAGAACAGAGAGAAGACTGAGGGAGGAAGTTGTCAATTAAAATTCTATTGTGGAGGGGAAGGGAGAAGGGAGAACTAAAAGCACAAACAGTGGGATGGAAGGATGGAAGGAAAGACACAGGTAGTAATCATAACTGTGAATGTGAATGGGATGAGCTCTCCCATAAAATGGAGACATATAGCAGAATTAATTAGAAACCATAATCCAACAATATATTGTTTACAAGAAACAAATTTGAAGCAGGGGAATATGCACAGGGTAAAGGTAAAAGGTTGGAACAGAATATATTATGCTTCAATTGGTATAAAACAAGTAGGGTAGCAATCCTCATCTCAGACAAAGCAAAAGAAGAAATAGATCTAAGCAAAAGAGATGAGGAAAAAAATTATATCCTGCTAAAAGGCACCATAGCCAATGAAGCAATATCATTACTAAGCATATATACAACAAGTGGTATAGCATCCAGATTCTTAGAGAAGAAGTAAAGGGAGTTACAGGAAGAAATGGATAACAAAACTATACTAGCGAAGGACTTCAACCTCCCCTTCTCTGAATTTGACAAATCTAATCTTAAAAGAAACAAGAAAGAAGTTAAGGAGGTGAATAAAACTCTGGATATGGTAGATTTGACAGATCTCTGGAGAAAACTGAGTGGGGATGTAAAGGGATATATCATTTTCTAAGCAGTAGATGGCACATATATAAAAACTGACCACGTACCAAGGTATAAATACCTCATAATCCAGGGTAGAAAGGAACAGACAATTAATACATCCTTCTCACATCATAATGCAGTAAAAATTATATGTAACAACAGTCCATGGAAAGATAGACCCAAAATTAATGGGAAACTAAATAATCTAATCCTAAAGAATGAGTGGGTGAAACAACAAATCATAGAAACAATCAACAACTTCATTTAACAGAATGATGAAAATGAGACAACCTACCAAAACTTAGGGGATACTGTAAAAACAGTTCTTAAGGGAAGTTTTATATCATTGAAGGTCTACATGAATAAAATAGAGAAAGAGGGGATCAATGAATTGGGCATGCAGCTGAAAAAGTTCGAAAAAGTACCAATTGAAAACCCCCAAATAAATATCAAATTAGAAATACTGAAAACCAAAGTCGAAATTAATAAAATTGAAATTAAGAAAATTATTGAACTAATAAATAAAATTGAGTTGAATTTATGAACAAGTCAATAAAACTTGAAAACCTTTGGTCAATTTGATTTAAAAAAAAAGAAAGTCAAAACCAAATTGCCAATATCAAAAATGGAAAGGGTGAACTCACTTCCAACAAGGAGGGAAATAAAACAATAACAAGAAATTATTTTGTCCAACTGTATGCCCATAAATTTGACAATCTAAGTGAGACAAATAAGCATTTAAACAAATATAAAACGTCCAGATTAACAGAAGAGGAAGTTGAATACTTAAATAACTCCATCTCAGAAAAAGAAATTGAAGAAACCATCAATGAACTCCCTAGGAAAAAATCTCCAGAGCCAGATGGATTTACAAGTGAATTGTATCAAACATTTAAGGAACAATTAATTCCAATACTCTATAGACCATTTGGGAAAACTGGTGAAGAAGTAGTCCTACCAAAGCCTTTTTATTATACAAATATGGTTCTGATACCTAAACCGGGAAGAGCCAAAGCAGAGAAAGAAAATTATAGAACAATTTCTCTAATGAATATAGATGCAAAAATTTTAAATAAGACATTAGTAAAAAGAATAGAGCAACTTATCATGAGAATAATACATTATGATCAGGTAGTATTTATACCAGGAATTCAGGGCTGGTTCAATATTAGGAAAATGATCAGCATTATTGATCATATCAACAACAAAACTAACAGAAACCATATGATTATCTCACTAGATGCAGAAAAAGCTGTTGACAAAATACAACACCCATTCTTATTGAAAACACTGGAGAGCATAAGAATAAATGGAGCCTTCTATAAAATAAAAAGCAGTGTCTACCTAATAAAAATGGCAATTGTATCTAAATTTGTGCTGTACCAATCAAACTACCAGATAATTATTTTCTAGAGGTAGAAAAAATAATATCAAAATTCATCTGGAAGAGCAAAGGGTCCAGAATATCATGGCAATTAATTAAAAGAAATGCAAGAGAAGGTGGCCCAGTCTTACCAGATCTCAAATTTTATTATAAAGCAGCAGTCATCAAAACCACTTGGTACTAGTTAAGAAATAGAGGTGAAGACCAGTGGAATTGGTTAGGTACTCATGATACAGTAGACAATGAATATAGGAATCTACTGTTTGATAAATCCAAGGACCCCAGCTTCTGGGATAAGAACTTACTGTTTGAGAAAATCTGCTGGGAAAACTGGATAGCAGTGTGGTGTAAGCTGGGCAAAGACCAATGCCTGAAACCATGCACAAGAATAAAATGCAAATGGATATATGATCTAGGCATAAAGATTGATACTATAAATTAATTAGGGGAACAAGAAATAGTGTATTTGTCAGATTTATGGAGAATGGAGATATTTTTTCACCAAAGAAGAGATAGAGAAAATTATGAAGTACAAAATGGATAATTCTGATTACATTAAATTGAAAAGTTTTTGCACAAACAAACCCAAATCAACCAAGAGTAGGAGGGAAGCAGGCAACTGAGAAAGAATTTTTGCAACTACTGTCTTTGATAAAGACCTCATTTCTAAATATAGAGAGAAATGAGTCAAATGTATAAAAATATAAGTCATTCCCCAGTTGATTAATGATGGTCAAAAGGTATGAACAGGAAGTTTTCAGAGAAGAAAATTAAAGCTATCTGTGGTCATATGAAAAAATACTCTAAATCACTATTGATTAGAGAGGTGCAAATCACAATAACTCAGGAACCACAGCACACCTACCAGATTGGCTAACATGACAAAAAAGGAAGATGATAAATGTTGGAGAAGATGAGGGAGAGGTGGAATACTAATTTATTTTTCATGGAGCTGTGAACTGATCCCACCATTCTTGAGAGCAATTCAGAACTATTCCCAAAGGGCTACAAAAATGTGTATACCCTTTGACCCAGCAATATTGCTTCTAGCACTTCATCCCAAAGAGATAAAAAAACGGAAAAGGGTCCCACATGTACAAAGATATTTATAGCAGTTCTTTTTGTGGTGGCCAAGAACTGAACCTTAAGGGGATGCCCATCAATTGGGGAATGGCTGAACAAGTTGTGATATATGAATGCAAAGGAATACTATTATGCTATAAGAAATGATGAACAAGATGACTTCAGAGAGACCTTGAAGGATTTATATGAACTGATATTGAGTGAATGGAGCATAACCAGGAGAACT
This sequence comes from Notamacropus eugenii, assembly GCF_028372415.1. Classification (NCBI taxonomy): domain Eukaryota; kingdom Metazoa; phylum Chordata; class Mammalia; order Diprotodontia; family Macropodidae; genus Notamacropus; species Notamacropus eugenii. The sequence continues at coordinate 193,581,123 of NC_092873.1, read as the reverse complement.
CTGTGCACAGCAACAACCACAGTGTGTCAGGAATTTTTCTGGTAGACTTATCCCTTCACAGCAATGCAAGGGCCTAAAAAATTCCCAGTGGAGTCTTGAGGCAAAATGCCTTCCACCTTCAGAGAGAGAACTATGGAATTGGATCACAGAATGAAGCAGACTATTTTCTCTTGTGTTATGTTTTGTTTTGGTTTGCTTTTTTTTCCATGGTTTCTCCCATTCATTTTAATTCTTTTATGCCACATGATTAAGGTGAAAATATATTTAATAAGAATGTATGTGTAGAACCTATATAAGACTGCTTGCTATCTTAGGGAGGGAGTGGGGAAGAAGGGAGAAAGGAGGACAGACGAAAGGGGAGAAAATCTAAGATATTTGGAAGTGATTGTAGAAAACTGAAAACAAATAAATTAACTAAAAAAGGGAGCATAACATCAGCAAAATATTTTAAAAGACAAAACAAGTAATAATTAAAATCAACATATTAACATTGGTAGTATAAGTTTATATCATGAAAATTACTTTCCACCTGTTACAATTTTTTTTAATAAATAAAGTAACTTTTTAAAAAAAGGATGAAGAAAGCAAAAGAGAGTGAAGATTGGGATTAAATTTGATAGCTAAGATAACATTCATGACTCTAGAGAGAGTAATTTCAGTCAAATCATGAGATGTCAAATTGCAAAGGATTTGAAAGCAAAATGAAAGGAGTAGAACTGGAGCCACCAAGTATTAATGACTTTCTCATGAAGTTTCTCCATGAAAGGGAGGTGAGATAGAAGAACAATACCTCACAGGTATGGTAGGATTAAAGTAAGATTGGTTAAGGATGGGGAGGATGTGAGTGTATTTGTAGGCAGCACAAAAGGAGCCAATAAATAAGGAGAGACTGAAAACATAAGAGTGGGAAAGAAAAAAAGGGCAATCTGCTGAGAAGATGAGAGAGGATGTAACTAAAGAAGTATATAGAATAGTTTGCATTGTCAGGGACAAGGACCACTTCTTCATGAAAGCCAAGGAAGGAGGTGATCCTGTAGGACAATCACTAAGTGATAAGAGAAGTAAAAGAGTAGAAAAGAGGGCACTGTCAGCAAAGGGCCTTAATAATTTTCAGTGTAGTACAAGGTTAGACAGTGGGAGTACTATGGCAAACTTGAGAAGAGATAGAAAATTTTAATAACTGCTGCAGTGAGTGAGAATCCAATTAGTTATGGATATTTAAAAGAAGTGCCCTGCTGTAGTGAGGGTATGTTTGAGGTAATTTAGTATAAATTTGTAATGGATCTAGTTAGCCCACTTCCATGGCTTTATCTAGTTCCTTTACATAACACATGAATAAGATCAAAGAAGGAAGATTGTGAGACTGATCCAAGGTTTTGGTTTGGTAAGATGTGATCAGTGATAGGATTTAGAGACAAGGAATTCAATTATAGAAGATACGGTAGAGTTGAAATCATTCAACAAGGGATTAATAAGGGGAAAGGGAGGAGAGTTTTGCCATCGTATGAGTAGTGATGGGCAAAAGAACTCAGTGGTAGAGGAATCAGAAATCATGGTGAGAATGAATAAAAAGGTTAGGTGCAAAGAGACGTAGAGTAATTTGGAATGATAAAAGCTTATGATCACTTAAGTGGAAGATGGTGATAATATGATTATGATTTTCTTACATGTAGTGGAACTAGAGTGGAGAAGGTCATAGTAACTGAACTTTAGCAAGTATGGGAAAATGCAGGCTTGATATTAGTGAGGAAGGAGGCAACTCACAAAGTCTTAGTATAATAATACCTCCTCGTGAGATGGAAGATATCCTGGATTCTTGAAGGCTTTACCACGAACTGTTAGGTCAAAAAGGGCCTATAGTACTAGAGTGAAGGGCCCAACAAAAAGACTGAATCTGTTTCCTAAAGAATAGCCCAGTTAAATAGGAAGAGCTTCATCATCAATGTAGACTAGAAAATTGATGGTCTCTCCTTTTTCCTTCCTTCCTTTCTATTTCTTGCTTCCTTCCTTCCTTGTTCCCTTCTTTATTTCTTTCTTTTTTCTTTCTTTCAAGTGTTTTTTTCTTTCTTCCTTTCTTTCATTTGTTCTTTCTTAATATCTGCCTGTCTTTCTGTCTGTCTTTCTGTCTTTCTTTCTCCATGGCTACCCTTAGAACAGAAAAATACAAAATGACTTTTGCTTCTGAAGTGATAATGGCCATGTGATGGAAAGGGGGTCAGGGAGTATTACACAGAGAGTCTATAAACCTTAATTAAATTAGCAGAGCTCTGAAAGCGAAATCATTGTCAAGTAGCCAACCAGTGGACATAATGCTGAAACAACTTAATCATTTCAATCTTGGCATTTGTGAAATAAATGAAGCCAAAAGAAATAAGGGAGTAGCTGCTAAATGGAAGCATTAGTCACAGATATTCCTTAACGAAAAGAGTAGGGGAGTTGTTTTTAATATATATGCAAGGACTATAAGAAACACTATTTAATGAGATATCTAGTCATCCCAGATTGCAATACAGATGCCAAATATTTGTAACAAAAGACTACCATAAAATATTTTCAGTTTATGTGCAAATTTTAATTGCTAAAGCTGAAGAAGTAGAAAAATTCTACAAAGAACTTGATGTATCTTTAAAATTGAATCATCACATGCTCTTATATTTGGTAACTTCAATACAAAACTCAGAAAAAATGGTTGTAAATATAAGAATAAAAATGGTTCAGAAAGGAGGAATGGAAGAGGTCAAATACTTCTACGTTGCAAAGAAGACACGGATATTTTCTTATATCATGGATATTTTCTTTTCTTTTTTTTTAAATTAATTTATTTAACTTTTAACATTCACTTTCACAAAATTTTGGGTTCCAAATTTTCTCCCCATTTGTCCCCTCCCCCCACCCCAAAACACCAAGCATTCTGATTGCCCCTATCACCAATCTGCCCTCTCTTCTATCATCCCTCCTTTCCCTTGTCCCCATCTTCTCTTTTGTCCTGTAGGGCCAGATAACTTTCTATACCCCATTACCTGTATTTCTTATTTCCTAGTAGCAAGAACAGTACTGGACAGTTGTTCCTATAACTTTGAGTTGCAACTTCTCTTCCTCCCTCCCTTCCCACCCCTTCCCTTTGGAAGGCAAGCAATTCAATATAGGCCATATCTGTGTAGTTTTGCAAAGGACTTCCATAATAGTCGTGTTGTCTAAAACCAACTATATTTCCCTCCACCCTATCCTGCCCCCCATTGCTTCTATTCTCTCTTTTAATCCTGTCCCTCCCCAAGAGTGTTGACTACAGATTTCTCCCTCCTCCTATTGCCCTCCCTTCCATCATCTCCCCCGCCCTGCTTATCCCCTTCTCCCCCACTTTCCTGTATTGTAAGATAGGTTTTCATACCAAAATGAGTGTGTATTTTATTCCTTCCTTGAGTCAAGTGTGATGAGAGTAAACTTCATGTTTTTCTCTCACCTCCCCTCTTTATCCCTCCACTAATAAGTCTTTTGCTTGCCTCTTTTATGAGAGATAATTTGCCCCATTCCATTCCTCCCTTTCTCCTCCCAATATATTTCTCTGTCACTGCTTAATTTCATTTTTTTAAGATGTGGCCCCATCTTCTTCAATTCACTCTGTGCACTCTGTCTCTATGTGTGTGTGTGTGTGTGTGTGTGTGTGTGTGTGTGTGTGTGTGTGTGTGTGAGTGTGTGTGTGTGCGTGCGTGTGCATGTGTGTGTGTGTAATCCCACCCAGAACCCGGATACTAAAAAGTTTCAAGAGTTACAAATATTGCCTTTCCATGTAGGAATGTAAACAGTTCAACTTTAGTAAGTCCCTTATGACTTCTCTTTGCTGTTTGCCTTTTCATGCTTCTCTTCATTCTTGTGTTTGAAAGTCAAATTTTCTTTTCAGCTCTGGTCTTTTCATCAAGAATGCTTGAAAGTCCTTGATTTCATTGAAAGACAATTTTTTCCTGGGAAGTATTATACTCAGTTTTGCTGGGTAGGTGATTCTTGGTTTTAGTCCTAGTTCCTTTGATTTCTGGAATATCATATTCCACACCCTTCGATCCCTTAAGGTAGAAGCTTCCCAGCTAGTGACTTGACTTCTGAGTGAAGTCTCCACCCCCACCTTGCCTCCAGATCCACCCAGCCAGCCCTTGGGGTCTGAGATTCAAATGCTGCTTCCCAGCCTTAGAGCTTTGGCAGGGGTGGTAAGTTCAGGTGCTCAGGTGGGGGCAGGGCCTCCATATGGGGCTCATTTCCCTCAGGGGGTTTATGCAGAGACCTTCAACAATGTATCTGAGCTCCTGCCTGCTTTGGGAGTCCCTGTCTGGGGCTGCCTCTGCTGCCGCCCCTGCCGCTGCCTCCTGAGGGGGCCTGAGTTATGGGGACACCCCACTTCCCTCTCTACCAGCCAAAGAGACCCTCTCACAGACCCTCAGCACCTGTGGGTGGAGGGACCTGCGTGGCTGCTGGAGATTCTGTCCCTGAAGCCTGCTGAGATCCGCTCCTCCCTGTACTGCACGGCCAAGGCAGGGCTGGGCTCTGCTCTGGGTCCAGTGAGCAACGGACCTTCCCCCGCCCCCGTCGGCCCTTCAGGGCTCTCTGAAACAGAAATCTCCTCCACTCTGCTGCTCCGTGGCTTCTGCTGCTCCCAAACCTGTTGGGAGTTCTTCCTTACAGGTATTTTATGGGCTGTGGGTTTTGGAGCTAGCCTATGTGTGTCCTTCTACTCTGCCATCTTGTCTCCTCCCACCTCATGGATATTTTCTTAAAGAAATACTTGTAAGATACTGGACATGGATGATACAAAATAACATCACAATAAATGAAATATATTTTATTTTTAAAAACAAGATATGACAATTTTTGCACAATCTTAGCACTGGCTTATTAAGATAAATTTTATAGTTAGGTAAAAACAAAAGAAGAGAATAAAAATGAGAAAAATACATGACAGTTGAAAACTCAATAATGAAATAATTAAATAAGTAATTCATAATAAAATTGTAAATTGACATCATAAATGACGTTGACACTAATTATAATAATTTAAAATAGAAATGTAATTGATTGAAATTGATTTCCACAAGAAAACCTTGAACCCAGAAAGTTCCTTAGTCAACAATATGACTACTTCTAATTCTAACTTCTAAAATAAGAAGGGTTCATGGCCAAAGGGAAATCATATTAGAATATAAACTTATTTGTAGAACTTTAAATAGAAAGGATGATGGATGAGGATTCTTATCTAATAAAGCTAAGAGAAAGCATTGAAAGGTTAAATTCATTTAAATGAAGCTTGATAGGGGCTGCAACCAAGCAAAGTCATACCAAGGGCATTCAAGTATGAAAATAGAAAGAGAATGACAAGTAGAAGGCAAATGGAAAAATTAGTGAAAATTATTTTAATTAACTCTTTTCACCATCAAAAATGGTGAAACTGCTACACATGGATCATAACATCACAGTTCCCATACTTTCTAAATACTATGGATTATTTAGAAAGAGCAATAAATAGAATGAAGATAGGAAAGACCAAGTCAATACGGATGCATATTGGAGGAGACATAACTATGACAGCAGTAAAGGATCAGTATGCAAGGTTTCTGAAGGTGGGAAGATACTAATGGTAAGGGAAAGGACTCAACCTTTATTCATTGTTGTTGTTATTGTTATGTTCATCCTTCGTTGCCAAAGAAGACCACGCCATCAGAGAAATGATGACATGATTTGCACTTAACTTTGTTTTGAGTGCGGGAGGGCTGTTCAAGATCACCAGCCTCACTTCTCCTCCAGAACCAACTGAATGCAGTGATGAGATATTCATCAGGAGACTGGAACCTTTATTCATACTAAAAAGAAGAGGAAGACAATATTAAAAATTACTCTACATGACATCTCATTACACAAAATCTGAATGCAAATCATCTATATATGAATCAAGGACATCTTGTTAGGACACTAATGGAGAATAAACAAGATTTCTCATGTGATATAAATCAATGGACCCCAATTTTCTCAAACATCAGCTGAAACATTTGAAAAATAAAATAACATGCTTAATTCCCTAATCACTACAGCGGAATGACACTATGCCTATTTCACAGCAATGCCTGCTATAATTGAAGAAGTTTGATCTTTTTCTAGGGGCTGCCTGGACAACTAAATTGCATTAACTACAACTTCTTGTTGTCACTAAATTACAGTAAATCAAAAAGGCAAACACTGAAAAGATGCTAATTTAGGGATTATATACAACTTGATAAATTAGTGAATGATTGAGATTTTTTTAAGTATTTATCAGACACTTACTATGTAGTAAGCATTAGGGATATGAATAGAAAAGCAAGACAGTCTCTGTTCTATGGGGAGAGAATACATATGGTAGGTTTCAGCTGCAAGTTAGCTGGAAAGACCCAATGGACAAAGAAGACAGTAAAGTATCATATTTCTTTCCATTGATGAAACCATATTTACTTGAACCATTGAAAGTATCAACGACTTTGGTGACGAGAACTTTATTTTCAGGATCTTCATTGACTCTTGGTTTTGAGGATCTGGGCTTGAAGCACATTTCCATCAATGGTCGTTTTTGGCAATTGGTATAGAGAAAGAGGATATTCCTCTTTTCAATAAGGATTTTCCCCTTCAATGAAAACTTGAGGGTCAGACTGGATGTAGTGCCTATAATCTAGACATTGCTGCTATTTTCAGCTCTCTTGGATTCACAGCCCTAAACTATCTCTACCAAGATTTGAAGTGAAGGGACTGGTCAAATGGGATAATGATGACTTGACCTTCCTGGAACAGGTCACCTCTTTTCTTCAAGGTAACTTGCTGCTTCATCTTAAGATTACCAACATGTTCTAAAGAACTTTCCTATAAACTGGGCAAAACAGATGTTCTTTCTTCTCCTAGTGCATAATAGGGTTAATCCTACTTCCCAAAGGGTAAAATAATTTTCATTTAGTTATCAGAATTCCATGGATAAAAATTCTGTGGGCTATATTAATATATGTGCTTTATTCACAAACACAGGTGAATGTAAGCTTCTTAAGGTCAGGGAATATTTGCCTTTGTGTCCTTCAGAATATATATCAAGGTAGTGATCTGGGCCAAAAGTTTCACAGGAGTAGGACAGGCTAGACTGTCTTTTGGAAATTGTAAAGTCCCTTTAGAATCTTCAAGCTTATCCTTGAGACAAAAGCTCATTAAAATATCAATATTCTTCTGGTGATTTATAACTATAAGATCATAAAACACTAGAGTTCCAGAAGAATTGGAGCTGGTGCTCATTCAAAGGATAACAGAGTGGTAGAGGATGGATGGCAACAGGCTGTTGTTATGCATTATATACAACTAATTATAAGGGAGAAGTGGTGCAAAAATATACCATCAGAGAAATGTTCCACTGAATAAGATCATTTTCTTGGTCATGTTGTGAGACTATGGAATAACCAATGATGAACCTACATGATACACTGGTATCCTCACAATGTCTAGGGAACTCAAGGCTGATTCTCAGCATACTAGATGGAACGATAGTGGTAAATTTATGGGAAGGTATGGACAAGAGTCATATATGATAAGACAGGCCATGTTCTTTATCATTGGATGGAATGTTCACATTCATGAACAAATCCATCTGAGTATTTTCAACTCCTAGCACAGTGCCTTGCCATGAGTAGATGCCAAATAATTGATTATTGAACTAAATTAAAATTGGGACTACAATAAATACTTTGTGTCTCTAGTACTTTTGTAGGCCTACTGAGTTTAGAAAGAAAAAGTATTCAGAAGACAACTTTGAGAGACCATCATCGTGTTTTTAGATATTTTTAAAAATAAGAAGCAGATAAAAATTTTAAATTTGTCACGGCAAATTAATGTTTTTTAAAAGTTTGAATATATTTTAACTCAATAAAACTAGCATGTAACTCTGAAAAACAAATACACACATATAGACACACAACAAAATAATACTTGACATAGATAGACAGACAGACAGACAGAGAGACAGACAGACAGACAGACAGACAGATAGATTAGATAGATAGATAGATAGATAGATAGATAGATAGATAGATAGATAGATAGACAGATAGATAGATAGATAGATAGATAGATAGATAGATAGATAGTTTCCCAGGGCATATAGTATTCATTATACTTGAATCAACACTGTAGAAGGCTGCATTTGATTAGAGAAGGAGCAAAAGAAGGTAGCCAACGGCAATACAACCACTGTACTGGTTAGTTTGGATTTTCTTTAATCATAATCAGGCACATTATTTGGAAACTTGTGGCAGACAGAAAAATCACTGAATATAGTTCATGGCTTTGACTTCTCCCTCTTTCATGATTTATTTGGTCAGTTTTTAAGGGTGTGGTTTAAATTACAAGAGGATTAAGTGAAAAAAGACTCATTGCTGATAATGAAGAATATTTAATACACTGAAAAGGTTTGTAAGAGAAACATTCTTTTTCAATCTTCATGTCCCACAGTATGGACCACATGAGCATTTTGCATTAAGTTTATGTGAGCTGAGTTGTGTTTTTATTAATTCATACAAATAAATTCCTCACAAATCCAAATGGTCACTGAAGGATTAATTACTTCTTATTGTCTAACTACACACTTTGCATAAACAAAAATAATTCCTTAATTCAACACTTCTTAAACATCTACTGTGTGTAGATCTTTATGATTAGGGCTATGAGAAATTCAGCTTTTAGGTAAGCCATAGTCTCTACCTTCAAGAAATTTGCAGTCTAGCAGAGGAATAAATGACAAACCCCAATTACTATAGTATAAAATATTACATGCTGATCATACTTTATTAGAAACCTATAGAAGTGAAGTGCTTTATAAAGTTCATGGGTAAAGATGGTTGCTAATTGTGATGGCAAGGGAAGTGGTCATGGAATAAATGACTCTTGATTTAGGTAATAGCATGTGAAGGAATTTGATAGACAAAGATGCATGTGAAAGATATTCTAAGTATAGCAGACGATTTGAGACAAAGCACAGAAATAGTGTGGTTCAGTGGATTAGATGAAGAACTTATGGTTATGAAGACTTGAATTTGAATCATATTTTATTGTTTACTATGTGACTCTGGGCAAGTCACCTAATTTCTCTGTGCCTCAGTTTCCTCATCTGTATAACATAGTGATAAAAAAATCAAATGAGATAATGAATGGCAAGCATTTTGTAAACCTTAGAAATCTGTACTAATGAGAATCATGTTCATCTTTGTCCCATCATAGAGATTTGGTCTCTGCCTTTGTGTCCCTCAGATATGGTAAATGAGCTTTTACTTTCTCTTGCTAGGGTCTAAGCCTTCTATGATTCTTCCCAATCATGCCACCTTTCCAAGGTTACCTTTTCGTAGCACCTTTACCCAGTAGAACTTCAACTTCAGTCACGTTTGCTTATAATTGTGTCTCTAATACTTACCAAATTGTCAAGTATGTAGTAAATGTTTCATAAATGTTCTCTCTCTCTCTCTCTCTCTCTCTCTCTCTCTCTCTCTCTCTCTCTCTCTCTCTCTCTCTCTGTCTCTTTTTCTCTTCTCTCTCTCTCTCTCATAGGTGCAGAAAAGCACAGTTCCTGTTTAGGATATTGAAAAAAGTCCAGACCAAGATATTAGTTGGGAGGAGATGAGAGAGGAATAGGTCAGTGCAAACAAAATTATTCTTGAAGGATATAAATAAGTACAGAATGGAGAAAGGAATGCCTTGTAATAGCCCTGGCATGTAATCTGGAAATCCTACATTAGATTGGGGATAGCAGGAATATAATACAAGGTATAATATAATAATAATATATAATAATTAATAGTAATTATATTAATTTTATTAATAATTATAATATAATACAGGGCCCTATTTGAGAACTATGAATTGACGCCATAACACCCAACTAGATGATAAATGTGGAGTAGAGGGAAGGATCAAGGATCACAAGGTTTTGAATATGAGACATTGGGCAAATGCTGCCTCCCTAGATGAAGAAAGCAAAGTCAGAATGCTGTCATAGAGAAAGAGGAACACATTTAAGGGAAACATTGATGAATCTGGTTTAATCACAATATATACAAATATAATCTGGATTGAAGTATTTTGTTGCTCTTCATAGGTAGGCTTTATCAAATTGTATCTTGGTTTTTCCTCTAAATAAAGTATTTTGAGTAGCCCCCATTGTGAAATGAATAGCTTGAACTAATTATATCCTTGGACATTTTGCTCCACACAATTTAAGGGCTAAATTAGATTGTCATTTTTATGTGTTTATAAAATCTCATTTTTCTTGATTTATTTTAACATTACAAATATTTACAAATTGCTTCTACTTCACGAGACATCTCTTATAACAAAGTAAAAGAGTTAAACAAAATAAATGATCCAATAATCTCATCTGGAAGGGCATGTAATATTTCATATGTATAACCAACCCCATACTTGAAATTTTCTTTTTTTAAATGAACAGAAATGTATTTTTTCTCCCTCCTTTTCCTTACCCCATTGAAAAAACAAGAAAGGAAAAATGAATTTCTTGTAATAAATATGAAGAGTCAAGCAAAGCAAATTACCTTCATGGCTTTATAGATGTATAATCATTCTACAACCTCTCTGTAATGGATAGCATGTTTTCCCCTTTCTCTGGTATCATGAATGCTTAATGTAGTGACTATAATTCTTATAGCTTTCAAAGTTGCTTTTCAACAATGTTGTTATGATTATGCAAATTGTTCTCCTGATTCTTCTAATTCCATTCTTCATCAGTTTAAAATTGAGGTTATTTAACCTCAGAATTATTCCCTTTCATATTATTGATGTTATAGTACAAATTGTTCTGATTCTGTTCATTTCACTCTGCATCAATTCATATAAATCTTTCCTTGTCTTTTTGAAATAATCTACTTCTTCAAATTTTACAGCACACCAACACCCCATCACAATTTATTTGTCCATTCCTCAGTAGTTGGAAATCTCCTTAGTTTTCACATTCTGTGTCACCATGAAAAGAGCTATCCACAAAGTCCCTTACGTTTTTGAATCAGTACTATAGTCCTATGCTATTTGTATGAGTTTTCATAGGTCTTTTTTTCTCTTTGTAGAGTCCATGGGTTCATTTTGATGAGGCACCTCAGTTATAAAATAGAAATGGGGAGTGTTAGGCATTACAGATCCTACTGTGTTTAGGATAGCTCTACTAAGCTAACTACTGAGCCCTAAAGTGTTAATCCTGATAACATAAAGTTACTTCTGTTGAGAGTAAAACCTGTCTTTCAAAGAATAACTCATTTAAAGATATGGTTTATAGGTTTATAGCATTACAGATTAAGATGAAAATTAAAATTCCTCTTTTTATGGAGCTAACTAAGGCCCAGAAAAGTTAAATAACTTGCCCAAAGTCACACAAATGGAAATGGTAGCACCAGAATTGGAACCTAGAACATCTAAGGACAAATCTCTCGATTTTTATAAGGATTGTCTAAAGATATATTACTCTCTATGATTCCATGTAACACACTGAGATACCTCCTCCCCAGTTTTCTCCATTTTAGCCATAAGACTTTTGGACTATACTACTTCTCTCTTTAGATCCCCAAGCTTAGCAAAATGTCTGACAAATAATAAGAGACAAATATTTATTGATTGTCCAATTAATTGAATAATCAATTCCAAGGATCTCCAAGTCTAGATATGGGATGAATGAATTGCTCTTGGTCCAGGGTGAATCTTCAGAGGCGCCTCCAAGGGCTTTGCGTGCAGACCCAACTCTCCCTCCTGTTAATGGTGAAGTGAAGAAATCTAGAGTATTCAGAGATAACCCATATGCCATTTTTGAGTGTAGGCAAAGGAATGGAGCACAATTAAGTCAGAAGACTTGAGCTTCAGTCTTACTTACTTACTTATCCCATTATTTAACCTATGACATGTCAATTTCCTCAGCTATAAAATAAAGGAGGTAAACTAGATTTGTTTTTCTAAATTCCTTTCCAGCTCTACATCTATGATACAACGATAAGGCACAGAAAGAGAGAGAGAGAGAGAGAGAGAGAGAGAGAGAGAGAGAGAGAGAGAGAGAGAGAGATAGGCAGAGAAGATAGACAGAGAGATAGAGACAGAAATATATAGATGGACATATCTATCTATATCCACATATATACACGTGTGTGTATTTTTATGTGTATGTATGCAAATTAATTACTCTAGGTAATCCCTAGAAACCTAAGAGATATATGCAAACAATTGCTAAGAACCATCTTAGTTATGTTCTTCAACTTTGGGATTTTGCTTAGGTTTATTTTAATTAATTGCAATGGATTTCAAAAAATGTTCTTACTGATTACCCGATCATAGCAAGTGAATTCATCTGTACATCCACTGGGAGTTGTCAGAGGGTATGTAGCAAAAAGAAAGACCTCTGTGTCTTTACCTAATGGGCCTTGACAGGAAAACAGCCAACATGTTCCCTGGCCTCAACGGAACTTCACCACACTCTGACATCACTTAATTAAATTTGTCTTAGAGCTTGACTGCATGTTAAAAGAGTATTTGCAGTGGGGAGGAAAGAGAAGGGAGAGAGGGAGAGAGAAGATAACATCCTAACCTTGTGTTAATAATGGAAATATCCGTATTCATTCTATAACACAAATTTTGTCACTTTCAAGTGACCTTTCCTTGACATGAAAAGGTCAGGTAGATTAGAAACCTAATGACATATATGTGCATCTTTCTTGCGTGTCTTTTTTGTGCTATTCCAGGAATCGTTGAATTGAATTTCCTGAGAACCCATTTACAACTGTCAGCAGAAACATACTAGTCATTATAATTTTGGTGGTAAAGCCACTTAACCTACATTCATCCTACAACCTTTACAGACTTAGGAGAAGAAAAAAAATGTGTAGTCATCATGGTGTAACATAGCAGAAAGATAGCTGGTCTCTGAGTGAAGAAGACTTGAGTTCAAATACTTCCTTTGACATATACTGTCAATGTGAACCTGGGTAAGATACTTAACTGCTCGATGTCACAGCCAGTTCTGTTAAAACCTGAGATGCAGAGCAGTTGCTTTTCTAGAAGGTATGCCCCTGCCCTGCTCTGCCTCATCCCTTCCCCACCCTGTAAATTCTCTGCAATACTATAAAGAAAAGAAGAGGAGAAAGAAGAATGAAGAAGAAAAAGGATGAGTAGGAATAGAAGGAAAATCCCAGATCACCTCATGATGCCTCAGATCACTGCTGTCCCATGTTCTTCATCTTAGGCTAGCAACCCTTACAACCTCTTCTTCCAATTTATGAGTCTCTCCCTGAACCACTTTTTGAGGAATCACCAGCAATGGACATCATGCTCTCTTCAAACCTAGTTTATGATGCTACAGGTCACCTCTCTACCTTCTTCCTGTGGTGTGGACACCTTTCTCACTCCATTTTCTACAGTTGTTTCAACTTCTTTTTAGGATTGTCTTCTCCCACTAAAATCTAAACTTCTCAAGGATTATTTATATGTATATATATATACATATATATGTATATGTATGTATATATGTATATATGTATGTATGTATTCCTAGCACTTACCAAGATACCTAGGATATAATTAGTGCTTAATAGATGCTTTATTAATCTAGCTTCAAAATTTCAAGTAATGAAGAATTTACTATTTCATGAGTTCATTCATTTTTTAAAAATTGGCCACCTCTGTTAGAAACTTCCAATTTGCTTTCTTATGTTGTACCTAAATTGACTTCTCTGAAATTGCCAACCATTACTCCAAACTTCAGGGTCAAACAAAATGGGTCTAATTGAATGGCCATATGATCTACGATTTAACAACCATTCCCATTTAAGAAACACTGGAATATGACTTTTACACGTAGACTCATAAAAAGATGATGCTCTAACTGAAAATGCACTGAATATAAAAAAAGTCCCATAGTGAAATTTCCACTCCTGACATTCTCCATTTTTCTGACTCTGGATCTGTCTGAGGTCAACACTAACCCTTTAATCAGCTCCCATCTTCCACTACTCATACTCTTCCACTGTGCAAGAATTTAACTTTCTCTAACTCTCTGAGTTGGACCCCGAGTATTCTGCTCTTTCAGTTGCTTAGTATTATCCCATGGCCTAATTTTAGCCCTTAACAGTATTGGTGGGGCTGTGTCTTTTCTCTTCTGTATAACGTGAATATGCTCCCATGTGCTATATGATTGAGCCAGTACTAAAAATAGCACCATGGAATGGAAAGAAAAGCACTAAATCTGAACTCAGAAAGACCAGATGTTAGGTCTGGGAAAAATGGCTTCCTCTGACTGAGCCTTGATTTCCTCAACTATAAAGTAAGTGAAAGTTTGGACTTGAATAAGGAGTTTTAAGCCTGGAGTTTGGGAATTGTTTTTTGTTATTGTGTTTTTTTTCATATATTTCAGCAAAACATTCTGATATATTGCATTTCAATATATTTAGTTTCCCTTGAAATTCTATGTAGTTTATTTTATCCAGTTAAAACCATTTCTACTAAAGATGTTTATATATATCACCAGACTGCCAAAAAGATCCATGATACGAGAAAGTTTAAGAATTGCATAAACTGGATGATTTTAAATATCCATTTCTAAATTTCATTATCCTATCAACACTGATAAAATATTAGGGAAGGAAGAAAAGGACTAGTGCATATTTATCTCTCTGGAGAGTTTTTCTAGAAAGATGTGTGTGAGAGCAGAGAAAAAGATACTCCCTAGTACAGGGGTGGGGGAACTACAGCCTCGAGGCCACAATGTGGCCTTCTAGGTTCTTGGGTGAGGCCTTTTGACTGAGTCCAAGTTTTATACAATAAATCCTTTTATTAAGCGGATTTTTTTCTGTGAAATTTGGTTTTAGTTAAACAGTCACACTTGAGGGTGTAGAGGGCCACATGTGGTCTCCTGGATGCAGGTTTCCTAATGTTGCTAGAAAATCCTTGGATCAGGTATAAACAGGGGTACTCAGGAGAGAGAGTACTTGAGGATGCCTATAGGAGAGAGGAAGGAACAGTATTGAAAGATGGAGTATAGTAGATACTCACAGTGGAATTTATTCAACCCTGATATTCCAAAGAGAGCTGCCAAAGGAGTAGAAAAAGATAGCCATGTTGTCTTATTTTCAAAAGGGCAACAAATGTCTGATTTCTAGTCCACTCTCTTCTGTGTCTACATGATCTCTCCCTAATCAGCATAGTGAAAATTAAATATTTTCCTTATGTGTTTAATTAGAAAAGGAATTGCATTGATGTGGAATGATAGGAGGTGAATGTTGGACTCTTTGGAAGGTCCTCAATTGAATTTCTTTATTTAAGTGTTCTATGTGAGTCATAGAACACTATGGTCTCCAAGGACTTAAAAATGAGGCAATAGAAAAGTGCGTGGTGAGTGGGAGCAAACTGCATCACATAACAAATAAAGAATGACAAAAAGAAGTGGAGTAAAGCATGTCCTCAGAGAAATGCTATCATCCAAAAAGAACATGGGCTGGACGTAAAATGAGAGCAAGAGATAACCAGTGTCAGTCTGTCAACAAGTGATTATTAAATATCTATAATATGTCATAGACTGTGCTAAACATGAGAATTGCCAAAATTGGGGGGGGGGGGCAGGGCAGGCCTTGTTCTCAATGACATCACAGTTTAATGAGAGAGACAATTTGTAAGCAACTATGCACACAGAAGCTGGGAATATTCAACAGAGGGAAAATGCTAGAATGAAGAGAGATAAGCAAATGTTTCATATAGAAAATAAGATTTTAATTGGGACATGAGGGAAGCCAGAGAAGCTAAGTGATAGAGATGAGGAAGGGGAGAGCTCTAGACATAGGTGGCACCCAAGGAAAAGTCACATTATCTTGAATGAGAAATAGCAAGGATTCCAGGATCACTGTTGTTTGTTTATTTGTTTCTTTGTTTGTTCTCAGTCTGAGTTTTTGAAGAGGACCAATAACACCACAAAGGTGATATCTTGACTTACAAATGAATTGGACTTAAGTGAGGCAGAGCTGTGCAGAGTCATCAGCCTTACTATCTCCTCCAGAGACATCTGAAACCAGTGGCTAGACTTAGGTCAAAATGACTGGTCAAAATGGCCTATTGGGTCATACGTTATGAGTAAAAGAGCAAGACGTTTGGAAAAGTATCAATGGGTCAAGTTATAAAGAGTTTTAAAAGCCATAGAGAACATCTCATATTTGATTCTAGAGGTAATAGAGAGGCAGGGGAATTTACCAAACAAGGGAATTACAAAGTCAGCCTTGTACTTTGGTAATATTAATTTGGCATCTGGATAGATGATCAACACAAGTGGAGAGAGACTTGTGGCAGACAGACCTACTAGCAGGCTATTACAATAATCTAGTCATCAGGTGTTGAATGCCTAAACCAGTGTTGTGGCAATGTCAGAAAATATATGGGGTTATATACACAATAGGGTTTTAATGTAGAAATAACAGAATTTAAACTATTGAAAGTGAAAGGTGAGAGAGAGTAAGGAGTTGAGAATAACACCTAAGTTTTGAGCCTTGCTGAGTATGAAGTGGGTGGAGTCCTCCATGATAGTAGACAAGTTGGAGGAGAGAATTTTGGGGGAAAAGATAATGAGTATAGTTTTGGGTATGTTGAGTTTAAGATGTCTCTAAGTCACCCAGTCTGAAGTGTCTTGGGCAATTGGAGATATGATACTGGAGGCCAAGAAAGAGGTTAGAATTGGACAGACAGGTCTGGGAATTGTATTCATGGAGATAATTGAACCCATGCAGTAAAACTTGGGCTGACTAGATATATTGGAATCTGTATCATTTAAGGACACATCCACACTGATGAACTCCCAAATTCATTGGGAGTATTTTAGGGCAGCAATCATATACTATTAGCAATCAAGAAATACTAGAAATCATGGCATCAACATTTCATTGTCAAGAAGCCCAATGAAATCAGACATTCGCAACTAAGAGAATAAATACTGGTTAGTTGAATGAAAGAATGTTGCATGGCCCTCCAAACTACCATGGCAGGTTGGCACATCAATTACTACATATTTCCTTATATTTCTGCTTCTATATTTCAGACCTGGAAAGCAATTCAGATTATACTAAAATGAGAGGAAGAGACATTTTAAAAATAACTCTCTGCATCTGTTGTCACTGTTTATTTTTTTTTGCTCCGATTTCTTTGGTAGATATAAATGTAGTTCCCTTATGTCAATAGAATAAAGACACAAATAGGATTGGCCAGTTGTTTCTGCCCCTTTTATATTCTTTCACTAGAAAGAGCTACCATATTCAGCATTCACTTCTGGTACCAATAGTGCTCTGATCACCAAATGAGGAATTTTCAAAAGCTATAAGATAAATGGTCTTCCTTTAGATTAGGTGACCAATTCCATAATTGGTTTCTAGACCACTTTCTCCTTTGGTTGAGAAAAACAGATACTCCTTTTGGAAAGCGCGTAATAGCTTGTACACAAAAAGACAGCTCCATTTGTTCCCTCTAGACTTAGAGCAGCAAGAGAAAAACTCCCAGTCCTATCCTTAATGATTAAATGATCAATTAATCCCCTGTTAGACTCACAGCTAAAATGTGGTAGAGATCGTAACTTCAACTCATCCTAGACTCTAGTCACTTTATACTGTATGATTTTTTCAGACTGGTTTTCTCCATAAGGATGACCAAACCCCATTAGCTTTCGAACAAATCTAATACTCTGAAAAGGAGGAGAATAGGGTTTTTTTTGTTCCTATATTACTTTTGTAACATTTTGCTGTATGGCCCTTAATACTGTGCTCTTAATTGCAATCTTCACATATTTGAAGATTTGTCATGTGGAAGATGAATGGATTAATTAGACCTGTTCTGTTTTGGCTTCAGAGGACAGAAGTAAAAGCCATGGGTGGAAGTTGTGGAAGCAGATTTCAACTCAATGTAAGGGATAAAAATAAAACAACTTCCTAACAGAGTTTAAACAGAAAGTGGAATTGACTTCTTACTGAGTTCCTTTTCACTCAAGGAGAGGGAGATCTTTAAGTGGAGGCTATATGATTCATTCATTAGAGATGTTTTAGACAGGAGTAAGGATTTAGATAAAAGAGGGACAAGATAGACTCTGATCCAGTTCAAATTCTACAATCTTTTAAATATTATTTGGTTATAAAAGTATTTCATTTTATTATACTGTGGGGATCATGAAATTAGTAGGGAGTTAACTTTCCTTTTGTAAAATAATCCCATAGTGTAATAATTATTATACCTAGTATGGAAACAGCCCATATGCTAGCCCACAAAATACCCCAAAGAAGAAGAGTGGAGAGCATGATCTAGTGCCAAGAACCATAAAGAAAACCCCCAGAAAAATTTTAGCTGTCTTCCTTGCAGGATCACCAACACTGCACATGTACATATACATAAACTTGCACACACATATATTATTTGGTTTATGCATGTATATATGAATATTATAAATCCATGTTTGTGTTCTACTTCTGGGAAAATGGATTATAAAACTCTTCTAGTATTTTCTTCCAATTTTATTTCTGATTAGCTTCTATAAATGGCCAAGCCTAAAAAGAAGAGTTTGTATGACAGTAGAGTTCAGAAGACCAAGGTTGCAAGGGCCCCTCCCTCATATAATGATGTATATGTTCAAGCATTTTAACTTTTCAATGAGTGAAGCAGCCTTTAAGAATATAAATTGCATAACAGTTGTTAATCTGTATTGATAAACGGAGATTCTTCACTAGGAGAATACATACATATTTAAATGCAATATATGTGTGTACACACACACATACATACACACACGTGCATATTTATGTCTGTATATGTACAAACACATATATATGTAAATATATAAATGCATTTGTGTCCTTATGTGTGTATAAATGTGCATACCTCACTGTATGCTGTTACAGCAGTCTTTCCTCCTCAAAGTGAATGATTTAGAATTTTTTTTTAAAAATTAAGACTTGCGGGAGAAGAAGTCACTAGAATGAAGAAGGATTGTTGAACATGGAATTTTATTTGGGACTTAAAGAAAGCTGGGGAAAGCAGGAGGCAGAGAAGATAAAGACTGGCATTCCAGGGGTGAAGAAGGGTAAAATAAAATATGTGAAATTGAGAGATGAAGTGAATGTTTTATTCTTGGAACAGACAGAAGGCCAATGTCACTGGATTGAAGAGGACATGACAAAGAATAAGGTACAAGAAGACTGGAAAAGTAGGAGGGAGATGTCATAAAAGACTTTAAATGCCAAACAGGATTTTGTTTTTCATTCTAGAGGTGTTACATAGCCACTGGAGTTTGTTGAGTAAAGAGAGATATAATTGAACCTGCACTTTAGGAAAAGCATGTTGATGACTTAATGGAAGATGTATTGGAGTGGGGAGAGATTTGGGACAGGCAGATTAACTGGTAGACTAGTGCAATAGTTCAAGTATGAGATGATGAAGCCTGTACCATAGAGGGGCAGTGTTAAAGGAGAGAAGGAGCATATTGGAGAGATGTTGCAAAAGTGAAATTGACAGGACTTGGCAACAGATTAGTTGGGGGAGAGTGTAAGAGATAGTGCAGAGCCAAGAATGTGACCCTGAGGGTGGGAGGATGATGTTGTCCTCTACAGTAATAAGAGAGTTAAAAGGTAGGAGAGATTTGGGGGGGGGGGGGAAGGTAAGGAATTCAATTTTGGACACATTGAATATAAGATATCTACTAGACATCCAGTTCAAGATATATGAAAAACTGATGGATGTGCAAGGCTGAAGGGCAGCAGAGAGGTTAAGTCAGGATAGGTAGATTTGAGATCTCTCAGCATAGATAAAATAATAAAACACATGGGAGGTAAGGAAGTAGTGAAATAGTATAGAGGGAAAAGAGAAGAGGGCCCGGGACAGAACCCAGTGAGATATCTACAATTAAAGAGCATGATCTTGATGAGCACTTAGAAAAGGAGAATGAGATGAAATGACCAAATAGGTAAGAGTAGATCCTGGAAAGAGTAGTGTTCCAAATACTTAGAGAGAAAAGAGTATTAAGGAGGAGAATGATCAAGTATCAAAAGACACAAATAAATCAAGGAGAATAAAGATTGAGAAAAGACCATTGAGGACTTTGTATGTACTATCTGCCCCAGTACCTCTCCCTCTGATTATGTGGCTTCTTCTAGGATCTCCATTTAAGTAATGTGCTCAGGTCAACCACCTCTTCATTCTCACCAAACTCTGATTGACACTTCCCCATCATGCTTTTGAGTCAAGTATTTCCATTCCCACTCTGACCCTGTACTCTTTTCAGCTTTTTTTATGTGCTATTTTCCCCCATTGAATGTAAGCTCCCTGAGTACAGAGGATGTCTTTATTTTTATTACACACACACACAGACACACACAGACACACACAGACACACACAGACACACACACACACACACACACACATATATATATATATAACCAGTACAATTCTGGGTACATAAGTGCTTAATAAAATGGATACTGATCACTGTTCTATTGATTATTTTATAGTGTACAGTCCAACTCAGTTGTTGCAATTATCTAAGCAAAACTCACTGGCATTTCAAAATAAAAACACAATAATAATTTAGAAACTGGAAATCCAACAGGTATTAAAGCATTACTTAATAGTTGCAATCATTGTTATTCCTAACAGTGAAGGAATATACTCATTGTTGTCTTAAACTTACATTTTAAAATGCCTTAAATATTTAACAGATATTATTAATATAATATTATACATACATATACAATACACCAGCTACAGAAAATGTAAGACTACCTGGCTCTCTATGACATTTTAAAGTTTTATCTGGAATACTAGTTGAATGGACAGTAGTGGGGCACCTTGTGAGCAAAGATTTCTAATACTCCAAAAGAGACCCAAAGGGCTTTAGCTTCAAAAATAAGATTTGTGGGCATAGTGAACTCTGGCAACACTCCAGCGTAATTTGTACTTGTTCCTAGAACTGTCAAGTGATTTGGGACTTCAGTCAATACTGCCTGTTATAGACCAGATACCTGTAGCACCAGTGTGATACCTGTAGCAGCAGTCATGAATATGCTGGCACAATTCTGAATTGCAAAATACAACAGGCTCTCCACATGGAAGACAGAACAAAAACATTTATTCAAACACCAGAAAACCAAATCCATCATAGCCACAAAGAAACCTATTATAGTAACCAAGAAGTCTATACACATTATCAGACCTTCCCACAAACAGGTTCCCCTAAGCAAAGTACCCTTCTCTCACTCACAGCCAGC
This sequence comes from Notamacropus eugenii, assembly GCF_028372415.1. NCBI lineage: Eukaryota > Metazoa > Chordata > Mammalia > Diprotodontia > Macropodidae > Notamacropus > Notamacropus eugenii. The sequence continues at coordinate 193,559,823 of NC_092873.1, read as the reverse complement.
TGCTTGCTTCCTCTGTCTTTCCCAGCTCTGACTAGTCTGACCAACTTCCTCTCAGCTCTGCTCCAGTTCTGCCTCTTCCTGTTCCACCCATCCTGCTCTACTCTTTCCAGTTCTACCTGTTCATCAAGCTCCTCCTACCTTATATGAGTTAGGCTTCCTTGTGATTTAAGCAGGTTACATGAGCCTATTAATGGATGGGAAAGATCTTTAAATTAAGCAAAAAAAATGCATTGAAAATATAATACCTTATCTAATTATGTATTTCATTAAGTCATAATCCATTCACAGAGGAAATTAGTGAGTGCATATATTTTTGTGTGCATATTTGTGTTTAATAGTCATATATTGTTCCTTCTGCAATTTAAGTCCACTTTTTTTGATTTTTTCAGGGGGAAACATGACTATCTATGAAACTGGATCTTGACTCCTTCTGTAGGATGGGGAGATTGATTAGATCTATGATTTTATTGTCATAAATAATATGAGGGATTTCTAGGTAAGCAATCTTCCTCAACGATGGAAGGAGGCACCTATCCTGAAATTCAAAGTCTTAAAAAGTTGTCCATAGCACTAAGAGGTAAAGTGATTTGTCCAGGGTCAAACAGCAAGTATAGATCAGAAGGAAGATATAAATCAAGATCTTCCTAACTTTAAGGCCATCCTATCTGTTTTGCCATCTCTCCTCTTTTTTACAAATTTCTCCCATAAAAATTTCTTTTTTTAATGACTTTTTAATATTAATTCTTTATATGCAGAATGCATCTGTCTGACAAAAGAACAAAAATATGAGGCCTCAAAGTCCCAAATTTATTAAATGAAAACAAATAAAAATTCTTAGTTGCATATTCTGAGCTCAAGAACTAGAGAACAGCTGATTCTTTTCAACTTTGGAAAAATAGTGCAGGAATATTTATGAATGAAGCTGTATTAAGCTTTGCTATTTTATTGTAAAAAGATCCTCTCCTCTTTATAATATACTGGGTTTTAATAAGAGGCTCTATTTTTCCTTAAGAGATGATGATTCATAAATAACAATGTGTTCTTTCTACAAACTCTCAGCTTGAAAATAATGGCACTTGCATTAATTGTGTTATAATTGCTTTGTGTTAGAAACAATTTTAAATAATTTAAAAGGTACTTTTATGTTGATGAATGCTATCTACAGGAAGTTGGTAAATCTATTAATTATCTCTTCAGTAACTCAGAAGAAGATAACCAATCCTAATAATGAAATGTAAAGTTGCTTCATACTTAAGCCTATGTAAAAAGATTGATGCAAAAAATAAAACTGTCTAGTATTCTCCAGGTATCCTCTAACTCAGTATAAATGAGATGAGGGCTACAGTTAAGATTTTCTAACTCTATCCAACAACTGGAATCTTTGTTTCTTTGTTTTTTCTTCCTTCCTTTCCTCCTTTTCTTTCTTTCTTTCTCCTCTTTCTTCTTTTTCCTCTTGTTCCCCTTCTTTTCCTTCTTCTCCTTCTCTTCCTTCTCTTCCTCTTCCTCCTCTTCCTTCTTCTTTGTCATCTTCTTCTTTTTCTTCTATTTCTTCCATTCTGACCTTCAAAAAATGTTGAAAAGTATCTCACTTTTATAATTCAAATTCTATATGCATCAAGACTGGTCAGGATGAAGCCCAAGCATGAATTAGAGCATGCATGCTTTAGCTCTGTGAGAGGGTCATTGGACTTTTACATTAAGGATTTGGGCTGATGTATTAAATCCTTGTTGGGTCTCTATCAACAGAAGACAACAGACCACTGAGCATTATAATAAATGTCGTCTCCTGAAGGAATTTCCCTTGTCTTGGCAAAGATACTATAATGGTTTACCATTTCCTTCTCCAGCTCATTGTAGAGATGAGGAACTGAGGCAAATAAAGTTAAATGTCTTGCCCAGGGTCACACAGGGAGTAAGTCTCTGAGCTTCAATTTCAATTTCTGGAGATGAGTCTCGGTGATCCAAAGCCTACTGTTTTATCCGCTATGCCGCCCAGCTTCCCTTCCTTCCTCATAGGCTATACCAAGTACAAGTAGAAACTCATCTCATGCATACGGCCAACCCTGACAAACATGTTACTTAGGAACAGAATTTCTGCAATGAAGTCATTTTGCTATTATATTCTGAAATAATAAAGAATCCCAACACAATGTATGTACGCATCATTTCTAATAACTTTTTAAAAGACTACTTTATTATGGACATATTCACCATAGACTGCAGAAATTATTTCACATATTATAGTTTATGGTCAACATAAAATGCAGAAAGACCTTTCATATCCATTTATATCCATTATATTGTGGTTCAATCCATATTTTGAGTTTGTTATGATGCTCACTAGAAGGACATTTTTTTCTGCAAACAGAATATTTAGAATTCCAATGAAAATTCCCTCTAAATTTTTTCTGCCCTCACACAAATGCCTCCTATTCTTTACTAATTTTCCCAAGCAAGAGAGGGGAGGCTTGGCCCTTGTTTTTCCTGAAAGATAGAATTCCACTTTTAATCATTTTGACACATAGATCCCTAGGGGTTCCATGAAATTTAGAGAAACACATGAAGAGAAACATGGTAGCAGGTGGACAAATAAGTTCAAATAAATAAAAACATCACTCAGTTTTTTAAGCAGACTTTCTCTACGAATAAAAAACAAAACTGTTCCTTGTGCTATCCTCATTTTCCTTAGGCATTTAAGTTTTTTTCTATTAAAAGAACTTAAAATAGTCAGGAGTAGTACGCTTTAAGTAAGCAAGTTAAAATCAGATTTATGTACAATTAAATTTTCCCTCCTCTCAAGCATTTACCTTATACTGAAGATAAGTATTTGAAGTTTTAGTAGATATGTAATAATAAGTAAAAAAATGTGAAAAGACAAGATGACTGAGTGAAGAGGATGCCTAGAAAGACCTGGTGAAAGAAGCAGTACCTGAGCTGTGCTTTCTAAGGGGCTAGAGATACTGCAAGGTAGGGGTGAAGAGGAAATATATTCCAAAGACAAGGTAGCATTTTACAAAGGAAGGGAAATAAAAAATGTAACCTTGTAGGTAGAGAACAAGTAAGAGTCAAATTCAAAGGGAACAGAGGAATGAACATGGATTCCATTATCATGTGTATGCATATGATTCTCAGATTTATTTTTTTTATCAATTTCTGACTTCATTATTCAGTTCCAAATTCACATCTGCAACTGCCTTACAGACATCTAGACCTGGCTATCCAGTAAACATTTTAAACTCAACAAATTCCATACTGTACATACATATTCTGAAGTCCTTCAATTCTACATTAGAAAAACTCTCTTATGCTCTCCCTTCATTCCTCTGCTACCACCCTGGTGCATGGCCTCATCACCTCCTGCCTGGACTATTTCAATAGGATTGTGATTGACCTTACTGACTCAAGTCTCATCTCACTCCAGGTCATTTTTCTTTCAGCTGTCTTAAATGGAGGTCTCGCCATGTCAATCTTTTACTCAGAAAATTGCACTGTCTTTCCATTACCTCCAGATTATAAAATTCTCTGTTTGACATCAAAATACCTTTATAACCTAGTCATTTCCTACCCTTTAAGTCTTCTTATACTTTACTTATCACAAGTCCAGTGTTATCCAGTGGACTGGCTGCCTTGTTGCTCCTCAGTCAAGACACTCCATCTTCCAACTGCGGACATTTTCATTAACCCACACCTGTCCTTATATCTACTGCCTAGATTTCCTGACATGCTTCCAGTTGAGACAGAGAGAGAGAGAGAGAGAGAGAGAGAGAGAGAGAGAGAGAGAGAGAGAGAGAGAGAGTAGTTAAGTGCCATAACTGTAGAAATACTTTGTTAAGAAAGGTGTTAAAACAAAAACAATACATGATCTTGCAAGTTAAAATATACACAAATAGGTTTGGTAATGAAAGTTTTAACTATTCTTTATTTACATTAAATAAATTCACAACCTGTATTATGAGGGGATATGAAGCTGATCTTGAAGCTAGAAAAATCTGAGTGGAAATCCTGCCTTAGATATACATATGTCTGAGTGACATTTAACAAGTCACTTTACTTCTCAGTTCTTTGGGAAACCCCCAAAGGCAGATTCAAGGATTTCTTATCTGCATGCATAACATTTGAACTGGAGCTATAAACAATGTGGTTACTCAGGCTCCTTTTTTCATTGTTTTTGATTCAATTGTTTTATTATTTACTATGTATTTATGCATATGTATATGCTTTTCTAACAATTTATCCTGACATATTTACTCAGCTGTCCTCTGTGCATATCTTTCTCTCTTCCTCCTCTCCTAAAAAGTGAATGGGCACCAAGGATAAGTATTTAGCCCTGTATCTCCTCCTCAAACATGATCTGTATGATCACAGCAAACTCAATGTACTTGAAGCCGTTTTATTAACTAAATTCTGATTTCATCTTTGAAATTCTAGCTTTACTTTAAACTCACTCTAGCAAAACATAATTCTTTTCCTATTTAAGCATTTGAGTTGGACAGAAATGAATGACATCTTGTAGCTCTCCAAATGCTGAAAACACTTGTTAAAACACATCAGTAACAGGAGGTTAACCTGAACCAGTTTACAAACTCCCGTTTGGCTCATTGGGATATTATCACTGTTCCCACTTGTGGTTAGAAACATAACAATATGTATACAAACCCAATTAATTATAACAATAATGTGTTTCTGATATTAAAATGTCCTGATTTTATTAGTAATGATATTTTTATAAAAATTAGATCAAAAGCATCTATTAATCATCCATAGCTTGACAGGAAAAATGATTTAATCATTAGATTTCAACATTTATAGATTTATCTTATGGATGAATCAAGAAATGCTTATATAAAAACTAATGAAATTCTGTTTGGCACCCATCAGAATTCATCAACTTATTGCATTATTATTTTTCTCAGTCAAAATTATATAATTTTTATTTGAAAATGGTTAAACTAGAAAATCAACTAGTAAGATCATTGAAAAATATGAGAAAAATGCAATACTGATAATTTTCCTCCCCCTAGATTTAAAGATTCTTATTCTCTTCAAAGCATAATTGGCAATGTCCATGGTTTGTTTGTTTTTTTCCTTTTTTCAGTCCACATTCTGCTCAATGTCTCTTCAGCATTTTATGTTGTTGACCTTCTCTACCTTCCTGGAAATTGTTATTCTCTTGGCTTCTCATATAACATACTTTTTTGAATTAGCTCTAGCTTTTAGAATTATTCTCTTTGTCTCTTTCTCTGTTTCTGTCTCTATTAATACGTCTACCTCTGTGAATATGTCTACCACCCATGTAACAAACATTTATTAAACATTGTGTCAGTTTCTGAGAATAGATTCTAAGAAATAAACTGCCTACTTTCAATGAGCTTGTATTCCACTATTAGACATAAGACATAAGCAGATAAATAAAATAGCAAGTGGGGACTATGGGGAGCAAAGTAATCTCTTGATGAAGAGTTTTATAAAAGCCTGGGGAAGAAAAACATTCAGCTGAGAAGATCAAGACCTTTCCTCCCATAAAAGAACTAGTACCTGAGTAAAAGGAAGATAAATATTAAAAATAGAGATGAGGAGAGAGTATGTTTTAGTTATAGAAAGGGCAGTCTTTGAAAATATTACAGAAGTGGGAGCCAGAATTTAAGCTTGGGCGAGAACGAGTCATACATATTGGCTGAAAAAAGAGAAGCTAAAGTAAAATGAGGTATCAAAGATATTAATAGCTTACAGTTATATAGTGCTTTAAGTTTACTTTGCGTCCGCATTTTAGAGATGAGGAAAATGAGGTTAAGAGACTTTCCCAAAGCAACTAGTAGAATATATATGAAGCAAGATTTTAAGTAAGGTCTTCTAGACTCCAAGTCCAGCACACTATATACTCTGTCACCTAACTGCCTCTTGTTATAACACAATTATTACAATGATCATGATATTAGCTAGCATTTATATGGCACTTTAAGGTTTTCAAGGTGCTTCACAAATACTATTCTTTATTCTCAGAACAAACCTGAGAGTTATTGCTACAATCTTTATTTGTCGATGAACTAACTGAGCCAAACAGAGGTTAAGTGATTTGTCCAGAGTCACAGCTACTAAGTGTCTGAGTCTAGATTTGAACACGTCTTTCTGACTTCAGATCCAAGACTCTGTCCTCTATTCCATCTAGCCAAGTATGAAGTGTGATGGTGACATGGAAATAACTTTTGGAGATCCAAAAGAATTTTGAAAAGGAGATTGACATGGAGAGAACTATGCTTTATGATGACTATTTTGGCAGCTTTGTTGAGGGTGGATCAGAAATGAAAGAGATTGTTTCTAGGGAGATCAGATGAAAAACTATTACAAAAATGAGTGTTAAAGGTTGTGATAATTTAAACATGAGAAAATAAAAATCTGTTGATTATTGGAGCCATATTTTAGTAAGGATATTGAAGAGGATACAAAAGAAAGTAACCAAGATGTTGAGGCAAATAAAGATCATATAATGAAAATCAATTTGTTTATAGAAATTCTCATTTTATTTGATGTTTGTTAAATTCAGAACAAAAGGAAATATTGAAATGATTATCAATCTGTAAATGTGTTGATAAATACTTGTAGACTAAATTTTCTATATGACAGAATTTTCTTTCTGGAAAAAATAAGAAATCTTTGTTAGGTTATCAATATCAAGATAGCAGAGTTCACTTCTTTTTATTACTTTATGATCTATTGAATTTGCAGTTTTAATTATTACTTCTATGGAGATAACTCCAAAAATTCTCTAGTTTTTCTCATTAAACTCTCATCGCAATATTCCCCAAATGGAAATTACCATTTTCCAGTCAAAACATAACATTCCTTTTAATTTTCCAATTTTTGTTGATAGCAGCAAGACTCAAGACCTCACAATCATCATTTACTCTCTTTTCTCCCTCAATTCCCTATATTATTATTTTTCAAATTAACCAATTACAACTCATGATATTTTGCATCATTTTATTCTTTCTGCTACTGCTGTCACCAAACTAATTCACATCCTTTCCATCTCTTGTCTTTTAAAATAGCTTCCTAACTTGCGTCACTGCTCCTATTCTCTGTTTTCTCCAGTTCCCTCATCACAAAATTGCCACTTGTCTTCCTTAGTTCTTATATCTGATATCACTCTTCTGTTCACAACTTGTCAGTGGGTCCTTATTACCTACTGAACAAAATGCAACTTCTTTAAACTGGTCTTTCAAGTTCTCCCACAGTCTAGTTCAAAATAATCATTCTGCCTTTGTTTCATTTTAATCCTCTCTATCCTTGCTACTTTGCAACAAAAATATATTACTCATCATATTCTAGTCTTTATTTGCCCTCTCTTCCCACAGTGCATTTGTAAAAATGCTTTAAAATTATTCTCCATAAAACTGCACCTGATCACATGTAGGTGGCACACTGGATACACTATGGGACCTGAAGTCAGGAAGACCTAAATTAAAATCATACCTTAGTATTTACTAGCTACTGTGAACCTGACCAAGTCACTTTGAAGCTGGAACTCAGTTTACTCTTCCATAAAATTCATTTACCTATGAGGTTGCTATGAAAACTAAATGAGAGAATACATACAGTGGTTTTTATGAACTCTTAAATACTATATATGTGCTGACTACAAAACCTCTTCCTTCAATATCCACCTCAGCTTACACTTTCTCCATGAAGCCATCTCCATTTTAACCAAGTCTTAAATCTCTGATCCCATGTACCTTTTCTTTCCTCCACATCTTTCCCATTCTCTTTTTCATTTGTTTCCTTTTTAGTTCCAAACACTGATTTCATCAATGTATGAAACTCTGTGTGAAAACTCCCTGTACCAAAGAAAAACAGCAATTGTTCTACAAGATATAAAGAGATACTTGACACAGTGAGAAGGTAGGGGGTTTGGACTGTAGTCACAAAGTCAGTATGCATTTTCTTCTGGCTCCTAACTGTCCTGACTTTTCTAAGTCTATCCCAGCAGTCTTGCTTTCCTGGAACTGTAGCTGATTCTGTGACTCCTCCTCTAATCAAGGAGTTTCTGCCTGAAATGGCCATTTAAGGAAATGCCCTAGCCATTCATAGCCACTTCTCTTTTGGCTCCACTCCTAACTTTCAGGAAACTTTTATTTGTATTCCCAACATTTGTACTTGATACATAATAAGCATTAAATAAATATACTACCTGTCTTTTCATCTACTATTCATCTACTCTACCTATTATCTATCAGTCTATCTTTTCTATTTATCTATTCATCCATCCCTCTATGATCTATGATTTATCTTCTCTCTACCTATCATCTCTCTATCTTTTCTATCATCTGTCTGTTCTGTCTATTCTATCATCTATCTGTCTCTCTGTCTGTCTGTCTGTCTGTCTCTCTGTCTATCTATCTATCTCTCTATCTATCTAACTATTTTCAGCAGGAAGAGAACTCAGATCTTCCTTATCCTATGATAAGCTTTCTAGCTGCTTACTATGCTGATTTCTACATTATAAATTGCTAAAGTTAAATACATTCCTTTTCTCTTATATTGCATCATAAGCCTCTTGGAAGACAGGAGATTTCATATTATTTATTGTCTATTTCAATCTCCTTTGTTTTCTTCTAACTTTTGGGGCTAATCAGTCTTTGACAAAAGCTACTTAATGGGCAAGCTACTTAATCAACTTAGATCTCATTTTCCTCAACTGTAAAATGAGTAGGTTGGATTAGATGAACACTGGATATGTTCTTATACATCTAGATCTATTACTCTGTAATGTTAAGCATAGATAAGTCTCATGGGACTCAAATAGAGATGATTAAGCTCAATATTTAATATTTTTGCATGACAAATTAAAAGCTAGAACTTTTTTTCAATGAACAGAATGGCCTGCCTATAAGAGCAATTTAAATGTTTGTTGAACAGCCTGGCCCTTAAAATGGAGACTGGCTAGTTTTTTTATCAGTGAGACTATGGAAGCAGAGGTACAGACTGGAAAAGATGGCCTTCTAGGTGCCTAATAATTGCAAGATTCTATAATTTGGCTAATTGAAATCACATACCACATGAAGTTTAAGGAGTTCAGGAAAGACTAAGACACAATGAAGAACAAAATGTAGACTTAATAAATGCCTATAAGCAGAGTAATAATTTTAGTAGCCTCAGCAATGGTGGTAATGGTAGGATTCACATTTTTTTAAAAATAATAATGATGTATCTTATCTACTTGTGAAGAAAGGATATACTGAAACATTTTGTTTAAAAAAAAAAAAAACCTTGGGGAAGAGGGAGGAAGGCGGAGGAGGTAGGATTCCAGAAGTTCTCAAATTCCTCCCACTGTGGGTCCTTGCAGACCAGGGGGCAGGAGGAGGAGTCAAGACCCAGGAGCCCTGCTGGAGAAAAACCTCCTGCAACTCAGGCCCTTTCCCTCCAACCCCACAGTCCAGTCTCTTCTTCCGGTGCTTGCCTGTGTCTGGGGAGAGGGAGCTAATCCATACTTGCAGCCAAGATGCCCAAGAGGAAGGTTAACTCAGCAAAAGGGGAAGTAAGGGAGAGCCTAAGAGGAGGTAGGCCAGATTGTCAGCTAAACCAGTCCTTGCAAAGGTTGAACCTAAGCCCAAAAAGACAGCTGCAAAGGATAAATCTGGGGACAAAAAGTTCACACAAAAGGACAAAAAAAGTAAAAGCAAAACAAGCAGAAGCTACTAACTAAGAATAAATTAAAGGTGACTTGCATGTAGAAAACAGAGAAACTAAAAATGAAGAGGTTACAGTCTCTGATTCATCAGGAGAGAAAGAAAATCTGAATAACATACTATATTCAGTGTTTTAATAATTATCTCTGTAACCTCCCTTCTTGTATAATTCAGAGGAATATTTTTATCAACTATTTCATAGAGAGTTGCCACCAAACTTAAAGTAATAAAGTCAATGGAATAACAGTTCAGAAAAGGATTATAACTACATATTTCTTAGAATTTTCTAGCATTTTTTAAAATGTACAATTTATTCATAGTATCTATGTACTGATTACTAAAAGAACTGATAAAATTGTGATTATAAAAGAAAAAAAATTTCTGGTTTCTTGAATTCTCAGAGGAAATGCAAATAATTTCAGATCTCAAGGTTGTCCCATCATTCTGAATTACTCTTAATCTGTTCCTTCTTGGGAAGGAACATTTTACGTAGAATGTAAACTCAGAAGAGAATTAAGCTATGGTCAGCATGACAAAAAGGAAGTAGAGGTACATGGAACAAGACAGTCATATATCCTTACCCCAAGTGCCTTAGAAGAGTTTTTTTTTTAATATATAATTTATTGATTTTTCAGTTTTCAACATTCACTTCCACAAGAATTTGAATTCAAACATTTCTCCCCATCTCTCCTCCCTCCCACATCAGAATAACATGTAACCCATTCACCCTTCCTCCATTCTGTCATCCCTTCTATTACCCCCTACTTCTTCCATCCCCTACTCTATTTTCCTGTAGGGCAAAATGAATTTTTCTACCCCACTGCCTGTACATCTTATTTCCCAGTTGCATGCAAAAACAATTTTTAACATTCATTATTAAAACTTTGAGTTCCATATTCTTTCCCTTCTTCTTTCCCCATCCAACCTCATTGTGAAAGCAAGCAATTCAATATAGGTCTTATATGTGTATACATGCAAAACACTTCCATAATAGTTATGATGCAGAAGAATAAAAACATTTCTCTCTCTCTCCAATACTGCCTTTCATTTATTTCATTCTCTCCCTTGATCTGTTCTCCTACAATAGTATTTGCTTCTGATTATCACTTTTCCCAGTTTGTTGTCCCTTCTATTATCTATCCTCTCCTATCACCATCCCCCCTGCCTTCCTGCAGGGTAAAATAGATTTCCACATGCAACTGAGTGTGTATGATTGCCTTCTTAAGCCAAATCGCATAAGAGTAAGGCTCACTTCTTGCTTTTCATCTCCTGCCTCTTCCCCTTCATTGTAAAAGCTCCTTCTTGCCCTTTTTACGTGAGGTACATTCTACCTCTCCCTTTCTCTTACTCCTAGCACAATTCACTCAACAGGATATTTTATTTTTTAGGTATTCTCCCTTTATATTCATCTCACCCTGTGCTCTCTGTCTATGCATGCATGCATGCATGTATGCATGTATATGTGTATATATACATGTGTGTATATATGTACACATACATAGACAATACACCCAGGTATATATACATAACTACATATATACAACACACATATGTACATATTCATACACACACACACATACACACATATAGATATATTCACTCTAATTACCCTAATACAGCAAAAGATCTCAAGTTACAAATATCATCTTTCCATGTATAAAGTTGAACTTTAATAAGTCCCTCATGGTTTTACTTTCCTGCTTACCTTTTCATGTTTCTCTTGATTCTTGTATTTGACAGGCAAATTTTCCATTCAGCTCTTCTCTTTTCAGCAAAAATGCTTGGAAGTCCTCTATTCCATTGAAAATTCATTTTTCCCCTGAAGCATTATACACAGTTTTGATGGGTAGGTGATTCTTGGTTTTAATCTTATCTCCTTTGACCTCTGGAATATCATATTCCAAGTCATTGAATCCCTTAGTATAGATGCTGTTTAATCTTGTGTGATCCTGATTCCATTTCGACAATACTTATCCTGCTTCTCTCTTTGAGCTGGGAAATCTGGAATTTGGCTACAATATTCTTAGGATTTTTCCTTTTGGGATCTCTTTCAGGAGGTGATTGATGAATTCTTTCCATTTCTATTTTATCCTCTAGTTTTAGAATATCAGGTCAATTTTCCTTGATAATTTCTTGGAAGCTGATATCTAGGCTCTTTTTTGTCATGGTTGTCAGGTAGACCAATAATTTTTAAATTGTCTCTCCAAGATCTATTTTCCAAGTCAATTGTTTTTACAATGAGATATTTCACATTATCTTCTATTTTTTTTTATACTTTTGGTTTTCTTTTATGATTTCTTGATTTCTCATAAAGTCTTTAACTTCCATATGTTCCATTCTAATTAGTAAAGAACTATTTTCTTCAGTGAGCTTTTGGACCTCCTTTTCCATTTGGCCAATTCTGCTTTTTACGGCATTCTTCTCCTCATCAGCTTTTTTTTTTTTTTTTTTTTTTACCTCTTTTGTATTTGGGTTAGTCTATTTTTAAGTTGTCATTTTATTTTCTTGCATCGCTCTTCCCAATTTTTCTGTTCCCAATTTTTCCTTCACCTCTCTTACTTGATTTTCAAAATCCTTTTTTGAACTCTTCCATGGCCTGAGACCATTACATATCTTTGGGAGGCTTTGGATGTAGGAGCATTGACCTTGTTGTCTCCCTTCAGTTATATGTTTTGCTCTTCTTCTGATTCTATGCTTTACTCTTCCTCATCTAGAGTATGGATGGATGGAAGAAAATACCTTTCCACCAAGAAAATAACCTTCTATAGTCTTATTTTCCCCTTTTCAGACATTTCTCCAGTCAATTATTTGACTTTTGAATCCTTTGTCAAGTGGAAGGTATACTAACCCAGGCTTCAGAGATTTTGTGCATAACATTGGAGGAAGTCAAGGCTTCCAAAACTTCCAAAGTAGATATGCAATGGTCTCAGGCCATGGAAGAGCTCAAAAAGGATTTTGAAAATCAAGTAAGAGATGTGGAGGAAAAATTGAGAAGAGAAATGAGAGCAATGCAAGAAAATCATGAAAAGCAAGTCAACAACTTACTAAAGGAAACCCAAAAAGATACTGCAGAAAATAACACCTTTAAAAATAGGCTAACTCAACTGGTAAAAGAGGTTCAAAAAACTAATGAGGAGAGGAATGCTTTAAAGAGCAGAATTGGCCAAATGGAAAAGGAGGTTAAAAAACTCACTGAAGAAAATAGTTCTTTGAAAATTAGAATGGAGCAGATGGAAGCTAATGACTTTATGAGAAATCAAGAAGTTACAAAACAAAACCAAAAGAATGAAAAAATAGAAGATAATGTGAAATGTCTCATTGGAAAAACAAGTGACCTGGAAAATAGATCCAGGAGAGACAATTTAAAAATTATGGGACTACCTGAAAGCCATGATCAAAAGAAGAGCCTCGACAACATCTTTCCTGCTTTTGTCAAGGAAAACTGTCCTGATATTCTAGAACCAGAGGGCAAAATTTATATAAAAAGAATCCACCGATCTCCTCCTGAAAGAGATCGGAAAAGAGAAACTCCTAGGAATCTTATAGTCAAATTCCAGAGTTCCCAGTTCAAGGAGAAAATATTGCAAGCAGCTAGAAAGAAACAATTTGAGTATTGTGGAAGTACAACCAGGATAACACAAGATCTAGCAGTTTCTACATTAAGGGATAGAAGGGCTCAGAATATGATATTCCAGAAGTCAAAGGAACTAGGATTAAAACCAGGAGTCACCTACCCAGCAAAATTGAGTATAATACTTTAGGGGGAAAATAGTCATTCAATGAAAGAGAGGACTTTCAAGCATTCTTCATGAAAATATCAGAACTGAATAGAGAATTTGACTTTCAAACACAAGAATCAAGAGAAGCATGAAAAGATAAATAGGAAAGAGAAATTAAAGGAACTTTCTAAAGTTGAACTCTTTACATTCCTACATGGAAAGATAATATTTGTAACTCTTGAGACTTTTCTTAATATTTGGGTAGTTGGAGGGATTATACACACACACACACACACGCACACACATTCACAGAGAGCACATGGTGAGTTGAGCAAGAAAGAATTATATCTAAAAAAATAAAGTTAAGGTGTGAGAGAGAAATATATTGGGAGGAGAGAGGGAGAAATGGAATGGGGCAAATTATCTCTCATAAAAGGGGCAAGACAATCTTTTTCAATGGACAATGAAAAGGGAGGAAGCGAGAAGGAAAAAGTGAAATTTATTCTCTTAACATTTGGCTTAAGGAGGCAATAACATGCACACTCAAGTTGGTATGAAAATTTATCTTACACTACAGGAAAATAGGGGAGAAGGGCATAAGTGAGGTGGAGGCATGATAGAAGGGAGAGCAAGTGGTAGGATGGAGTAATTAGAAGTAAACACTTTTGAAGAGGGACAAGGTCAAAGGAGAGAATAGAATAAACGAGGGGCAGTATATGATGGAGCGTAATATTGTTAGTCTTACACACCATGACTATTATGGAAGTCTTTTGCAGAACTACACATATACAGCCTGTATTGAATTCCTTGCCTTCTCATTGGGGATGGGTAGGGAGGCAGGGAGAGAAGTTGGAACTCAAAGTTTTAGAAACGAATGTTGAAAATTGTTCTTGCATACAACTGAGAAATAAAAAATACAGGTGATGGGGTATAGACATCTATCCTACCCTACAAGAAAAAGAGATAAAATGAGGATAAGGTAAGGAAGGGGTGTGATAGAAGGGAGAGTATATTGAGGGAAGTTGTAATGAGAATGCAAGACACTATGGGGTAGGGGAGGGGAGAGATGGGGAGGAAATTTGAAACTCAAAATTTTGTGGAAATGAATGTTTAAAACTAAAAATAAATAAATAAACATTAAACATACAGCTAACTGCAATAGAAAAAGCATTGAATTTGAAGTTCGAGGCCTAAGTTAAAATCTGGTTCTTCATTCACTAGCTACTTGGGCAGGTCTCTTAATATCTCATGCTTTAGACTCCTGATATGCAAAATTAAACAGTTAGATTTCATTACCTCTGCTATCACCTCCAACTATAAATTTAGACTTATATGGACCTATGTCCTTCATCATTTGGGTGATCAATGACAATTGATACCCACCACTAAAGAAGGAGTTACAGCACAAGACCTATTGGTGAATTGGGAAATCTTCTCAAATAAGGATAAACATGATTTTTTCAAATAAGAATAAACATGATATTTTCTCTTCATCAAAGCATAGCATTTATTAGGCTACTACTATGAACAAAAGCTAAACCCCATGGCAAACTGCAATATATGCTGGAAAATAGATAGATAGATAGATAGATAGATAGATAGATAGATAGATAGATAGATAGATAGATAGATAGGCAGGAAGGCAGACAGCTAAATAATTAGATAGAGACTAGATAGTTATTTAAAGCTATATATCTATATGCATATATTTGTATACAAGTATATACGTATATCTCTCTCTATGTGTATATCTCTCTCTATGTGTATATATATATATACATATATATGTGTGTATAAATATATATAGTGTATATACATACATATATATATATATATATATTTATATCTCCACAGCCCCCAAAAATGTGAATGAAAAGTAAAACAGTCAAATATCTAGTTGTTGTTTTTTTCTCTATGAGTTGTAACACATCCAAGAAATGAGCAAATTTTATACTTTTCCTCTCTGTGTTTACTGTTTGGGAGATCCAGAAAATAAACACTCACTTTGGGTAGGAATTGAGCTTAATGTTCAATAGATGACAGTGACTTTTCATCTGAATAATTTTCAACATTTACAAGTTTTTTTTTCTAAAAATAATATAAAAATAAGAATGGAAAATGTTAGTCTATAAAAGAATAAATTTCAAAACAAATGCCTTCAATGTAGAAATTTTGTGTAAGCATGGAATATTAGTACTGCTAATGTTAATCCTAACTGACATGTTTATAAAGAGCATTAAAGCTTGCAAAACAATTTACAGGCATTTTTTTTTTTCATTTTTCTCTCCTTCCAGCCATCACGAAGTATTCACATACTGCCACCTGGCTGCTGAACCAAATTGTAAAGAAGACCAAGTTCATGTATGAGACCCTAGGCTTTCATTTTCCTTATCTGCCACTATCCACCCTGATATGGTTCATTGTGTTAAATGGCAACTTAATAAGCTGCAGAGTGTTCAAAGGAAGGAATCAACAATACTGAGAGCCTCTAAAATCATACCATTAGGAATTAGTTGAAAGAAATAAAGATGTTTGACCTGGAAGGATAAGGGATGAGAGTTGTCTTCAAGAATCTGAAGGGCATGGAGCAGATGTTAAGCTCATTCTACCAAAAGTGGAAGAGAAGCAATGGGTGGAAATATGAATATGGAGGGGGAAACAAGTTTAGACTTGCTAGAGAGAGAGAGAGAGGGACAGAGAGGTGGAGACGGAGACAGAGACAGAGACAGAGAGACACAGAAAGAGACAGAGAGAGAGAGAGCCTACTTTGGAAAATGGTGGCTTAAGGCTTAACGCTCCCTAGAAGTCTTCAAGGAAAGGCCAGATGATTGATCATTGGGTGTCTGCCATTTAAAAAATGAGCTATAAAAATTGAATTGAAAAAGAGATAACAAAGCCCATTCTTTCTATCATGAGGAAGAGACCACAACTTAGATGAAGGCTCAGAAGCTGGAAACTTAGCAACCACACTTATACTAATATACCATATTAAGCAATAGTTTTGTAAGACAAGCAGGAAGCTTGTACAAGGGGCTGTTGTTCATGTATAACCAAGTAGAAAAGATGATGCGTGATGTCCGTTCCAAAGCTGAATAATTGTGACTGCTTTTGTTCTCAAGGAGAAATGCTTTTGCTGAATGATCACTGTGTGCAAAGGATTATAGTAGGGATTGAGGGGAAGTCAAGAATAAATACAATATGGACCCTGTCCACACAGGGCTAAAAATCTAGGAAGGAAAATAAGACATATATATACACATACAATATAGTGTCTTGGCGCACCTTACCCAACTCACTTCAGAGTTCTCAGGAAAGGTAAGCCCTTTGACAAAATGACTTGTGGTGAGTGCTTGTGTACTCAGAAATGTAGTTCACAACACCTTTTCATATATTAGCTGTTTTTTTCCTAATTAGCCAGAAGACATGATTGGTTCAAAGCAAAAGCATCAAATAAATAATATTAAGAAAATAAACAATAAAATATTTTCATCATCATTCTGCCCACATTCTCTAAGAATTTCCAAAAGATTCAAAGAGAAGAGTAGATGTACATGGGAAACATATGTTGACAATAATAACTGGCATCATTAAACTAGAGCTTTGATGTTTACAAAGTGCTTTACTTTGTGTTATCAGTTATTCATGTAGGGAACACAAACAGCTTTGGTGTATATGTTGACATCATTTATGCAGAACACATATAAATATATGCGACACTTGAAGACTGGCACATGTGTAGTGAATATGCATTGCCATTTTACACATCAACAATGCATGTGTCCAAAGTGGATGCATAAAGGCCATAGATAAAGAATATGTGTAGCCAAGGACACATTAATGTAGGGGAAAACATAAGAATGACTTGTGACCACGGCACACATGTAGAAAGGGTCTATATGTAGGGAAGAGCTGTAGCCAAGGAATACAAATAGATGGACACGTAAGTAGGTAAAACGTGTGGCCAAGGTGCATGCATAAAGAAGTTGTGAGTCTAGGACACATGTTGTTGGTAGGTACGGGGGTGGTACAAATCATATCTCTAGATGCTACCAGTTGCCGATACATTTCAGTAATGTCACTCTTCTGTACTACCCAGGCCTGTTGCCTAATGGTCTCCCATGGTAGAAATTGATTTTGGGGCATTTCAACTATATGGACAAGAGATATAGTCCCTACAAGGCATTGCTTCCTGCTTGTCTTATAAAACTATTGCTTAATATGGTGTATTAGTATTAGTGTGGTTGATCAGTTTCTAGCTTCTGAGCCTTCATCTAAGTTGTGACCTCTTCTTCATGATAGAAAAAATGAGCTTTCTTATCTCTTTTTCAACTCAATTTTTATAGCTCAATTTTTAAATGGCAGAGTCCTCAAAAAATCAAATCTTTGAAGGAAGGAAAAACCCTTTAGTTGCTTTTCCTCCCACATGGTTGATTTGCCAAAGTTTCAGCCATAACTACATTCATTACCACAAGAGTCAAAAGTCTTTGGGACTCAAACTAGTCTTAGTCAACTGCTGCTCAGAGGCTTTCCCAATTTTTTAAAGATTAATTTGTTTTCAATTTTCTACAATCACTATCATATATTTGAGATTTTCTCCCTCTCCCTAAACCCTCCTTTCATACTCCTTCCCCCCTCCCTCTCTGAGACTGTGTGCAGTCTTATATAGGCTATATACATACATTTATATTAAATACATTTTCACCTTAGGCATGTTGCATAGAAGAATTAAAATGAAAGGGAGAAACTATGAAAAATAAAACAAAATCATTACACAAGAGAAAATACTCTGTTTCATTCTGCAATCAAATTTCATAGTTCTTTCTCTGGATGTTGAAGGCATTTTGCCTCAAGAGTCCATTGGGAATTTTTTAAGTCTGTGCAGGGCTAAGTCTACCAGAAAAATTCCTCACATGCTGTGGTTGTTACTGTGTACAAAGTTCTTCTGCTTCTGCTCCTTTCACCCAGCATTAGTTCATATAAATCCTTCCAGGCTTCTCTGAAGTCTTCCTGTTTATCACTTCTTATAGCAAAACAGTATTCCATTACATTCATATACTACAACTTGTTCAGCCATACCCCAATTGAAAGGCATCCCATATATTTCCAGTTTTTGGCCACCACAAAGAAAGCTGCTATGAATATTTTTGTATATGTGGGACCCTCTTCCATTTTATGATCTCTTTGGGATACAGTCCTGGAAGCGATATTGCTGGGTCAAAGGATATACACATTTTTGCAGCCCTTTGGGCATGGTTCCAAATTGCTCTCCAGAATGGTTGGATCAGCTCACAGCTCCACCAGCAATGAATTAGTGATCCAACTCTTCCATATATTCTCCAACATTTATCACCTTCCTGTTTTGTCATGTTAGTCAATCTGATAGATGTAATGTGGTGCCTCAGAATTGTTTTGATTTGCATCTCTCTCTAATCAACAGTGATATAGAGCATTTTTCATATGACTATAGATAGCTTTAATTTCTTCCTCTGAAAACTGCCTGTTCATATTCTTTAACCATTTATCAATTGGGGAACAATTTGTATTCCTGCACATTTGACTCAGTTCTCTATATATTTTAGAAATGAGACTTTCATCACAGATACTAGTTGCAAAAATTATTTCCTAGTTTTCTGCTTCTTGGTTGCATTGGACTGGTTTGTGAAAAAACTTCAATTTAGTGTAATCAAAATTATCATATTACACTTCATAATGTTCTCTATCTCTTGTTTGGTCAAAAGTTTCTCCATTCTCCATAAATCTGAAAATATATGCTATTCTTTGCTCCCTTAATTTGTTTACAGTATCAGTCTTTACAACTAGATCTTGTATCCATTTGAACTTTATTCTTGTGCACAGCATCAGGCATTTGTCTATGCCCAGTTTCTACCACACTGTTATTCATTTTTCCCATCAATTTTTGTCAACATTGAGTTCTTATCCCAGAAGCTGGGATCCTTGGGTTATCAAACAGTAGACTGCTACATTCATTGACTACTCTGTCTTGAGTATCTAACCTATTCCACTGGTCTGTACCTCTGTTTTTATACCAGTACCAAGTGGTTTTGATGATTGCTACTTTATAACACTTTGAGATCTGGTAGGGCTAGGCCACCTTCCCTAGTACTACTTTTCATTAGTTCTCCTGATATTATGGACCTTTTGTTCTTCCAGATGAATTTTGATAATATTTTTTCTAGCACTAGAAAACAATTATCTCATAGTTTGATTGGTATGGCACTGAATAAGTAACTTGTATTAGATAGAACTGTCATTTTTATTATACTGGCTCAGCCTACCCATGAAGAACTGATGTTTTTCAACTTACTTAGATCTATCTTTATTTATGCTAAAAATGTTTTGTAACTGTGTTCATATAGTCCCTGGGTTTGTTTTGGCAGGTATATTCCCAGGTATTTTATAGTGTCTACCATAGCTTTAAATGGGACTTCTCTTTATATCTCTTGCTGTTGGACTTTGTTACTAATATATCACGTGGGTTTATTTTGTAACCTGCAACTTTGTCAAAGTTGTTTATTATTTTAAATAGTATTTTACTTGATTTTCTTTGATTCTTTAAGCATATCATCATATCATCTGCAAAGAGTGATAACTTAGTGTCCTCTTTGCTTCTAATTCCTTCAATTTCTTTTTCTTCTCTTATTGCTACAGCTAATATTTCTAGTACCATATTGAATAACAGTGGTGATAGTGGACATCCTGGTTTCACTCCTGATCTTAATGGAAATGCATCTAGGTTATCTCCATTGCATATAATTCTTGCTGATGGTTTTAGGTAGATGCTGCTTCTCATTTTATGGAAGGCTCCATTTATTCCTAAATTTTTTTTTTCCTAATTTTTCCTAATTTTTCCAGTGTTTTCAGTAGGAATGGGTGTTGTATTTTGTCAAAAACCTTTTCTGTACCTATTGAGATAATCATAGGATTTCTGTTAGTTTTGCTGTTGATATTATCAATAATGCTGATAGTTTTAATATTAGGATCTGAGAAGGATTTTTTGACTATTCTGCCTTTCTACACTGGATTGTGAGGTTTTTATGGCCTAGTACATGGTCAATTTTTGTATATGTGCTATGTACCATTGAGGAAAAAGTATATTCCTTTCTATTCTCATTCAAGTTTCTCCAGAGATCTGTCACATCTACCTTATCTAGAGTTTCTCCATCTTAACTTCTTTCTTGTTTATTTTGAGGTTAGATTTATCTATGTTTGAAGAAGGGAAGGTTGAAGTCCCCTACTAGTATAGTTTTGTTGTCTATTTCTTCCTGTAACTCCCTTAACTTCTCCTCTAAGAATTTGAATGTTTTACCACTTGGTGCACATATTTTTAGTAACGATATCCCTTTGTTGTTTATGGTGCCTTTTAGCAGGATATAGTTTCCTTCATTATCTCTTTTGATTAGATATATTTCTGCTTTTGCCTTGTCTGAGATTAGGATTGCTACCTTTGCTTTTTTTTACATCAGCTGAATCATAATATATTCTGCTTCAACCTTTTACCTTTACCCTGTGTGTATCCCCCTGTTTCAAATGTGTTTCTTATAAATAACATATTCTTGGATTATGATTTTTAATGCATTCTGTTATCCACTTCTGTTTTATGGGAGAGTTCATCTTATTCACATTCATAGTTGTGATTACTATCTGTTTTTTCCTCCATCCTCTTCCTCTTGTTTATGCTTTTAGTTCTCCCTTCTCCCTTATCCTCTACAATAGAGTTTTAATTTTTGACTACCACTTTCTTCAGTCTTCCCTCCATTCTTGCAGCTCTCTGCTCCCTCTTACTCTCCTTTTCCCTTGCTACTTCTTCCCTCCTTTTTCTTTCCCATCTTATGGCCTATAGAGCTAGTTAGATTTCTCTACGTAACTGAGTTTATTCCCTCCTTGAATCAAATCAGATGAGAGTAAATCTCAAACACTTCTCAACTCTATCCCCTCTTTCCCTCTATTGTAATATTTTGTACCTCTTCCTGTGATGCAATTTATCTTTTTTTGCCTCCTCCTTTTCGCATCTCCCATTACAATCCCTTCACACCCTTAAATCACATTTTCACCATGACATGTCACTTATGCCCACTTCTTCTATCTATGTATATCCTTTTAAAATATAATAATAAATATTCAATGCTCAGGATTAACAAGTATCATCTTCCTCAGAGGGATGTAAACGGTTTGCCTATATTGAATGACAAGAATTTTTCTCCCTGTTTAGCGTTTTATTCCTCTCTTGAGACTTGTGTTGGAAGATCAAATTTTCTATTGAGCCCTGACCTTTTCATCAGGAAGGTCTGGAAATCCCTTATTTCATTAAATGTTCATCTCCTTGCCTGAAATATTATCCTCAGTTTTGCTGGGTATATGATCCTTGGTTGTCATTCCAGCTCCTTTGTCTTATGAAATATCATATTCCAATCACTCTAATTTTTTAGTGTAGAAGCTGCAAGGTCCTGTGTGATCTTGACTGTAATTCCTCAGTATTTGAATTGTTTCTTTCTGGCTTCTTACAATATTTTCCCCTTCACTTGATTTTTCTGGAATTTGACAATGATATTCCTTAGTGTTTTCAGTTTGGGGTCCTTTTCAAGAAGTCATTCTTTTGATGACTATTTTGCTCTCTGGATCAAGGACCTCTGGGCAGTTTTCTTTGATGATTTCTTGGAAGATATTATCCAGGCTCTTTTTTTCATCATGGCTTTCTGGTAAACCAATAATTCTTAGATTTTTCTGTCCTGGATCTCCTAGATTTTTCAGGTCAGTTGTTTTTCCAGTGAGATATTTTACATTTTCTTCTGCTTGGTTTTAATTCTTTAAATTTTGTTTGACTGATTCTTGATGTCTCATAGAGTCATTAGCTTTTACTTGCTCAATTCTAATTTTTAATAGATTGTTTTCTTCAGTTAACTTTTGCACCTCCTTTTCCATTTGCCCAATTGTTCTTTTTAAGGAGTTTTCTACTGCAGTTAGATTTTGTGTTTCCTTTTCCATTTGCCCAATTTTCCTTTTAAATTCTTCTGTGATTTCTTTTTTCACATTTTTTAAAACCATTGGCCAGTTCTTTTCTTCTACTTCCCTAATTTGACTTTTAAAGTCCTTGTTGAGTTCTTCCAAAAATGTTCTTTGGGCTTGAGACCACTTCATGTACCCTTCTGAAGTTTCAGATGGGAGTTCAGTCTCAATGCTGACCTCTTCAGTATTTGTGTTTTGTTCCTTGTCCTCATGGAAAGATTCTATGGTCTTTTATTTTCTGGTTTGCTTCTTGCTCATGATGATCACCCTTTTCCTGGCTTTCAAAGTGGATCTTTGCTTCTGGGGCACAAGGGACTCTATCTCATGTTTCTTGTGCTTAGAACTTGAGACTCTGTGTATTGTGGCCTCTGGTTCTTTCAAGTAGAAAGCAGCTTACCTGGTGCTGAGCCAGCTGGTGTGCTAAAACAGAGGCCATGTGAAGTCTTTCTGAGTTTCCCAGGAGTTACGCTGGAGCTTGCTGTGTGAGGTGTTGGGGAGGGGGCGTCTGGTTGCAAAAGGTCTCCTCTCCTGACTTTTAGAATAGGCAAGCTCAGTGGTTGGTGAACTCCATCTGCGCTAGTGTCCTCCCAATACCCCTGACCGTGCTGAGGCATGCTTGGGGACCTGGTGTTGGTGATCGTGTGCTCCACCCCCCTGGGGGATCAGGATCTCCTCCTGGTTCACTGAGATGGGGTTGTCTGGGACAGCTCTGGTCCTGCACTGGTCCCCTTCAGCCACAGTAAGGACTCCCCTTTGTGATTTTCCTAGCCTCACAGGTTAAAAGACTATTTACCCCTCTAGCTGATCCCACTGTTCCAGGATTTTTCCTGGAGAACTATTATATGGGTTTTTCAAGGTCAATGAGGGGAAGGGCAAATTATTTACAGATCACCCTGCTATCTTGGCTCCCAGAATTTCAGGTAGGTGACCTGCAGACATTTAATCTGCAGGTTGATAGTTTCAGGAGTGTCTGTTGCAGTTACCAGGGGTTCTGTCTCTCTCAGTTCCACTGGACTCCCATCCTGGGCTAATATGTTTGAGAATCCATGATGCTGCTGCTTCAGATGGCCCAGAGCTTCCTTCTTTGCTTTGCTATAGTGGGGTCTGTGCTGGTACAGCCTGTGCCAGCTTTTCTCATTTTTTATTTCAATTTCCTACTCACTATTGTCAAGGTCTCAATAGAAGCTTGGATCTGACTTAAAGTTAGGAATTCCTCATGGCTCCCTGATTAATGTCTGACTGCTAAACTATACTCAGGTAGCACCAATTTAGAAACCATTCTTTGAGAAAACTACTAAGGACTCTCTAAATTCCATTTTTCTCATTTTCTCAACCCCAAGATTTTTGAATTTACTATGAAAATTAATGAGAACGAGGAAATGCATGAGAATAAAGCAAAGCTAAAGTACACAATCCTGTAGCACTTCTTAGAATCTATTGCTCCCCTTTAAACTCAACTCAAGTCCCATCTCCATCCACCCATTGGTTTTTAATATTTAAATATATACCTTTCTTTCTGTTTGATTCCTCCTCTCTCGTCCCATTACTGCTTTTATTTAAATCTCCATCAGATATTATTGCCCATCTGAAACTATATTGTATTTTTTATTACATATACTTTGTGTGTACTTAAATGTGTATTTGTTCATGGTTTTTTGTTTGTTTGTTTGTTTGTTTTTTACCAACAAAATGAAATCTCCTTGAGGGCAGGAACTGTTTCATTTCTGATCATGGTATCCCCAGCACTTGTACCATTTTTTGGTACATATTAGAAGTAAATACTTGGCTCCTGTCAGTCAGTCAACAAATATTCATTGAGAACTTACTATGTGTAAGACACTGTACTAAGCATGGTTGAAATAAAGGAAGGCAAAAATAGTACCTACCCTCAAGAAGATTAGAATGTCAGTGGGGTTGGGGGATTACATAACCAACTAGGTGAGTACAAGATATATACAAAGTAGATGGAAAGCATTATGAGAGGGGAAAGCATTCGTGGCTTAGGGGATGGGGAAAAGCAAGAAAAGCAAAAAGTAAAATTTAAGTTAAGTCTTAGAGGAAGCCAAAGAAACTAAGGTGGAGTCAGGGGTATGCTAAAGGCAGGTCATATTGACTAATGAGAGCTGATTGTTAAATATACTTTGGAAATGAACAGACACTACAAATAAGAGTTTGGTTTATTGTTTTGTTCATTGACTTAAGAAAGTTTAATAAATTTTTTAAAATTAAGTTTAAGAAATTTAAATTTAAAAAATTAAGAAATTGATGAAAAATGTTAATAATGCACATTAAACTTGAGCATATCAATCAGATTTTTATTTCCAAAAAGCCAATTTTTAAACATTTATCAGCATAATCCTGGGTAGAGGTGTAAGGCAGAGCATCTCAATGCATGTGGAAACAACCAGTGCCCTTGCACTGAGGAAAAATTGCAAGAACAGTATTATTGGGTAATAGAGGGTATGGAGGGGAATAAAGGGAGAGGAGAAAGGTAAAACGGGACCAGTTGAGAGTTATACTGACCAAGTGACTCCTCCTACATAGACCCATTCTTGTCTTTAATATGTGTATGTGGCTAGCAATAATATATAATACATATGGTGTACATACATACACATATATGTATATGTGTGTATATATATGTTCATGTGTTTGAGATAAAACAATTTTAAAAATTAAAAATAGTAACTATAACAGTCAATTGTAATAATTTATTTTATAGTTCATTTATTCTTTATTTGTTCTAGATAAAAAGGAGAGTGAATTATTTCTGCCATTCTTTCTCCATCCCATCAGAACTCAGATTCTATCCCTGACTCCTCTTATCTCTGAGAGGTGAGGTTTTTGCCTTGTGTGATGAGGAACCAGGCCACCACATTACTGCCATTTCTTGCAGTCACTATACTATGTTCACAAGCTTGGTACCCACACCCATTTAAAGGTTAATGCCATAATGGCATAAACTGACTTCCTTGATCTGCTCATATTTGGTATTCAATAAATGCTTTATCAATCAATCTATCTATCATCTATTATCTTTATAAGGTATGATAAAATAAATATCAACCAGGTCTCTTCCCAGCCCTATACCCACAGATTAGTTTCCTTAAAAGGCAATAAAACTGTCAATAGGACCTGTTTTTCCCCCATTTCCTCATTTCCCACTTTGCTGTACTACTTTGACACTCCTCTGACTTCTCCTTCATGGCCTAGGAACCAGATCAAATAAACCTTTGTATTCCTACCTCATCACTACCTTCAGTTCCTTTGAATGGATGGCAGAGCCATGAAATTTAAAGCCTCCATTTAAAGAGTAATCCCAGTACAGCCATCTCCTCATTTCAATATGACCACACCACTTTGGATCTTCTCTGATTGTGCTTCTGCATCAGGTATCCTTAATTCAGAAGTGTAGGGCTACCAGATGCCTATGGGGGAACAAACCAAATCATGTTAGAAAAATGGAGCAGATTAAAGATTATATGATGATAATCAGCATTGAGATTGGGACCATGAGTAGCAACAGCACTTCCTGCCAATGTGAGAAAGGAGAATCAGGGGAATCAGTCTAAAAACAAACTCTAATAAAAGAGGGAAAACAGACAAACAAAAAATAAACCCTTTTCTTCTCCTACTTCTGCTTCTGACTTTCTGGATTTCACCATTATTTCTTAGTTGCCTTCTCATCCTATAAGTATCCTCAGTTTCTCTGGCCTTCTCACCCTGGAATATTCCTTTGATCCTGAAACCCTCTTCTATGGGTGAAGGGTTTCAAAACTTCATCTTGAAACAGACTAGTTATTCTTCATTCTTTGCCTGGGTCTACTTCTCATGCTCCAAATTTATTAGTATACCTCAACTGAGTAGCCATGCTAGATGTTTCCTTAACCTTCAAGATCTTCTTTTTTCCCATTGATGACTACTTTGTGGAATATCCATTTCAATGAAAGACCCAGACCAGCCATCCTACATACTTCTCCCAGCTCTACTTTTGAATCTCCCTACTCTGACACTATTTCCCCATCTGGAAATCTTTCTCTCCTCATCTTTTCAGTGTCCATTTGTGTATTGTCTTCTCCCATTAGATGGTAAGCTACTTATGGGGAGAGATCTGCTTTTTAAATTTCTGTTCCCTTAGAACAATGCTTGGCACATAGGAGATGGTCAATAAATGTTTATTGACTATAGATCTCCCTTGATACATCTTCCTACTAGTCTCTGGTGTTATGGCTTCCTGGTCACCTAAAGAATCTTAAAAAGTCTCATGGACATTGTTTCCCCCCATCCCCATTTGGTAGATATCTGAAGATCATAGGAGTGATCCCACCCTGCCCTGCTAACCAGATAGGTTTCCATAAGGCACTGAAGGCCTTATGGAAGCAAAATGTTACTGTATCCCTGTTCATATCATTGCTAAGTTTAAAATTTTAAGTTTACTCTTTAACAATCTAAATGTCAATCATTTCAGAAGCAGGAGGAGGAAAAGAAAGAGAAGGGAGGGAGAGAAAAGGGAGGAGAAGGAGAAGGAGTTCAGTAAAACCAATTATTAGATTTGTCTCACTTAATAGAACACACAACATTCCTTAACTGAATCTGTATTTCACTACTCATAGTGGCTGATCCAAATCTACTCTCTGCAAGTCTCATCTACTACTTCCCATCCCTTCTTTTTCAGCAGAGGACATTAAATCCTGATTTACTGAGAAAATGCAAGTCATCCATTGTGAGTTCCCTTTACTTCTCTTTTCTGTACTTCATAGCCTCTTGCTATCATTCTCATTCTGTTCCCTGCCCCAGTCTCTGATGAAAGAAGGTAGCTCTTCTCTTTACAAACCAAGCCCTTTATTTGTGCCTAGTTTCCTTGCCCTATCATTCTTTAACAGCCTTCCCCTTCCTTCATCCCTTCAGCTTCTTCTCTTCACTTCAACTTCTCTCTAAGTACTGGCTCCTTCCTTGATGCCTCCCCTTCCCTCAACTCCCCTCCCCTTCCATAGGTTCCCCTCCTATCACCTTCTCTACCCCCTTTCCTTTTCCTTACCTCTTCTCTTCTCTCCTTCCATTCCCTCTGCTCCCCTCTGCTCCTTCTCCTCCTTTCCACTCCCTTCCCTTCACTTCCCTCACCATAAAAATAGACAAGTTGTTTCAAAAAATATCCTTTTCAATAAATATGCCAAGTCTTTTCTAAGGCATTTTTAACACTAAATGTCAGTTCACTAAGGAAATTTCAGAAAATGTTTCTTCCATCATACTCATATTTCATTATTCAACATGAATGTTGAGTGCAGACATCAAAGATCCATTCAAAACAACTATATTGTGCTTGGAAAATTATAGGTTTTATTTGGAAATTAAATGGATCTTTGTGTGCTATAGTCAGTTCAAATCAGCTTGTATTACCTATTAAATTTTCAGTGTGAGCATTAAACCCTGAAAATAAGAAAATGCTATAAACCGGAACTTTATTGCTTTATTGATTGTCTAGACTTTTGAAAAGTGATGGAGAAAACATTAATAATATATATTAAACTTAAAAGTCTACTGTGTGTGACTATACATATATGCAGGTGTGTATATGTGTACATTAAGCATTTACAAACACATTCCTGTTTAACACACAAGTTGAAAAATGAAACATGACAGCAACTTCACTGATTATATCTCTTAAGGGGACTGAGTTTTGCTTTTGCAAAGACAGTGAAAAAGATTAAACAAGGGAGCATTTCCAACGGTCTTTATCCAGTTCCCAGTCTGTTCTTTGCCTCTGTTAGCCAGCATACACAGACACAGAGATACAAATAGACACACACACACACACACACATACACACACACACACACACACACACACACACACACACACACACACACACACTCTCATACAACCAGATGCCCTACTATGTTCTCCCCTGGCTTGTTGGAAATACTGTGCAGGTATTATAATAAGATTTTCTGTTAATCTCCATGTCTATTTTCTCCCCTTTAAATTATGAATATCTATCCTATACATTAAGCAGTTCACATAGGCAGGGGATAATTACAGGGCATACCAGAGAAATAAATTGTCTTTTATTTATTGAAGGGAAGTGAAACAGATCTGTCTTTTTAATCTATTAGCTCAGTGTAACATGGGATTGGTAAGGAATGAATTCTCGGCTCGATGTGCATCCTACATATCATCTAATTTTAACAAGAAAAATTAAATAAAAACTTGAATTATTTTAAATTAAGGCTACTGATATATGTGTGTATAGGCATGTATATACATATATGTATACATGGATGCATATGTATATGTATAGGATAGAATAATAACCGAAATGGTAATAAGTTCTGAACCTATGTCAATGGGGAATTCTCAGTTGAGGAAACTTTCTCTAGCAATGCATTCCAGAATCTTCTCTGCAACTTTCATTCTTTACCAGTTACCAAGATCACTTAGAAGTGAAAAGGGATGGTTCTCTACTAAAACAACAATTTCTCTCAATGTATGTGTATATGCATATAGCACATATGAATGTGCAGATATTTGCATCTGAGTGCCTATATGTGTGTATAGATAGATTAATATGCCTAAAAAGAAATATGTACTGTCTATATACATGTACATACATATAACACATACATATAACACGCACACATACACACACACATACAGCTAGGTGGCACAGTGAGTGTTGGACCTAGAGTCAGGAAGACTAGCTTTACTGACTTCAAATCCGGCCTCAGACATTTACTAACTATGTGACCCTAGGCAAGTCACCTAACCCTTTTTGCCTCAGTTTCCTCCTCTTTAAAATGAGCTTGAGAAGAAAATGGCAAAATTCTCTAGCATATTTGTCAAGAAAACTCCAAATGAGGTCCAACATGACTGATAAAGGACTGAAAAACA
Source organism: Notamacropus eugenii (assembly GCF_028372415.1). Lineage (NCBI taxonomy): Eukaryota > Metazoa > Chordata > Mammalia > Diprotodontia > Macropodidae > Notamacropus > Notamacropus eugenii. Next base: position 193,530,509 of record NC_092873.1, on the reverse strand, counting down.
TATACATATACACATGCATATACATACATATACATACACAAACATATAAACATACATTTACATATGTATGTATGTGCATTTGTATTGGGCATTTAATGGATCCAGTAAGGTGCAATACCTTTTTACTGCTTTAGGTTAATATCTAAGGTTATAAGTTAGAAGCAAGTTTCTTATTTTTCATTAATGAACACTCTATATCTTTAGAATCACAGTTTCTGACACCCTAACAGAACAAATGTATAAGTTTATATTATGGAATCAAGGTCCTAGGCTTATTTCATTTGGGGAGCTTTTTTGTGTAGCCTTTTCCTACCTTTATGGTCTTCTCACATCTTACTCTCCACCATGTACTGTTCATTCTGATAATACTGGTCTCCTTGCTGGTTCATGAGTAAGACCCTGCATCTCTTGGCTCCAGAAATTTTCTCTGGCTATCCCAAATGCCTAGAATGCTCTCCCTTCTCTTCTCCACCTACTGATTTCCCTGGCCTCCTTTAAGTCCCAACCAAAATCTCATTTTTTACAGAAAGCCACGTGTGTGTGTTTGTTTGTATGTTGCCTCTTCCATTAGATTGTGAGGTCCTGTGAGGTCCTTGAGGGAAGAGATTGTCTTTTGCCTCTTTTATAAGCCTAGTGCTTAGCTCAATGTCTATCAAATAGTTGCTGTTGATCTTTTGTTTCTGAAATAGACCAATAACATCATGGGGTGATGTCTTGAGTGTGAATTGGACTTCAGTGAGGCAGAGTTGAGCAAAGTCATCAGCCTTACCATTCCAGAGTCATCTAATGCCACTGGTTGTGTGTTTGTCTTTCATTACCAAGGAACACCATGTCATCAGAGAAATGATGACATGACTTGCACTTAACTTTGTTTTTGAGTGAGGGAGGGCTGTGCAGGTCACCAGCCTCACTTCTCCTCCAGAGCCATCTGAATCCGGTGACCAGATATTCATCAGGATGTCTGTAGATGACCCAGGATGAGGCAATTGGGGTTAAGTGACTTGCCCAAGGTTGCACAGCTAGTGAATGTCAAGTGTCTGGGGTGAGATTTGAACTCAGGTCCTCCCAACTCCTTCACTGGTGCTCTATCCACTGTGCCACCTAGCTGCTCCAATTCCACTGATAAGATAAAAGTCAAAAGGATAGTGTTGGTCCAGGATACAGTGAGTAACTTTGTTGTCTTGAATGTCTGACCAAGCTCTAAGGGTTTCAGTGCCTTCTTCAGCTGCTTTTATGACCAATGGGGCAAATTATTCCCATCAACTCATTCATGTTTTCACATGTTTAGGGTAGACATCCCAGTAACTCATCAATGGGTTTGAAGCCTGTCAATTACCCTAAACTTGATTTAGTCCATCTGCCAGTATTTTTACCAGGGTAAGGCTGCTGCATATGTTAAAATTTCTTGGAGCCACAGGTGAGATTGAGACGCAAGTGGATACCAAAGGTGGATAAGCAGCTCTGAAAAGGGCTCATCAAAGCTCACAACAGAGATAGTAGTCTTCCCTAAACACACTATATACCCCAACATTATAGTAATTATATATTAAGTGCTTAATAAATGTTTATTGACTAATCCATTCATATATTTGTATGTTTATATGTATATATGTATGTATAGACACATATAATAAACAGGCTGTTGCACATACACACACATACATACACACACACACACACACACATACACACACACACACCTGTTTATCTCAATTTCATTTCCAAGCTTAAAACAAGTACAATTCCTTTTCCAACACAATTCAATAAACAGTTGAATGGATATTTTACCTATGGTAACCACTGAGGAAATGAATCATAAATTCCTAACAGTTCATTTGATAGTGGAAAAAAGTATATATTTTTAAGGCTACATATACTGTATACACTCTACCTTTGTAGCATTAAGGCATGGAACCCAATCACCTTGACCAAGGTCCATTAAAAGAAATTGATATCTTCTCCTTCAAGACACAATGCTAAATGGGGCCTTTCATATTCCTCTTGCTGCTTCATATGCTGAGAAATGTTCTTTTGCCACTTCCTCTGTCAGGCACTGATTTGACTCTGGGTGAGTGATTTTGTTATGAAACAGGTTGAAAAATGGCACCCTCCCAGGAGCAAGCTGAGCTGCTCAGGGAATGGGACAGGAAGTAATGGTCTGTGTCTAGGAGGAACAGAAAGGAGCCAGGCCATGTGCTGACTCTCTTATCTATATAAGGATGTCATTTATAGTCAAGATGATATTAATTAGCACTTCTGTTTTCTGCCTACAACTCCACATGCCTTATTTCAAACCTGCAGCCCACAGACATATCCCAGGCTCCTTGTATGATCTCTTTATGGATCTTTACTCCAATGTCAGGAACACAAAAGAGAAAGGGAAGAAAGGAGAAAAGATGTATGGTGCCAGGATCTTGGCAAAGCTGAATATTTGCACTACAGTTTTCTTTTCTTCTAGACTGAAAAGCAACTCTGTAATTTTGCCTCACAGATGTTTATCCCAACAAATTTTTTTAAAAATCTAGTGCTTACCCAGGGGAACAGATAGGTTCTAACATTTAGACAGGGTACATAGAACCTCTGTGACTAAGGCACTGTTGTGTGTATTGTGGGTAAATACTTGGACCTCTGTCCTTCGTCAGTGTCTTGAAATAAAGTCACAGATGAAGAAATACCTGATTGCCAACTTATTTTTAGTTGTGTTTTCCTGAGGGAAATTTTTTAAAGATTACATTTAACCTTTTACTTTATATTAATCATGGAAATCCACATTATATCTTCAAAGCTATGTGCTTTGAGGACTAAGATGCTGTGTAGTTCTGTAGCTATAGCTGACCTTTGACTCAGGAGAACTTGTTTTGAAGTCTTGTCTCTGATTCATATTGTCTCTGGAAACAGAGATGTCACCCAACTTCTCAGTACCCCAGGCAGCTCTTTAAGGTGAAGAGTTGATTTTCGTTGGCAGAGGGAGTTTTCATAGCAGAATTCCGTATAACTGTTGAAACCTAATTTTGCGATTATATCTATTCTAGCCCAAAATGTGACATATAGAAAAGCTGAACTATTTGACCAAGTTTACTCAGAAGCAGAGGCCAAGTCAGAAAGAGGTCTAAAAATAACTCTCTACACTCTACTCTCTAGGAAAGAGAGGAGGCAGTCAGAAAAATTGAATAAAAACTAGAAGAAAGTAGTACCATGAAAACATAGAGAGAAGAGAGTATACAAAAGAAGGGTCATTGATTACATCAAAGGCTGCAGAGAGATAAAAAGGAAATCAGATTGTAAAAAGACCATTAGATTTGGTAGTTAAGAAATTATTATTAACTTTGGAGAGAGCAGATTGGGTTGAATGATGAGGTTAGAAGCCAAACTTCAAAGAGTTAATAAGACAGTGAGAAGAAGCGAATGGTGGTGGCCATTAAAAGTAGCATTCTCAAGGAGTTTAGCCACAGAAGAGAGGAGAGATATGTAATAATAACTAGTGGATAATTAAAAATTTGAGAATGGGGGAGGCATTGGCATTGAGTAAAGGTTTTTTTCAAGACAGGCTATATGGGAATGTTTTTATGCAGTAGGAAAGTACCTGGTAAAAAGACAGTAACTTAAGATTAAATAATGATGGTGATGGTGATGAGGATAACAATAATAATGGTAAATAGCTTCCATTTATGTTTCACATTTGCTTAGCACAATATCAGGCCTCATGGTAAGTACTTTACAAATACTCCATTTGATGCTCATGACAGCTCTGGAAGTTATGTGCTATTATTATTCTCATCTTATAACTGAGGAAACTAAAGCAAAAAGAGGTTAAGTTAACGTGCCCAATGTCACACAGTTATTAAATGGAAGGTGACATTTGAACTCAGGATTTCCTGACTTAAGGCCTAGCACTCTATCTTCTTGGCTATCTACTTTCCTAATGAGGAGGTAGAGATGCTGGAGAAAATAATCTACTGAAGAAGATGGGATGAGGTGGGAATATAGAGGGGTTTGCATATAAAGGAGTAGAAAAAAGAAAGAAAAAATGAAAAATAGGAATTTAATATTCTTTATAATTATATCTAGTAGAAAAAAATACATAAAGGTGGAGGTAGAGGGGAAAGGAATGAACATTTCATGAACCTAAGTAATATTTGAATCAGACAAAAGAAGGTTGAACACACACTCAAAGACCTTAGCATAGAATACCTTAAATTCAATAGGAAAGTAGGTGGTAGTAGAGAGAAAAAGTGGGGATTTAAGAAAAATGGTAGAATTAAAAATAGTAACAAGTAAAACAAATTTCAAGTCTAGAGTTGACAAAAGGATATTAAAATGGAAAAAAAAAGACAGAATAGATTTCAGTGATCTGGACCTGGAGAGGGTGAATAGAGAAGAGAAGAGAAGTACAATGAGACCAGTATAATTGTAGATTACTTCTTTTGGTCTCATTTCTTTTATTTCTTCATCTTCTTTTTCTTTGTAATGAATAGGTAAGAATCAAAGAGAGTTAATTAACAAAGAGTCAATTGTATATAAAAAAGGGAAAAATAAACACCTAACAATTATGCACATGAATTTGAATGAGACAGATATGCACATAAAAAAGAGGGGGTAATTGAATGCTGAAAAATATCAAAATATGACAGTGTATTGTTTATAAAAATATATTTGAAACAAAGCCTTTCACAACTCTAAAATAGGAGGCTAGAGAAAAATTTACTAGCATATATATAAATACAAAAAGAGATGGGGTTTCAATGATATTTTCAGACCAGAAAATAACAAAAACAGGTATTGTTAAAAGAGATAAAGAGCAGCATTTCTTATGCTTAAAGACACAATAGAAAAATAAAACATCAATTCTAAATGATATGCACTAACATAAATACCTCATGATAATTTAAAGGAAAAACTGATTGAACTACAGGGAAAAAAAGAAAGCAAAGCAACAATTGTTAGATATTTTAATGTGCTACTTTCAGAATTAGACAAATCTAAAAATAAGATAAATAGAATTTAAAATGTAAATAGAATTTTAGAAAAGTTAGCTATGAAAGTTCTCTGGTCATTATTGAATGACAATTGTAAAAAGTACAAACAATTCTCATTTTTTCATGACTTCACTGCTTCACCTTTACAAAACTTGGCCATGCACAGGGCATAAAATTCATTTGAAAAAATCTAATGCTTTAAAAAATGCATAAAAGCAGAGATATTGAACACATGCTTACCGATAACAATGCATTTATAGTTTTAAAAAGAGAGAATTTGAAGAAAGGACTCTGGATTTAATGGATAACAAATAATATAACCTCAAACAACATTTGAGTCAAGAAAAAAATCATAGATCAAATGATTTTGTCAAAAAAGTTATAACAATGAGACAACAAAACAAAACTTGTGCAATTCAGCCAAAGGAGTCATGAGAAAAAAATATACATCAAAAAAACAAAGAAATGAGAGACTGATGACTTATACCTAAACTTGAAAACAAAACCTAAAAAAAGACACATAAAAATTAATGAACACAAAATAGAAATTCTATAAGTTGCTGAAAATATACTAAAAAGTAACATAAATATTTTAAAAGATTAATAAAATAGACCACAGCAATTGATGATTTTGCTACAAATATAACTTAAAGACTCTCAGATTTTCAGAGCCATTCTCCTCTTTCATCTAAGAAACAGAGGCCAAGAAAATTAGTAACTTGACTAAGCATAACCAAGATGATGAGATGTTCAATGTGCAGATACACATACATACATACACACACACACACACACACACACACACACACACACATTATTCCTTAGGTGGCACTATCCTTCAGAAGTTACATTTCCATTATCTACCTATTTTTCAGTCTTTTGTATCAGATCATTACGTTTATTACATTCCCATTTTAACACAAGTACCTTTTAAAAATTTATAGAAGAATTTCAGTGTTTAAAAATGATTAAATATATGGAATAAACTACAAAACTCCCATCTTTGTGTAAAATATAATAATAATATCAGATGTGAGGCAGGATTCAATCTCTTATTTCATTTTTTTAGACAGCCATAGGCCATTTTCTATATAATGATTGTTCTGAGAGCATCATGAGATGGAGAATAAATTTTTATAATAAAATAATAAATAAAAATAATATGAAAATACTCAGAACACTCACCATCCCTCATATGCATCTTATATGAATTCCTGGAATTCCTCTTCTATATCCATTAAAATTCCAATGATTCTCCCTGGGCTGACTCAAAAGTGACCATCTCCTAGAAGTTACCTATGACTGCCATACTCAGAAATGAACTTCCTTTAAAAAACAAACAAAAAACAATAACAAATCTCTCATATACTTTTAGTGTATTCTGAATTCTAGTCACTCTATTGTTCTTGTGTCTTATCAGTCATTCCCCTTACCAAATAGTCTTTTTGAGTATTTGGGATGGAGATGTCTCTGTATTTGTGCATCTCATGTTTCTTTTGTGCTATTATGATTCTGCTTTGTTCATAGAGCACAGTTCCTTCATTAATGAGGGAACGTCATGCTGATGGTGCTGTGCCAGTGTCTGCTAGGTCTCACAATCAATACTAAAGTTCTTCAGAGAGATCTTAGAAGTGTCCTTTTACTGCTTCTTCTGATATCCTTGTAAGCACTTGTCTGAGTTCTCTTTAAAATAATCTTTTAGGTAAACATACAGTTGGCATTCGGGACAGGTGCCCTGGTTATTGAATTACTGAATAAGCACTACTTGGTAATAGTTTTCTCTTTAGAGATTAGCAGATTAAAAGGTCCACCACCAAGTTTCCTGAATTTTGCAAATCTTTGAAATGGAGCAGTCACCCTGATTCTCCTCATCTCATTCAAAAGTATACCCTAACAAATTACCTAAAATCCCAGAAGACTTAAAACTCTTAAACCCTGTGTAACTCCTCACTAAATAAGTTATAGGCTTTTAAAAACAAATTCAATTCGATTCAACAAATATTTACTTAGTCTCAATTATGTGAACTACACTGTGAGAGGCACAGGGGGAAATATCAGGTTTAAATAATACCTTTTGACTTCATGTAATTTCTATATTTCAAAAATAATCATTTAGTTAGAAATAGAGAAAAGAGTCCTTTATGAATAAGAAACTATATAATTTCTGAGGTGATTTTTTACAGCTTTTTAATGGAGGCATAGTAGGCACACAGGGCACACAGCTGCATTCCTAGGAGAGATATTTTATTTCATTGTTGTCTGGATCTATGATTTTATTTTCCTAGTGAGAAAATTCACTCTACCGATACAGCAACTGTTTTGCAGTTTAATTGTCTTAGAGAACTGCCTTGGGCATTAAAATTGTAAGTGACTTATCTAAAGTCATAGTTCATCCAGCTAGTATGACTCAAAACATGAACTCAAATGTTTATTCACAGCGTCATGATATTTTCCAGGTGAATGATCAGGCCCTAAAGCTACTATTTCCCTCTTCAGCCTCTCCTAAATCATTCTCAAATGTGTAATGCAGTGTCCTGAATAATCAGGTTGTACGCAATCTGGAAAAAAAGTAGATCAGTCCATTATTCTTCAAGATTAGTGTCTTAAGAGTCACACAGACTCAGTTTCTGATCTAAGTGTGAAAGTATCAGTATCAGTTTTTGCCACATAGACCAAAGCATAGGGAAAATTGTGCTTAATCAATTTATAGTAGACTCTATATATTATATAATATCATATCAAATCACATTGCATCACATCATATTATATATTATACTATGCATATTATATATTATATTGTATTGCATCATATTGTATCATTGTGTCACACTGTCATATTATATCATATTATATTACATTCAGTTATATTATTACATTATTAAACTATACTATACTATGTCATAGAATAGTATAATATATAGTATAGTATAACATATAATATAGAATATCATATTGTATCATATCATTAGACTATATTGTATTATGCTATGACCTATTATACTACACTATATCATATTATGTCATGTCATGCCATATTATATCATATTATACTAAGCCATATTACACTCTACTGTAGCACATCATGTTATTTATATTATATTATGTTATGCTATGCTATATAATGTCATATTATAGTATTATATTATATTGTATTGTATTACATTACATTATATTACATCATGTCATATCATATGATATTATATTATCATATTATATTAGTATCAGGCAGCTCTATGGCACAGTGATTAGAGTGCTGAGCCTGGAGTCAGGAAGACTCATGTTCCCGAGTTCAAATCTGACCTCAAACCAAATACTTACTAGATGTACAGTATTGGGCAAATCACAACACTGTCTGCCTCAGTTTCCTCATGTGTAAAATGAGCTGGAGAAGGAAATGATAAATCATTCTAGTATCTTTGCCAAGAAAATCCCAAATGATGTCACAAAGAGCTGGATAGAGCTGAAATGATCAAGGCAATATAGTACCCAAATTCAGATTCAAGGGTATCTGTCTTCAAATCACAACTCTAGAAACTTTTCTCTGATTAATACTATATATGTCTATTGCACATAAATATTTGCATGTTGACTCCTCACCTGAGAGAATGAACTCTTTCAGAGCTGGAATATACATTTTTTTGTTTTTGTCTTTCTCAGTAACCCCAAATATTTAGTATAATGCCTTGTAAGTGCTTAATAAATACTTATATAATATACTACTTATTCTTCAGGTGACATTAAATAAGACAAGCTGTCTCAGCCTGTGGACTGAGAGATGGAAAGTTGGATGATCTCTCAGGACACCTTTACCTATAGAGATTTATAATACATTTGTAGTTTGTTTATAACCTGAAGCCTTAGGTATCACAGCTAATGTCCCAATAGGACAAAGCGGCTTTTATTTAAGTTCTATAAGATGTATAGTTAGAAGTGATTTTATAGATTATTGTGTCCAAATTCCCCTCTTACATATGAGGAAAATGAGTCCTACAGTTGCTTTTTTTTTATTAAATGTATCGATATTTTAAATTATTTTATTTTATTTTCAGTTTTCTACAATCACTTTCATACATCTTAGATTTTTTTTTCCCTCCCTCCTCCCGCCCTCCTCACTCCCTTGCCAAGAAGGCATGCAACCTTATATAGGTTCTACACATACCTTCCTACTAAATACATTTTCACTTTAGGCATATTGCATGGAAGAATTAAAGTACATGGGAGAAACCATAAAAAAAAAAAAAACTAAACAAAACATAACATATCATGACACAAAAGAAAATGGTCTACTTCATTCTGTGATCAAATTCCATAGTTCTTTCTCTGAATATGGACTTACTTTGCCTCACAAGTCCATTGGGAATTTTTTAGGTCCCTGCATTGTTGTGAAGGACTAAGTCTACCAGAAAAATTCCTCACACACTGTGGTTGTTGCTGTGTACAAAATTCTCCTGGTTCTGCTCCTTTCACTCAGCATTAGTTCATATAAGTCCTTCCAGGCCTCTTTGAAGTCTTCCTGCTCACAATTTCTTATAGTACAATAGTATTCCATTACATTCGTATAGCACAACTTCTTCAACCATTCCCCAATTAATGGACATCTCCTTGATTTCCAGTTTTTGGCCACCACAGGGACAGCCACTATAAATATTTTTGCACATGTGGGACCCTCTCCCATTTTATGATCTCTTTGGGATACAGTCCCAGAAACAATATTGCTGGGTCAAAGGGTAGGCATATTTTTGTAGCCCTTTGGGCATATTTCCAAATTGCTCTCCAGAATGATTGGATCAGCTCACAGCTCCTCCAACAATGAATTAATGTTCCAACTCTCCCATATCTTCTCCAACATTTATCGTCTTCCTGTTTTGTCATATTAACCAATCTGGTAGGTGTGCTGTGGTTCCTGAGTTGTTGTGATTTGCATCTCTTTAATCAATAGTGACTTAGAGCACTTTTTCAGATAGCTGAAAACTTCTGTTCATATAGTTGACCATCTAGCAATTTGGGAATGACTTGTATTCTTGTTCATTTGACTCAGTTCTATATATATATTTAATAAATGAGGTATTTATCACAGATACTACTTGCAAAATTTTTCCCCAGTTTTCTGTTTCCATCCTATTCTTAATTGCATTGGGTTGGTTTGTGCAAAAACTTTTCAATTTAATGTAATCAAAATTATCCATTTTGTATTTTATAATGTTCACTATCTCTTGTTTGAATTTCTCCATTCTCCATAAATCTGACAAATACACTATTCCGTACTCCCCTAATTTGTTTATAGTATCAGTGTTAATACCTAGATCATGTATCCATTTGGACTTTATTCTTGTGTAGTGTCAGGCATTGGTCCATGTCCAGTTTCCACCACACTGTTATTCAGTTTTCCCAGCAATTTTTGTCAAACAGTGAGTTCTTGTCCCAGAAACTGGGGTACTTGGGTTTATCAAACAGCCTATTGCCATATTCATTGACTACTGTGTCATGAGTACCTAGCCAGTAGTCCAAAGAGTTGAAGTGATAGCCCAGTTAGTGGGAGAGCTGGAACTGAATGCTGGATGCCCTGACTCCCAGTCAATACTCTTTTTGCTATACCATTCATCCCAGGTACTCATGCCAGATAAGTACATCATTAAAACACAAACAGGGTTTTAAAGCTCTTTTTGTATCTCTGTCTTATTTCTGTTTCTTTCTCTCTCTGTCTGCCTCTCTCTGATACTGTGACTCTCTTTGTCTTTTCCTCCTCCTCTTCTTCCTCTCCCTCCTCCCCCTCTTTCTCCTTCTCTTTCTCCTTCTCTCTCTCCCTCTCTCTCTGTCTCTGTCTGTTTCCCCTAGCTTCTTTCATCTGTTTAGCCAATGGGAAGTCTCAACTTCAAGAACTAAGACATGGTGGGAATCATATTTTCACACTAAAGAGAGGGTAAAATGGCCCAGCTAGACATAGAACATATGTTCAAAAATCAACCAAAGTCAAGATTTTAAAATATCTTCCATTTAAAAATGCTTCACTTGGGCTCTTCTCCCTGTACCAGAATTCTCCTAGGAATTTTATGACCACTATTATGGACACAATGGAATTTTCACTTTTATTGAGTATCCAACAATAAACATTTATTTAACACTTAGAATGTGCCAGGAACTGGGGACATAAAATGATGGAAAATGTTCCCTTCTCTTTAGCATCTTACATATTACTGAAGTTGGAGGGAGGCAACATGTAAACAAGTAAGCAAAAGTGTTATGGTTTCAGAATGGAGATATCACTAATAACTAGGGGAATCAAAAAAGGCTTTCAAAAGAATGGCATATGAACTGAGCCTTGAAGTAACAAGTAGTCTAAAGGATAAAGGTGATAAGGGACTGCATTCTGGTTATAGGGGAAAGTCTGTGTGGAGTCACAGTCATGAGATGACATACCAAGTTTGAGGAAGAACAAGTTGATCAATTTCCTAGAATATAAAGTTGGTGAAGGTAAGTGATTTGCAATAAACCTGGAAAAGTAGTCTGAAACTATATTGTGAAATACTTCAGATCCAACATGTGCAGTTATATTTTATCCTAGAGGCCACAAGAAGCCACTGAAGGTTCTCAGTTATAGATGTGACATGGTCAGATATACTTTAAGTTGACTATTTTGGCAGATATATGGAAGATGACTTGAAGAGAAGAGAGTTTTGATATTTTTGATAACTATAAATGTAATTGCATTTATTCTATATTCATCTATTTATATATTAATATATGTATTCCTTGTTTATTCTACATAGACAGACAGACAGACAGACGGATGGGCAGAGAGACAGATAGACAGACAGACAGACAGATAGATAGATGGATGGACAGACGGACGGACGGATGGATGGATGGATGTGCTTTTTGTCTCCAACACAATGTGAGATCTTTTGGAACAAGGATGTTCCATTCATTGCATTTTTATTCAAAGCACATAGCACATAATAACTAAATAAATATTTGTTCATTAATTAGTTTATTGCTTTCTCTGTGATGAAGAGAGAAAACTTATGTGAATCTTAAGTAAATGATCATCTGGGATTTTGTCCAAGCAATTGTAGAATCATAAGATTTAGAGTTGAAAGAGATCATCTAAGAAAACTAAGGAACAAAGCAGTGAAATGAATTAAGTCATAAAGGCAATAGACATAACAAATGCCCCATAGACAAATCTGAATTCCTGAATAACAATCACTAGTTTATTTTCTATTTTGATGCTCCATCATGGCATGGAAGGGGCTGAAATTTTCAAGCTGATGATATCTGAACCCCCAAGCTTATTGGCACATTGGAGTCAGGATGGAATAGAGTAGATGAAGCCAATGAACACATCAACATAAAATGGGAGAAAGAAAGACATGTTACCATGTCTTACCATGTCCTTCTTTGGGAAAGGAACTTAAATTGAACAAGTAATCACCATCATGAAACTTCCTATGCCTTACTTTTTTTCAGATTCTGAGTTTCCTTCAAAGTTCAGCTCAAGCAGAAGCTTCTACATGATTCTATTATTGCCTTCCCCTCCAAGTTACTTTATATTTATTTTTGTATATATTTACACATACTTACAGATGTACATTTTGTTTCCTTAGAACATATGATCCTTGAGGGCAGGAGCTCTTTAATTTTGTCTTTCTTTAATAGCAGGATCTGGCACACAGTAAGGATATAGTAAATGCTTGTTGATTAACTGCTAGATTTCCTATTTTTCTGGTTCTCACATCTCTGCTTAAATCACTGTTCTGTAACCATCTTTTGTTCCACCTTAGCCCCTTGAATTGCAGAGTTCTAGAGAACTTTATATTCTCATCCTGATTTAGAATTTTTTGTGTGTGTTCACTTGGCTCCTAAATCAGACCCTGTTCAGTTATGTCTGTGAACTCCGCTTTCATCCTCTTCCTTACCCTACCATTAGCCTACCTAGCATCCTAGTTATTTCTTAATTGGCACCACATGTGGTTCCTAGAACAGAAGCCAAAGACAGACTGTGTGTCTGCCCTCAGAGAATGAGCCAACTAACTAGGAAAGTTTCATCATCAGAATGGTAGCTGACAGATGAAAATTTGTTTGAAGGTAGGCTCAGCATGCCATGAGGTCATATTCCACAGCAGCAGTCAAGACTCCTTTATACTTTTAAAAATTGTTTGAGGACCCCAAATAAATATGTGGGTTATGTCAGAAGTTTAAATTAATATTTTATAATATTCATCTATTGATCAATTTTAAATAACAGTAATGAACTAATTATATCTTAACATAAATAATGTGTTTTTATGAAAAATGTATATTTTCCCAAACCAAAAAAAAAGGAGCATTGTTTTACACTTCTGCAAATTTCTTTAATGTCTGCCTTAAGGAAAGATTCTCAAATCTGCTTCTGCCTTCAGTGTATTGTGATACATTGTTTTAGTGAAGTATATGAAGAAAATCCTGACAGATAATGTAGTTGGGAAACAGGGAAGTGTTTTAATGTGCTTTTAGATAATTGTGAATATTCTTCTTTGATAGAAGTTCAAAATTTAGAGAAAGTTTTAATTTCTTAAAGATTAGTTGCAATGCAGAATCTGAAAGCTTATCAATGAATTGTTTAAACTCTATTACAATAAAATCTATTGGTCTATTTTACACTTTGAATGGGTCTTTAACCCATGCATAATTTTGTACCATTATGCACTGGTCATTTGGAAAATACTGTTTCAGGTAGTTATATAGATGTTCCAAATGGTTCCACATTTCATAATATAATATTTCAAAATTCACATTCATTAATATCACCACTGGTCTCATCAGAAAATTCATTCAGCATTTAGAAGCTGTCAAGCTTCCTATGGCTGTATAATGATAATTTAAATGTGAAGTTTTTTCCCATTTGTTAATAGGCCCATATGACCTGCTTAAGTCACATGGAAGCCTGGGTCATATGAATCTAACTCACATGGAACAGGAAGGGGTGGAGCAGGAAGGGTGGAACAGACAGAGTCAGAGCTAGAGAAGAAGTGAGAGAAAATTGGTCAGAGCAGTCAGAAGTGAAGGATGCAGGCAAGTCCACAGCTACCTGTGAGTGAGAGAAGGGCATTTTGTTTAAGGGAGCCTGTTTGTGATTTGTTTAAGGCAGCTGGTTTGTGGAAAACCTAAGAGAAGGGAGGGCTGGGGCTGGTGTTGCCCTCTGCATTGTTATTGTGTATAGATTTCTCTGATACTAAGATGAATTTGGCTTTCTGGTATTGGGATCTGCCTTTTGTGGGTCTGAATAAATGCTTTGGCTCTGTCTTACATGTGGAGAGTCTGTTGTATTTCAGGATTCAGAACTGCACCTGCATATTCTTGCCTGGCATAGACGATGTGAATATTGCATTGGTGCTATGGGCTGATACATGTTTTTCAATGTGTGTGTATATATATATATACATTTTTTCTTCTAGAATTCTAAGTTTTTATTGAAAGTTTAAATTTTATCATTGACAAAAGACAGAGTATTTTTCTTGAAGTGTGAGAACTTTCAAGAAAAGTCTGCCAAATTGTTGAGTCTGAATAACCTTACTTAGTCATTCTCTCAATTAAAAATGATGTTCTAATGAGAAAAAGTGACTAATTCAGTTTGTAACAATCTCACAAGTGTTTTTCTGAAGATGGTCATCATTCTTTAGTATATTGCATAATTACTTTGTATTTCCCATTTCTTCACATGAAATATTGAAAATAAGTATTCTCAAGGGTCAGCATTGAATAAAATTATTTCTATTTCTTCATCACAGATATTCTTAAGTGAAACTGGGTTTTTTTGTTTATTTTTTTAAACAGGGATTTGAAGGAGATGAAAAACACTCTGGGTAATACAGGTATGACTGCATTAGCATAAATGATGAATATCATGAAGCAGTCACATTATTAAAATTTGAACTGCATTTTCCCACTGGGTTGGAACCAATTACTATATTTTACATAACAAAACCTCAAACACTGCAAATTCAAATTCATGTGACCACTTCATGGCATTCATTATTCACAGTAATTGGGACCTGGCTATATAATACAGTTTGAAGTCACAACCTTGATCTGTGCTAAGGTACCAGCACTGTGTCAGTGCAACTGTCAACACAGTTGTTCCGGGATAAAGTATGAGATTCACAATGTTACTCAACACTCAGTATTTCAACACCCCTTTTGCTTGTTGCCAACAAGAAAGGTTTGATTTGATGATCATTTGGGTGCTGATACTGGATGAATACAAACAAAATAGCCATTCTATCTTCATCTATAGATTCATCCATTTGTAAGGCAAAAATTACAATTCTACAGATGAGATATTAACTTATTCTTCATATTTTCTATTACATATTTAATTTGCAGATTCATGGAGCCTATGGAAAACTTCACTGTACACATATGAGAGAATAAGATCTGAAAAGGCAGATAATGTCTTATTTTGATTATGAAAATAGTTTTGACCTCAAAGACCCCCAGAAAGGGTCCAAGGACCTGATGGTTTATTGACTCCATTTTCAGAACAACTATCCTAAAATGTAAAAGAATAGTATTCTGCATTTCTGAGGGCCCTGTGTATGCTTATGAAAGCACAGATTTTGTGAAGTATGGAAATAAGTGACTGTGAATGGGAAAAGGGTTACCAAAGTGTCAAAGGTAAATATGAGTGGGACTTTTATTAGGACTCATAGCAAAGCACTATATCATAAGTGAAAATAAAGCAAGTGGCATATTCCTGATTTTAGAATGGTGCACCTGACAGATTCTTTTTGCTGATTTAAGAATCATTACTCTTAGCAAAACATGGATCGGTGTTGTACATGATGAGATTTTTATTACATTCTTGGCACAAACTTCATATAGTGGATTTCAAAGCTCCACTTAATCTGATTTGATTGCAAAGAGCCATTATTAACTGCTGTGGAGGGCCATTGATTTGGCTGTAATTTTAAATAAACCTCAGTATTCCATTACAGAAAAAAAAGGTCCTCATGCTAAGAACAAAGCAATTAAAGACTCCTCACTTGGATATCATTATCACTATTCTGATAGTAGGTTGCTGTGTGTAAATTGGAGGAAATTGCATTGATGTTAATCCAGAGTATTGGCAGGAAGTTCAATCCTATTCAGCAACTTTTATTTGATATGACAGACTTGTATTTTGGGACTCTGTCACGATTCCTAGTTTTGAAAAAAGAAGTGCTTTGGCCACAGAGAAACAACAATGCCAGACATGTAATTTTGGGAACCCAGATGGATATAGATTGGTGCAAATCCAATCTAGTCATTCACTGATGGTTGCACATTTTTTTTTCAATTGTCAGACTAGTTTGTGTACTCATCATCACTAGGGAAAGCCA
The DNA here is from genome assembly GCF_028372415.1 of Notamacropus eugenii. Lineage (NCBI taxonomy): Eukaryota > Metazoa > Chordata > Mammalia > Diprotodontia > Macropodidae > Notamacropus > Notamacropus eugenii. Next base: position 193,514,176 of record NC_092873.1, on the reverse strand, counting down.
TTTATTAATTAATTACCTTAGTACAGATGGTACTAGGCTAGGCATGTGCCAAAGCCAATGAATGCAGGCACACTTTGTCCCCTCTTTTGATACTCAAAATTAAACAATGCTGATTCAACCTATAATGACTCCTAACATAATTTTTAAAAATACTTCAAGAAATCAGTGATTTTACCAGGATGGGTCCTCTCACCATCAGTCCTTTAAACCTCAGGTGATCTTCTTGATCTTTCTGAATTGCTAGTGTTGAAAAATTTTGTGTATGGATCTGGGAGCATTTGAGTTATGCAGAAGTAGCTATAGTCCTGTATACATGAATTACCATATAAGCATGAGTAACAACAAAGACAAGGAAAAGTCTATAGAAAACTTTAGTAGAAGGCTCTAAACATGTACATATATTACAAACAACTTGATGTGACATGTAAATCTATGACAACCTTTTTGTCAAGTGGACAAACATGGCAGTCAAAGGCAACCATGAATAAGGATACAATCTTATTTACAAAATACTATGATAGAGAATGGTAGATTACAAGCAATGACCCCTTTCAGAATAATGGAAGGAAGTAGAAGAAAATGAGCTTGTCAAGAGCTTCATTCAAGAAGTAACAGGGATTTTCCTGGCAACATTTATAGATGAAATCAGAATGAAAATAAGATGACCCCAAAAGGAATATATCTACCAGCATTCTGTAGTGATCTCTTCTCACTAACAATAATAATGAAACCATTATATTTACACTTCATGAATTTTGTCCCCAGTGGACTAAATGGAAAAGTGGAACCAACTTCTATGAAAATGAATTCTGGAAGAGAATCTGAACCTAATCAAGTACACAGAAAAGAAACAGTCACTGGAAGCAACACAGTTTTAAAAGCCTATAGGAAATTGTATTCTTTTTGTGAAAAAAAAAGACTAAATAAACAATAATTTAAATGAAATACAAGTAAAGTCATTCAAAATATTGTTCCTTGCCTTATACACTGTCTTTCTCAAAATCTGCTTTTTTCTCCATCCAGTAGCTGTGAAGCACATTTCCCTTATGTATTCCAGAGATATCAGCAGGGGCTCAGAGATTTCCCGAATAATTAGTAATCACATCTAGTTAGTTATATAGTCAACTATCTACCCAGCACCATAGGGCTGTTTTCAGTGAATGAACCATCAGATCCTTCTGGAATGTGTGTGTTATATACTTAATGCCTCTTCATTGATTAGTGAATAAAATATAAATTCTTTAGCATATATATGTATATGTATATACATATGTGTATGTTTGTGTGTGTGTGTGTGTATATATATATATGTGTGTGTGTGTGTGTGTGTGTGTGTGTGAGTATATATCCCTCAACAATTAGGATCCAACTTTTCCCTAGCTTTATCTAAAACTACTTTCTAATTCTTCCACTAAAGCTAAGTTTAAAATAACAACTTAATATTTCTTAAATTCGATGAGACTGTTAGACATAACACACTACAAACCCACATTTTCTCAACTTTTCTGATGCCCCATAAACCTGAAATGCCCTTTCTCTATCTCCACCTATTGAATCTCTATACATCTAGTAACATCCAATTTAAATGTCCCTAGTTTCTGGTAACCTTCCATAGCTGATGCAGGTGGAATTGATCAGCCTCTTCTCTAAATTCCCATACTACTATGTAAGTCTTTAATCTTATCCTCTTTACCAGATATTAAACTCTTTTATGATAAAAGTCATCTCCCATTCTTGGATCCCTCATTTCCTCATAATGTGTTTCATGGTGGACATTCAGTAAATAATTTTAACAAATGAATGTATGAATCCACACAATCACAAAAGTTACTAAGAATTTATAGAATATTAGATCTAAAACTGAGAGGAACTTCATAGGCCATCTAGTCCAACCCTCTCATTTCAAAGATGAGGGAAAATATGCCCAGGAAGGCTGAAGCACTTGCCCAAAGTCACATGGGTAATTAATATGAGAGGATTTGAATTCAGGTTCTCTGACTCTAGAGAGATAATGCATTTTCCATTGTATAAGAAATTTGCCAATTTCTCTAGTTTTATGTTATTCCTATCCATCCTCACCCTCATCTCTTTCTTTCATCATGAGAAAGAGAGACAGACCTACATTTTCTATTTCTTCTATTTCTTTGAAATAAGCGCAGAAATTCCACTTGGCAGGTTGGTTGATTGACTGGTTGCTGTCCTTCATTCTTGAAGAGGAACAAAATGATATCACTATGTTCTTAGAGTCAAGGTACATTGTGTCTGCCAATGACTGATCAGACCAATAAGAGCTCAGAAAACTGTACCACAAGTTGGGCACAATTGTCCATATGAACATTTGGGGAGGAGATGTCTCTAAATTTGCACATTTCACATTTCTTTTGAGCTATTCTGCTTTGCTAATAGGGCACAGCACCTTTTTTGATTCAAGCATACCATGGTTGGTTGTTGACAGTTTCTCTCATGTCATACAATCACTAGATTAGATTGGATGAGAGACCTTGAGAGTGTCCTTGTATCAGTTTTTCTGACCACCATGTGATTTCTCCTATGAAATAGATATAGACACCTCCACTACCAATAAACAATCAAGGAAACATTAAGTTTCCTTGCTGTTAGTTTCCTGTACCAAAGAAACCATAGATCAATATTTTTAAAACCACAATTAAAACAATCATACAAACATTTAAACAACTAGAAAAGTTACCCTCACATATATAAGAGGCAAATCCAGTGTTCAAACTGACCCTGTACATATACATGTCTATATGTACATATACTCACCTCAATCATCTGCAATTTACAGACTTACAGAGATGCATTCATCACTAGCATGTGCCATAAACAGGATTTGAGTCCAACTATTGCTGATTTAAAGGTTAGTCCTTTCACCACTGTACCACATACTCTTTCTTCCTCCTTTTTTTTCTTTTGTTTAGTTTTTAATTCAGCCTTTCCAGCATCATTCCAACTATAAACACAGGTATTGTCAGTAATGTGCCAGAGATAAGAAGGTAAACAAAATGTTTGTATGAGCAAGCCTGTAATATTCTGAAAGAGTTTGCAGTCTTTGAGAGGAAGGAAACCAAAACGGGAGGAAATTAGACAGCCCCCTTCATGCTGTAATTTGTATCTTCATTTAAGGAGTTTACAAACTGAAGACTTTGGGAAGAAAACACAAACCAGAAAACCTGGGCATGAGACATCTACAACTCTGGAATCTGGAATAAAATGTGATTTCAGTTGGTAAGTGAGCCTTTCTATTCCAAAGAAGTACAACATTACATCTGTAAATCTGAATATAGCAATTACTTGGATTTCTCTATTGCTCTAACCCCTTCTTTATGTGCACACATTTGCCTATTGTTGTTATTAAGTTGTTTCAGTTGCATCTGACTCTTCATGACCTCATTTGGGGTTTTCTCTGCAAAGATAGTAAAGGGGTTTATCATTTCCTTCTCCAGTACATTTTTGTTACAGATGAGTAACTGAAGCAAACAGGGTGAAGTGACTTGCCCACAGTCATATAGCTAGAAAGTACCTGAGGCCAGATTTAAACTCATGAAGATAAGTCTTCCTGACTTCGGGCCTTGCACTCTCTATCCACTGTGCTGTCTATATAGGCCTATATAGAGGTCTTCCCCTTCTGCCTATTTACAATGCTTTTTTTGTTTTTTTTTAAAGCAGCTAATAGCCTCAGCTGGGAAGAAAACTGAGAAAATTCACAAATACAGTACTATTTATATAAAAAAACTATTTATTAGCTTAAATAAGACTTAATGTTTTGAATATAGGTTTATGCACATAGATATCACTGGAATCTGCTCCTGGCAAAAGACAAGTTCCTTTTTAGTAGATTAATAGAAGGTCAAACATATCACCATCTGCTTTTCCATGAGAGGTCTCCCTGCCCTCCAAAACTCCTGTGGCATTAATAAAAATACAATATCACATTTAAAATAGTAATAAATTATAGAACGTGATCATTGAGCATGTTACAGTAGAAAGATCATTGGCTTTTGTGTCAGAGGACTTGAATTCAAATCTTATCTCTGATGATTACTACCCCTGGCTTTGGGTAAGTCAATTTAACACCCCAAGTCCCAGTTTTCCCATCTGTCAAATAAGGAAATTGAACTGGACAGTCTTGGGAGCTGCTTTTAACTCTAGATATATAATCTGTACAAATGGTATCGCATTTGTTTGCGAATTTTTCTACCCTACTTCAAAGATTTTTCATGTTATTCTTTAACCAGTGTGTGAGACAGGATTTTAGCTGAAGTTTTCCTGATTCCTAGTAAAAAGTTCTGTACTGTTGCATCAGCAGCATGGAGTCAGGCTATCCCTGAAAAGCCCTTTATCCCCCACTTCCTGTCCACCAACCACCCTGTTCAATTAGTTCTTCTGAGACTTGAAATGCTTTCCTGGAAGTTATCAAGTCCCCAGAGTTGAACAAATTTGGTCTGGTGCTCAATTGGAAGACACATTGTAGGAGACATGCCTGAGACCTCTTAAACAGCAGGTAATAATTCATATTCTTATATTATCTGAAAGTTTATAAATCCTTTTTCACTGTAAAAGTTCTCTAACAGAGGTAGTGCATATATTATTGTTCCCATTTTACAGATAGAATAGCCAAAGAAAAGATGCAAGACTTGTCCAAAGGGGTGCATTTAGTGAGTGTTTAGAAGATGCTTCATTCAGTAATCATTTATTCAATAACTTCTTATGTACAAGATACTGTGCTAAGCTGGGGATACAAAAAGAAAAAATATATACATATATGTATATATATATGTATGTGTGTATATAGGTATGTATGTATACCTGGACATATATGTATATGTATATGTGTATATATATTTAACAACTGACTCTGGTATTTTCATTTTTATCTCCATTATTAACAATTTCTGTATCACTTTATTAAGTTCAGGCAATCAATAAACGAAGAGTTGAGTCCTGATTTATAACATCTATTGGTTCCTAAGCTGTAAAGGTACACACAGAAAATTTAAGAATCAGTTCTTATAAGACTCTGTGAGTTGGCTCCAGGTACCCCAATATGTATGTATATATGCATTTGCATAAATATACGCACATATATGTACATATATTCCATGTGTGCATACAACACATGTATACATACATATATGTACAGTTGTGTGAACATGTGTGTATTTATACATGTATATGTACATATATAATATGTATGTGGAGAGAAAGGAAGAAGATACAAAGGAGAGAGAGAAAGAGGGAAGGAAAAAGAGAGAAAGAGAGAGAATGCCTATACTCAAGAAACTTAGATTCTTCTGGTTATATATTATAAAATAGCCTTCAAGAACATGAGGTTGACTCTATTACATGATTTGACATTAGAGTAAGACTTCAGTGGTAAAAATTAATTGTATTACTAATTATCCATAGCTAGCTTTTAATCATATTTGTGCTCTTTGTTTCTCATCTGAAACATCTTGACTGCCTACGATTTGTTGTCCATTCTTTGTTTTGGAAGAGCACCAATGGCATCATATGTAATCTTTTTAATTAGATTTAAGTGAGGGAGAGTTGTACAAAGACATTTTTGACCTCACTCTCTCTTCCAGAATCATCAAAATTAGGCAAAAGTCAATATAACTGGTAATACCTCAAGATGCAGTGAAGGACCTTGTCATTTTTGATGTCTACCAAGCTCTAAACATTCCACAGTGTCTACTCCAGCCACCTTCCAGGCTGTTGTAACAAATTGCTTTCATCTGGCCATTATGCTGGGGAATATTTAGCCCTTCTGTCAATATGGTTTACTGGGATATGGCTACTGCAAATTCTATAGCTTCTTGGAGCCACAGGTGAAAAAGATGAGTGAAGGTAGACACACAAAATAGATAAGCTGCCCTGAAAAGGGCTTGGCAAGCCTTCCCACCAGAGGTACAAGTCCTCCCTGAACACCTCATACACCCATGCCTACCAATCCAACCAACTGTTGCTATTTGAAGTGATAGTGATCTTTGTTTTTTGAAGTGAGAGTGATCTTCATCAAAGTTACTTTTAATTCGCGTAGTATCTACTTGGGGTAATATAGTACATCATACAGTATATAATATAGTATACCAGACTGTAGAACAAATGAAAAGATCTGATTCCTACCCTTAAAATTTATACTCTACTGGGAAATGTAAGACATTGAAGCAGATTAATGATAGATACTGCAGAATTAGGTATTTACACTTCATTTATCAAATATGTAAAGAACTGAGTCAAATTTATAAGAATACAAGTCATTCTCCAATTGATAAATGTTTAAAGGATATGAACAGGAAGTTTTCAGATTAAGAAATTAAAGATGCTGGGGGCAGAGACAAGATGGAAGAGTAGAAAGATGGATCTATGGAAGCTCCCCCACATAGCCCATAAAATACCTGTAAAAAATGACTCTACACACATTCTAGAGCATCAGAAGTTGCAAAACGACAGAGTGAAAGAGAATTCTAGTCCAAAACATCCTGGAAGGCGAACAGGAAAGGTGTATTGCACCAGACATGGAGCAGAGCGCAGCCCAGCATGGGCTGTGTAGCACAGCAGGGACAGGACCCTGGTTACAGGGACAGGTTACAGGGTTACCTGGGTTACAGGGACAGGTTAACTCAATTGGAAAAAGAGGTCCAAAAAGCCAATGAGGAGAAGAATGCTATAAAAAGCAGAATTAGTCAAATGGAAAAGGAAATTCAAAAGCTCACTGAAGAAAATAGTTGTTTAAATATTAGAATGGAGCAAATGGAATCTGAGGAAACCTGAGGCAGCAGCAGGCAGAACCAGCAGAGTGGCAGCCCAGGGTGAGAGACCAACAGAGTGAGCAAGTGACAGTGAATGAGCCCCAGATATCAGCTGCAGCAGCTCCTGAGACTTTCAGCCTGCAGATCAAACATCTGTAAGTCACCTACTTGAACTTCCAGGAGCCAGGATGGTGGAGTGATCAGTAAATGCTCTCTCCTCTCCACTTAATGACCTCAAAAGAACCACAAAATGTTTCCCCAGAAAATCCTGGATCAGTGGAAACAGCAGAGGGGGCAAATAGTCTCGTAACACCTGAGGCTAGGAAAATAGCTAAGGGGGATTCTTCCTACTGTGGCACAGGCAAACTGAAAGGAGAGGGGCCCCAGGGTGGTAAAAACTCGCACTAGTACCCAGGCAAGCCTCAGTGCTAGGAGAGGAGCCCCAGGAGGAGTAGAAACTCTCACTAGGATCTGGATGTGCCTCAGCACTCCAGGGAAAATGGGAAGACAATAGGGCAGCTGGGATCACCCCTGAGGTTGCATTTGCCTCAGTTCAGCTGAGGAGATCTCCCATGACCAGACCACCCCTCCCCCACACTTAACAAGCTAATGCCAGGGCTGATGGGGGAAACACACACACACACACACACACACACACACACACACACACACACACAGAGATAAAAAGATACCTGCTCTTAGCTTTTTCTCACCAGACAGCTCAATATCAAGTTCTGCAGCTTCTAACTGAAAGAACCAGAAGCCACAATACACAATCACCATCATGAGCAAGAAAAAGCAAAACAAGAGTGAGAAAACCATAGACTCTTTCTTTGGGGACAAAAGCCAAAACACAAATACCAAAGAGGTCAGTAGTGACACTGTGCTTCCATCTGAAATGTCAGAAGGGACTATGAACTGCTCACATGCACAAACAGCTCTCCTGGAACAGCTGAAGAAGGAAATAGAAGAAAAACTGCCCAATGATTTTAAAAGTATGAAAAGAAGAATTCACTGATGAGAACATTTCTTTAAAAGGAAAATTGAACAAATGCAAAAGGAAGCACAAATTCTAACTGAGAAAATCAGACAAATGGAAAAGGAAGTACACAAATTAACTGGAGAAAATAACTCCTTAAAAGGAACAGTTGGACAGATGAAAAGGGAGATGCAAAAGTTAACTGAAGAAAAAAAATTGATCAAAATTAGAATTGGGCAAGTAGAAACTAATGACTCTATGACAACAAAACTAACAAAAACCACATGATTATCTCAATAGATGAAGAAAAAGCTTTTGACAAAATGCGACACCCATTCCTATTAAAAACACTGGAGAAGGCAGGAATAAAGGGAACTTTCCATAAAATAATAAGCAGTATCTACCTAAAACCTTCAGCAAGCATTATATGCAATGGTGATAAGCTAGATGGTATTACATGAATGGCACTACAAATGTTAGTTGTAGCAATTACACAAGATAAAGAAATTGAAGGAAAAAATAGGCAAAGAAGAAAATAAGTTATCACTCTTTGCAGATGATCTGATGATATGCTTAGAGAATCCCAGAGATACAAGTGAAAAACTACTTGAAATAATAAAGAACTTTGGCAAAGTTGCAGGTTACAAAATAAACCCACACAAATCTTCTGCATTCCTATATATCAGTAAAAAAAAAAAAAATTCCAACAGCAAGAGATAGAAAGAGAAATCCCATGTAAAGATAGGGTAGACACTATAAAATATTTGGGAGTTTACCTGCCAAAACAAACCCAGGTGCTATATGAATACAAGTACAAGACACTTTTTGCACAAATAAAGTCAGATCTAAGTAAATGGAAAAACATCAGTTGCTCATGGGTATGCTGAGCCAATATAATAAAAATGACAATTCTACCTAAATTAATTTACTTATTTGGTGCCATACCAATGAAACTATCAGATAATTATTTTCTAGAGCTGGGTAAAATAATATCTGAAAGAACAAAAAGTCCTGAATATCAAAGGGACTAATGAAAAGAAATGCTATGGAAGGTGGCCTGGTGCAACCAGATCTCAAATTGTATTATAAAGCAGTAATTATCAAAACCACTTGGTACTAGCTAAGAAACAAAAGAGTAGACAAGTGGAATAGGCTAGCTACTCAAGACACAGCAGGCAACGAATATAGCAATCTCCTGTTTGACAAACCCAAGGACCCCAGCTTCTGGGATAAGAACTCACTGTTTGACAAAAATTTCTGGGAAAACTGGATAACAGTGTTGCAGAAACTAAGCATAGACCCATGTCTGACACCATACACAAGAATAAAGTCCAAATGGGTACACGATCTAGGTATAAAGATTGATACAATGGACACACTGGAGGAGCAAGGAATAGTGTATTTTTCAGATTTATGGAGAAGGGAAGAATTTTTTACTAAAGAAGAGATAGAAAGTATTGTGAAGTGCAAGATGGATAACTTTGATTACTTTAAACTGAAAAGGTTTTGAGCAACCAAACCCAATGCTACCAAAATTCAGAGGGATGTAGTATATTGGGAAAGAATCTAGGGGATAAAGGCCTCATTTCTAGAATACATAGAGAGCTGAGTCAAATGTACAACAATACAAGTCATTTCCCAATTGATAAATGGTCAAAGGATAGGAACAGACAATTTTCAGAGGAAGAAATTAAAGATATCTATAATCATATGAAAAAATGTTCTAAATCACTTTTGATTAGAGAGATGCAAATCAAAACAACTGAGGTACCACATCACATCTATTAGATTGGCAAACATGACAGAATAGGAAAACGATAAATGTTGGAGAGGATGTGGGAGAGCTGGAACACTAATTCATTGTTGGTGGACCTGTGAGCTCATCCAACCATTCTGTAGAGCAACTTGAAAATATGCCCAAAGGGCAACAAAAATGTGCATATCCTTTTACCCAGTAATATCACTTCTAGGACTGTATCCCCAAGAGATCATAAAAATGGGAAAGGGTCCCACATATACAAAATATTTATAGAAACACTCTTTGTAGTTGCCAAAAACTGGAAATCAAGGGGATATTCATCGGTTGGGGAATGGCTGAATAAGTTAGGCTATATGAATGTAACTGAAAACTATTGCACTATAAGAAATGATGAACAAAAAGACTTCAGGGAGGCTTGGAAAGACTTATATGATCTGATGCTGAGCAAAAGTAGCAGATCCAGGAGAACTTTGTGCACAGCAATGACCACAGTGTGTGAGAGTTTTTTCTGGTAGACTTGGTTCTTCATAGCAATGCAAGGACATAAAAAAAAAAAATTCCCAATGATCTTCTAAGGCAAGGTGCCTTCCACATGCAGAGAAAGAATTATGGAATTCAATTGCAGAATGTAGCAGATCATTTTTTTGTGTTTCTGTGTGTTTTATGTTTTGGTTTGTTATATGATTTCTCCCATTTATTTTAATTTTTCTAAACAGCATGACTATAGCGAAAATGTATTCAATAGGAATGTATATGTAGATCCTATATAGAATTGTATGCCATCTTGGGGATAGAGGGGGGTTGTGGGGGCTAGGTAGGGGGAAAATAAATCTAAGTTTTATGGCAGTGATTGTACAAGATTAAAAATAAATAAAATGAATTTTAAAAAAAGAGCCTAGACATCACCTTTCTTGAAATTATCAATGGAAACTGCCTTGATATTCTAGGACCAGAAGGCAAAACAAATATTGAAAGAATCCACCAATCACTTCCTGAGAGAGATAGAAAAAAGAGAAACTCCTCTCAATATTGTAGCCAAATTCCAGAGTTCCCAAGGTGAAGGAGAAGATATTGCAAGCAGCCAGAAAGAAACAATTTGAGTATTGTGGAAATGCAATCAGGATAACATATGATCAAGTAGCTTTTATATGAAGGGATTGAAGGACTTGGAATATGATATTCCAGAAGTCAAAGGAACTAGGATTAAACCAACAATCACCTACCCAGCAAAAATGAGTATAATACTTCAGGGAAAAAGTGGTCATTCAATGAAATAGAGGACTTTCAAGCATTCTTTTTTTTTTTTTAATTAATTAATTTATTTAAATTTTCAACATTCATTTCCACAAAATTTTGGATTCCAAATTTTCTCCCTATTTCTCCCCTCCCCCCACCCCAAAACGCTGAGCATTCTAATTGCCCCTATCACCAATCTGCCCTCTCTTCTAACATCCCTCCCTTCTCTTATCCCCATCTTCTCTTTTGTTCTGTAGCTAACTTTCTATACCCCATTATCTGTGTTTCTATTTCCTAGTTACAAGAACAGTACTCAACAGTTGTTCCTAAAACTTTGAATTCCAACTTCTCCCTATCTCTCCCTCCCCACTCATTCCCTTTGGGAAGGCAGGCAATTCAATATAGGCCAAATCTGTGTAGTTTTCCAAATGACTTCCATGATAGTCGTGTAGTGTATGACTAACTATAACTTCCTCCATCCTATCCTGCCCCCCATTGCTTCTATTCTCTCTTTTGATCCTTTCCCTCCCCAAGAGTGTTGACTTCAAATTGCTCCCTCCTCCCACTGCCCTCCTTTCTATCATCCCACCTTCCCTGCTGATTCCCCCCTCCCCTACTTTCCTGTATTGTAAGATAGGTTTTCATACCAAAATGAGTGTACATTTTATTCCTTTCTTTAGTCGAATGTAATGAGAGCAAGCTTCATGTTTTTTCTCTCACCTCCCCTCTTTGTCCTTCCACTGAAAAGTCTTTTATTTGCCTCTTTTATGAGAGATAACCTGCCCCATTCCATTCCTCCCTTTCTTCTCCTAATATATTTCTCTCTCATCACTTAATGTCATTTTTTTAAAGATATGGTCCCTTTTTGTTCAATTCACCCCTCTCTCTCTCTCTCTCTCTCTCTCTCTCTCTCTCTCTCTCTCTCTCTCTGTGTGTGTGTGTGTGTGTGTGTGTGTGTGTAATCCCACCAACTACCCAGATACTGAAAAAAGTTTCAAGAGTTACAAATATTGCCTTTCCATGGCCATGTAATCAGTTCAACTTTAGTAAGTCCCTTATGATTTCTCTTTGCTGTTTACCCTTTCATGCTTCTCTTGATTCTTGTGTTTGAAGGTCAAATTTTCTTTTCAGCTCTGGTCTTTTCATCAAGAATGCTTGAAACTCCTCGATTTCATTGAAAGACCATTTTTTCCCCTGAAGTATTATACTCAGTTTTGCTGGGTAGGTGATTCTTGGTTTTACTCCTAGTTCCTTTGACTTCTGGAATATCATATGCCATGCCCTTGGATCCCTTAATGTAGAAGCTCCTAGATCTTGTGTTATCTGTCCTGATTGTATTTCCACAATACTTGAATTATTTCTTTCTAGCTGCTTGCAATATTTTCTCCTTGACCTGGGAACTCTGGAATTCGGCCACAATGTTCCTTGGAGTTTCTCTTTTTGGATCTCTTTCAGGCGGTGATCGGTGGATTCCTTGAATACTTATTTTGCCCTCTGGTTCTAGAATATCAGGGCAGTTTTCCTTGATAATTTCATGAAAGATGATATCTACGCTCTTTTTTTGATCATGGCTTTCTGGAAGTCCCATTATTTTTAAATTGTCTCTCCTGGATCTATTTTTCAGGACAGTTGTTTTTCCATTGAGGTATTTCACATTATCTTCCATTTTTTCATTCTTTTGGTTTTGTTTTGTGATTTCTTGGTTTCTCATAAAGTCATTAGCCTCCATCTATTCCATTCTAATTTTTAAAGAACTGTTTTCTTCAGTGAGCTTTTGAATCTCCTTTTCCATTTGACTAATTCTGCTTTTTAAAGCATTCTTCTCCTCATTGGCTTTTTGAACCTCTTTTGCCAATTGAGTTAACTTATTTTTAAAGGTGTTATTTTCTTCAGCACTTTTTTGGGTCTCTTTTATCAAGGTGTTGACCCACTTTTCATGCTTTTCTTTCATCTCTCTCATTTCTCTTCCCAGTTTTTCCTCCACCTCTCTAACTTGATTTTCAAAATCCTTTTTGAGCTCTTCCATGGCCTGAGACCATAGCATATTTATTTTGGATGTTTGAGATACAGAAGGCTTGACTTTTATGTCTTTCCCTGATGGTAAGCATTGTTCTTCCTCATCTGAAAGGATGGGAGGAGATATCTGTTCACCAAGAAAGTAACCTATAGTCTTATTTTTTCCCTTTTTTGGGCATTTTCCCAACCAGTTACTTGACTTTTGGGTCCTTTGTCAAGAGTAGGGTATACTCTGGGGACCTGTAAGATATCAGTTCCTCCAAGGTGGCACAATCAAGTGTGTGCTGGTCTGGGTGCAGGGAAGGATTTTTGTGCCCAGAATCTTAGCAGCATTTCCTCTCCACAGGCACCTGACCTCTAGTTTGGCCAAGCTAGCTCTGAGGGGGTAGAATTCAGTCAAGCTGTAGGGGAAGGGCCTCCATTCAGTGCGAGACAAAGACCAGCTGCCTCAGGGCATCTACACAGGGCTGAGGTAAGACTCAGCTCTTCAGTGTCCCCAGGGGTTTTTATGATCCAGCTACGGTCCCAGGCTTCTGTAGGGCCTGCCCTGAGAAGTCCAGCCTCCTCCCCAATGTGAATGCCCTTCTCCCTTCCTGGACAGTTGAATAAGCCTTGTCACTGACCTTTGGTGCCTGTGGGTTGAGGAATCTGCAGACCCTCTGCTGCTGGGACTGGGGATTCCACGACTGGAAATTCCACCCTGGAGGTCTGTTCACAAGCTGTGCACTGAGTTCCACTCTACATCTGGTACAATTGATGTTTCCTGTGGGTCTTTCAGGTCATCCTGGGCTGGAAATCTCCTCCACTCTGTTCTCCACTTCTGCTGCTCCAAAATTTGTTGAGAGTCCCTCTCTACAGGTGTTTTATGGGCTGTGTGGGGACAGCCTCCATATGTGTGTCTTTCTACTCCACCATCTTGACTCTGCCACCACTTTCAAGCATTCTTGATGAAAAGACCAGAACTGACTGGAAAATTTGATATTCAATCACAAGAATCAAGAGAAGCATGAAAAGACAAACAGGAACAAAATCATAATGGACTTTCTAAAGTTGAACTGTTTACATTCTTATATGGAAAGATAATATTTGTAACTCTTGAGTCTTTTCTCAATATTTGGGTAGTTGGAGGGATTACACACACACACACACAAACACACACACACACTCATATATCTGTGTTTGTATATATACATACATACATATATGTGTATATATATACATATATATATTGAGAGAGACAGAGAGTGCACAGGGTGAGTTGAATAAGAAAGGATGATATCTAAAAAAATGAAATTAAAGGGTGAGAGGAATATAGCAGGAGGAGAAAGGGAAAAATGGAGTGGGACAAATCATCTTTCATAAAAGAGGCAAGAAAAACTTTTTCAATGGAGGAGAAAAGGGAGGAGGTGAGAGGGAAAAAGTGAAACTTACTCTCTTCACATTTGTCTTGAGGAGGGAATAACATGCTCACTCAATGAGCATGAAAATCTGTTTTACACTGCAGGAAAGTAGGGGAAAAGGGGTCAAGTGGGGTGGGGGGATGATAGAAGGGAAAGCATATGGGAGGAAGGATAATTAGAAGTAAATACTTTTGGGGAGGGATAAGGTGAAAAGAGAATAGAATTAAGGAGGGGCAGGATAGGATGGAGGGAAATATAGTTAGTCTTACACAACATGACTATTATGGAAGTCTTTTGCAAAGCTACATACATACATATACATACATATATATATATCCATGTAGATATATATATAGATATAGATATCTCTTATATTGACTTGCTTGCCTTCTCAGTGGGAGGGGAGGAATGGAGAGAAGTTGGAGCTCAAAGTTTTAGGAATGGAAGTAGAGAATTATTTTTGCATACAACAGGGAAATAAGAAATACACATAATGGAGTATAGAAATCTATCTTACCCTACAAGAAAAGAGAGAAGATGGGGATATGGGAAGAGAGGAGTGTGACAGAAGGGAGGGCATATTGAGGGAAGGGGTAATTAGAATGCAAGGCATTATGGGGTGGGGAAGGGGAGAGATGGGGAGAAAATTTGCAACTCAAAATTTTGTGGAAATGAATGTTGAAAACTAAAAATAAATAAAGATTAAAATGAAATTAAAGATATTTATAGTTATATAAAAATTATCTCAATCACTATTGATTAGAGAAAGAAACTTTTTCTCATGATATTTCCGTTTCATTCTGTTTCTTCTTTCAGAACATGACTAATGTGGAAATATGTTTAATATGACTGTAGATGTGTAGTCTATGTCAGATTTATGCTGTCTTGAACAGAGGGGTGGAGAGGGAGGGGAAAATTTAGAACTCAAAATCTTATAAAAGTGAATGTTGAAAACTAAATATAAATGAATGAATGAATGAGGAGAAAAGAATTAGGTACTGAGATAGAGGCTAAAATGTGGAGCACCTTGACTCCCAAACTAAATGGCTTGAACTTTATTCTGTAGGCTATAGGCAACAGGTGGGTTTAAAAACAAAATGGCATGATTGGTGTTGGCATGAAGGAAACTTAATCTGAAAAGTAATAGGGATAACAGCCAATATTTATCTTGGTGGCACTGTGCATAAAGTACCAGGCTTAAAGTTAGGAATACTCATTTTCCTGAGTTCAAATCTGACCTCAGATACTTCCTGTTGTGTGACCCTGGGAAAGTCATTTAACCCTGTTTTCCTCAGTTTCCTCATCTGAAAAATGAGCTGGAGAAAGACATAATAATCTAATCCAGTATCTTTGCCAAAAAGTAAGCAACCAAATGAAGCCAGAAGAGTCAGACATGATTGAAAAACAACTGAACAGCAACTTAGAGTGCTTTAAGGCAGGTAAATTGTATCATTTGATTTTCACAGGAGCCCTGTGAGATAGGTGCTATTATTATCTCTGTTTTATAGGATGAAGGAATTAAGATGGAGGGAGGTGAAATGAGGTCAGACTGGAGCCCAGGTCATCTTTACTCCAAGTCCAGCACTCTAACTACTATGTAATGCTGCCCCTCCATGCTGTGACATTCAGAAAGGTTTGGAGGGAGGGGAAGTGATGATGTTGAATGAATTGATAATTATAAAACAATAAGATCATTGATCTCAAGACAAAAGTTACCTCAGAAGCCATTCAGATCAACATACTCATTTTATTAACAAGGAAAATTAGGTCTAGGGCCATGAATTGACCTTACCAGGGTCACAAAGCCAGTAAGTAAATACCTGAGGGAGTGCTTGAACCTAGATTTTCCTCACTCCATATCCAGCACTCTTTGTATATCATATTTTCTCAAACTTTTGTGAGAAGCAAGATAGGTTGGAGAGAAGAGATGAATTTAGATTTTGGGATTATAGGTTCATAAGAGAATTGATTTAAAGTTGGAAGGGATCATTGAGGCTAGTTACTTAGTCCATATCCTTCTTTATATTTATAGAGTATTGAGACTCTGAGAGGATATGACTTGTCCAAGGTCACATAACTAATGGATAAAGGGATATGACTTGAACACAAATCCTCAGTCTCTAGATACAGAACTCTTTCTACTATACAATATTCAGTGAACTATATGATACATGTATACAACCCCAGTGAATTCTTTAAACTACAATTACTTAACTGAGGCAGTGTCGTTTTCTCATATATTTGATATTTTTTCATAGAACTTTATTTTTGACATATGATAAGTAGAGATGTTGTGCCAAAGTTCATGTTACCAAAAACAGAGAGCAATTATATGGTTCCAGAGTTTCCCCAAGTATGTATTTGCTTATTGATATAGGCAGATTGAGTGAAATTTAGCTGCAATAGATCTCTGGGGACTAGAAATGGAAAACCACTTTCTGAATAACACACACTAACTGGAATTCCTGGGAAGACTTGAAAATATAGCAGAAAGGAGTTCCCCACAGTAATTTCTCTCTCAGTAATTGAAGTGACAAGTGCCAGAATGATATATCATAGAAATAATGAGCCTCACCCAAGTGCCCAGTGGGATATAAAATAGACTGAAGCTTAAGGTTTCCTGTTAGGACCTGCTTGGTATTTAAATAATTTCAGGACAATGACTATGATGGGGTAAACAAGAGGAGAGAACCTGTGCGTGCTAGGTAAATAATCTCTGATTGTAAGGTACTACAGATATATTTTCCTAAGAAGGCGAGGCCAGAAAAAATAAAATACTATTAAAAAGAGAAGAAAGCAGGGACAAAGTCAATTATATTGTTATGTGTCTAAAATGAGTCTTAAAAGAATATGTATGCATTTGTGTTTAAATTGAAAAGGAAAAGAAAAAATCATTGACTCTTCAGATCACAGTAATGCCTTATTTCATTCATTCATTCAACAAATATTTTTATCCTAGGACATCTCCAGTCATTCTGATGAATATCTGGTCCCTGGATCCAGATGACTCTGGAGGAGAAGTGAGGCTGGTGACCTTGCACAGCCCTCCCTCACTCAAAACAAAGTCAAGTGCAAGTCATGCCACCATTCTTCTGATGGCGTGGTCTTCTTCAGCAATGAAGGATGAACACAATTTATCAGTTGTCCATGATGTATTATATACTCTATTGTTCTAACTACTAGAATCATTGAAATATAAGGACAAAATGTAAAGCAATCAGAAAAACTACTTTTTGTGTTCTATTATCATAGTCTTTCACAAGCCAGGGTCATTTCCATGTCCAAAGATAAGAGAGCAGAGTGAGAATCCAATGGCAAGGCTATGTTTGTATCCATTTCATTCAATACCACAGGGAACTACAATTTGTTTTGTGTTAGTCCACCTTGCACTAATGAAGATTACTGTGATCCAAAGGGTCATTTGCCTGTGGCCAGCAAGGTGATGACTCTTTCCTCTTCACAAGTAGTTAAGCTGTTACTCAGCTTAACAAGCACATCAGTGCCCCTATACTTGAAGCCTTTCCAATGTAAATTTAATTCCATATAAGGTGAGGGAGTTCCTTATTTTCTTGTATTTCTAATGCACCAAATTTCTCTTTTTTTAAGGACTCATTTTTGCATCTTCCATCAATGTCTTGATCAAAGAAGTCCAGGTATCTCAAACTCTGGGATTTTTGCATTCTGCTTCTTTATACTTATAAATGAAATGTTATGTTCCATTACTGACATACCCTAAAAACTAGTTTGCATATTTTATATTTCCTGTTGATACAATTTCAAAATAAGAAAATGAAATTATCTTAAATAGTTTGAAGTACATCCTGCATCCAATTTGTTTACATGGCTCTTCTTTTTTACAGACCAATAAAACTCCAGATTTATTGCTATGCTGATGCATGATTTAGCACATTCTTTGCAGCTTAAACCCCATCATTATCTGCCATTCTTCAGAGTCAGCTGGAAGCATGATGAGCTTGCAACAGGCAGAATTTAGTGAGCCTGAATCACCTACTATAGTCAGCATTATCATAGTGTATGTCCCCAAGGAATGGCAGTGTGGCACATGAAAAGGAATTCACAACCAATGCTTTATGGTGTATAACAGAAATTCCCAAATAATAGAGAATGTGGGTTTAGAGAATACTGAAATATTGCAGGGAATAGAACATTCATATAAACAGAGGTTATAATTATACTGTACCATCTGAGATTACTCCAGGCATAGGATGTTCTACTTGTTTGGCAATATAGTTCCATAAAAAGACAAATGAGTTTAAATTCTAGATCAAAGAAGCAGTGACTAATTGTCATTTAACCTCCTTGAGACTCCATTTTCCCACAATATCATAGAATCATGGTTTTGGAGGTAGAAAGGATCTTATAGCATGCTCAGTCAATCACTCAGTCATAATTATCAGATGATGAAACTAATGTCTAATGGGTTTGGGTGCCTTGACCACGATCACATGAAAGTGTCTAAAATATAAAAATTTTTGCAGTAAATACTATGCAGGATCATTTTTAAAATCAAATAAGACTTGGTATATGGAGAGTTCTAGAAATATCAACCAATAGTGTTGCTATTTTGATTAATAATTTATTGAAATATTTTATATTCAATTAAAATGGGTGTATATGTGTATATTTGTTATAACAAAATGTTTTGCTACTGTAGAAATAAATGAGATAGACTTTGGAGTCCTCTATGTCTTCATTTTTTGTCATTTGTACTCCTACCATTAAGTTTGACTAACTTAAAATTATTATTTTTAAAACTCTAAGGGAAGAGCAGCAGCTGATAATACTTTTTTCATCTTGACTGTTTTTCTTCAATTCAGTATTTTATTCTTTTCATCTCATTCTATCACTAAGCCCCCAAATTGGGTGGAGGGGAAAGCCCTTGTAACAAATAAACAAGCTGAAAAAAACAAATTCCTATACTAGTCATGTCCAAAATTGTGTATTTTATTCTATATATTAGTTCGTCTGCCCTCTGTTCAGAGTTGGGCACCATGCTTCATCACTGGTTTTCAGAATGGTGGTTGGTCACTGTATTGATAAGAGTTCTTAGATCTTTCACTGTTGGTCTTTACAAAA
Organism: Notamacropus eugenii; assembly: GCF_028372415.1. Lineage (NCBI taxonomy): Eukaryota > Metazoa > Chordata > Mammalia > Diprotodontia > Macropodidae > Notamacropus > Notamacropus eugenii. The sequence continues at coordinate 193,494,916 of NC_092873.1, read as the reverse complement.
TGTATCTGTGACTCTCGGCAACATATCACATTCTAAAATACACAAACAGTTCTATTATATCATTGATTGCCATGAATACATATCCTAATCCCACAACCATGTCTACAAAGTTTTTCACAGAAAATGTCACTGATTAGAGTGTGTGCTGGCAATTTTTAAAATTACTTTCCAAAAATGTATGTTTTTAAGTTTAGTGTGCATTGTTAATATTTTGTCCATTACCTTCCTAAGTATAAACAATCAGTAAACAATAAAGCACGCCCTGATTGGAAACATTTGCTGATTTTTGAGGTGCAAATGTTCACATGGAAATTTTAATATTGGATCTCATCAGCAAGTATGAGCTGGCTCCAGTACAAACTTATGAATAGTAGTCTGAAGGCCACTCTCTACCTATTTCAATGTTTCTGGGGTGTCAGTGCAATGCCCTATGAATCTATCATTTATACCTTCCTCTTACTACATGACCAAAACAACTATTTTTTACAATTATTCATGTCCTTAGGGAAATATACTACATGACCTTTTCCATTCAAGTCATATTTGTGACATACTATGACCTAAGTATAGGCACAATATGCTTTCTAATTGCCCTTATATTCACCAGAAATTTCAATTCTTTAAAAGTCATAGCGTTTTATTATCACTACCTTATATCACTGTTGGAAAAGCATTGATGTAAAAAAGTTGGACATCTAAGGGTGGAGCCAAGATGGCATACTGAAAGCAAGGACTCATCTGAGCTCTCCCACAAACTTATAAAAAAAACTTCTAAAAAGTGAATATTATAGTAGAGGGAAAGAAGGGAGGGAGAGGAGCATTGTTTGAACTTTACTCTCATCAGATTTAGTTCAAAGAGGGAACAATATACTCAGTTAAGTACAGAAATCTAACTTGCTCTACAGACAGTAGGAAGGGAAAGGGAAAAGAAAGGGGAGGGGTAGTTAGAAGGTAAGGAAGAAGTAGTAAGGGAAAAGGTAAAGAAAGGGGGAGGGGAGGGAAGATGGAGGGAGGTGGTAGTCGAGAGCAAAACTCTTTTGAGAAGGGAAAAGAAGAAGTAAGAAATAAAAGCATAAACAGGGGCAAGGGATAGGATGGAGAGAAACATACAGATAATAATCACAGCTGTAAATGTGAATAGTATGAACTATCCCATAAAACTGAAGCAAATAGCAGAATGGATTAAAAACCATAATACTAAAATATGGTGTTTAAAGGAAACACATTTGAAACAAGGGCATACACACAGCATAAAGGTAAAAGGCTGGTGTAGAGTATATTATGCTTCAATTGAACTAAAAAATAAAGCAAGCATAGCAATTCTAATCTCAGACAAAGTAAAAGCAAAAATAGATTTAATAAAAAGAGATAATAAAGGAAACTATATCCTGCTAAAAGGCACCATAGACAATGAAGTAATAACATCACTAAATACATATGCACCAAGTGATATAGCATCCAAATTCTTAGAGGAGAAGTTAAGGGAGTTATAGCAAGAAATAGACCGCAAAATTATACTAGTGGGTGACCTCAACCTCCTTCTCTCTGAACTAAAATTTTAGAAAAGGTAGATATGGTAGACATCTGGAGAAAATTGAATGGGAATAGAAAGGAATGTACCTTTTTTCTCAGGGATACGTGGCACATACACAAATATTGACCATGTATTAGGGAATACAAACCTCACAATACAGTGTAGAAAGGCAGAAATAGTCAATGCATCCTTTTCAGATCATGATGCAATAAAAATATAAGTAATAAAGAGTCATGGAAAGATAGACCAAAAATTAATTGAAAATTAAATAATCTAATCTTAAAGAATGAGTGGGTCAAACAACAAATCAGAAACAATCAATAACTTCATTGAAGAGAATAACAATAATGAAATATTATATCAAAACTTATGGGATGCAGTGAAAGTGGTCCTTAGGGGAAGTTTTAAATATTGGAATGGTTACCTGAATAAAATAGAGAAAGAGGAGATCAACGAATTGGGCATTCAACTGAAAAAGCTAAAAAAGGACTAAGTGAAAATCTTCAATTAAACACCAAATTAGAAATACTGAAAACCAAAGGAGAGATTAGGAAAATTGAAATTAAGAAAAATGTTGAATGAATAAATAAAACTAATAGCTGATTTTATGAAAAAAACAATAAAATTAATAAACCTTTGGTTAATTTGATTTAAAAAAAAGAAAGAAGAAAATCAAATTACCACTATCAAGAATGAAAAAAAAGTGAATTCTGCACCAATACAGAAGAAATTAAAATAATGATTAGGAATTATTTTGCCCAACTATATGCCCATAAAGTGGGCAATCTTAGTGAAATGGATGAATATCTACAAAAATATTAATGCCCCAGATTAACAGAAGAGAAAGTAAAATACTTAAAATGACTCCATCTCAGAAAAAAGAAATTGAACAAGCAAACAATGAACTCCCTAGGAAAAAAAATCTCCAAGGCAAGATGGATTTACAAATGAATTCTATCAAACATTTAAGTAACAATTAACTCCAATACTATATAGACTATTTGAAAAAAATAGTGAGGTGGGTAGAGCCAAGATGGCAGAGTAGAAGGATGGACCTGGAGAAGTTCCCTCATATAGCCCATAAAATACCTGTAAAAAATGACTCTAAACAAATTTTAGAGCAGCAGAAGTCACAAAATGACAAAGTGAAAGAGATTTCTAACCCAAGACAGCCTGAAAGGTCAACAGAAAAGGTCTATTGCACCAGGCCTAGAGTGGAGCACATTCCATGGAGCCCAGCTCAGCCTATGTTATGTGGCAGGCCTCGGGGGCAGAATCCCCAGCAGAAGTGCTGGTTCACAGATTTCTCACCCCACAAATGCCAAAGACAGCTTCAAAGGTCAGTGAGAAAGCATTTTCATTTGGGTGAGAAGGGAACGTGGTCCAATCCCGTTAGCAGTAGCGACTGCAACTGCAGCATCCATTTTTGGAGCTCTCAGCCAAAAACCCCTGGGGTAATTGAGGAGCTGATCTGGATCTCAGCCCTGAGTGGTGACCCTGGTCTGAGGAGGAGGCATGTTGACGTGGTTGAGTTGGAGGCAGTTGTAGAGAGGGAATCCAACTCTGAGTTCCTGGGCAGAACAGAGTGCTTGTGGTTGCTCACAGACCAGGAGAGAAGTAAACTCCTCTCCCTTGATTATGCCACCTTGGAGGAACTGAGAATTCACAGGTCCCCAGAGTATACTCTCCTATTGATAAAGGACTCAAAAGTCAAGTAACTGGCTGGGAAAAATATCCAAAAAAGTGAAAAATATAAGAGTATAGAAGGCTAATTTCTTCATGAATAGATACTTTCTTCTATCCTTTCTGATGAGGAAGATCAATGCATACCATCAAAGGAAGACTTAAAAGTAAAAACTTCTGCATCCAAAACCTCCAAAATAAATATGCAATGACCTCAGGCCATGAAAGAGCTCAAAAAGGATTTTGACAATCAAGTAAGAGAGGTGCAGGAAAAAATGGGAAGAGAAATGAGAGTGATGCAAGAAAATCATGAAAAGTGAGTCAATAGTTTCCTAAAGGAGACCTCCCTCCCCCCCCCCAAAAAAAACACTGAAGAAAATAACACCTTTAAAAATAGGCTAACTCAATTGGCAAAAGAGATCCAAAAGTCAGAATCAGCCAAATGGAAAAGGAGGTTCAAAAGCTCACTAAAGAAAATGGTGCTTTGAAAATCAGAATGGAGCAGATGGAAGCTAATGACTTTATGAGAAAACAAGAAATTATAAAACAAACCAGAAAAATGAAAAAATAGATGAGAATGTGAAGTATCTCACTGGAAAAACAATTGACCTGTAAAAAAGATGAGATAATTTAAAAATTATGGGACTACCTGAAAGCCACAATCAAAAAAAAGAGTCTAGACATAATTTTTCATGAAATTGTCAAGGAAATCTGCCTTGATATTCTAGAACCAGAGGGTAAAATAAATATTGAAAGAATCCACCAATCACCTCCTGAATGAGATCCAAAAAGAGAAACTCCTAGCAATATTGTAGCCAAATTCCAGAGTTCCCAGGTCAAGGAGAAAACATTGCAAGCATCTAGAAAGAAATAATTCCAATATTGTGGAAATACAATCAGGGTAAAACAAGATCTAGTAGCTTCTACATTAAGGGACTGAAAGGTCTGCAGTATGATATTCCTAAAGTCAAAGGAACTAGGATCAAAACCAAGAATGACCTACCCAGAAAAACTGAGTATAATATTTCAGGGGAAAAAAATAGTTATTCAATGAAATAGAGGAGTTTCAAGCATTCTTGATGAAAAGACCAGAAGCTGAATAGAAAATTTGACTTTCAAACCCCAGAATCAAGGGAAGCATGAAAAGGTAAACAGGAAATAGAAATTATAAGTGATTTATAAAAGTTGAAGTGTTTACATTCCTACTTGGAAAGATAATATTTGTCACTTTTGAAACTTTTCTCAGTATTTGGGTAGTTGGAGGGATTGTAAACACACACACAATATAGATGATAGACAGATAGATAGATAGATAGATAGATAGATAGATAGATAGATAGATAGATAGATAGATAGATAGATAGATGGATAGATAGATAGATAGGTAGATAGACAGAGAGCACAGGATGAGTTGAATAGGAAAGAATGATATCTAAAAAAATAAAATTAAGGGGTGAGAGAGGACTATATTGGAAGGAGAAAGGGAGAAATTGCATGGGCCAGGTTATCTCTCATGAAGAGGCAAGAAAAATCTTTTTCAGTAGAGAGGAAAGGGTGAGAGGGAAAAAGTGAAGCTTACTTTCATCACATTTGACTTAAGAAGGGAATGCATATACACACTCAATTTGGTATGAAAATTTATTTTATACTACAGGAAAATAGGGGAGAGGGGATAAGTGGAGTGGGGGAAATGACAGAAAGGAGGACAAATGGGAGGAGGGAGTGAATAGAAATAAACACTTTTGGGGAGGGACAAGGTCAAAAGAGAGAATATAATAAATGTGGAACAATGGAGGATGGAGGAAAATATAGTTAGTCTTATACAACATGACTATTATGGAAGTCTTTTTCAAAGCTACACATATATCGCCGATATTGAATTGCTTGCCTTCTCAGTGGGGATGGGTGGGGAGGGAGGAAGGGAGAGAAGTTGGAACTCAAAGTTTTAGGAATGATTGTTGAGAATTGTTTTTGTAAGCAACGTGGAAATAAGAAATACAAGCAGTGGGGTATAGAAATCTATCTTGCCCCACAAGAAAATAGAGAAGATGGGGATAAGGAAGGGATGGGTGTGACAGAAGGGAGAGCAGATTGGGGGAAGGGGTAATCAGAATGCACAGCATTTGGGGGGTAGGGGAGAGAGGGGGAGAAAATTTGAAACCCGAAATTTTGTGGTAATGAATGTTAAAAACTAAAAATAAATTAAAAAGAAAGAAAGAAAGAAATTAAACAGAGGAGAAAAAAAGAAAAAAATCATCAGAAAGTAGTCCTATCAAATTCTTTAAATGATGCAAATATGGTACTCATACTTAAACCAAGGACAGTCAAAACAGAGAGAAAATTTTAGACCAATTTCCTAATGAATATAGATGCAAAATTTTAAATAAAACTTGGAGAGTCAGAAGCAGACCAAGGAAAAATGAAAAATGGCCAGTCTGACTCAAAATGGAGGTTTGAGGCCCTTTCCCCAACGAAAGGAGAGGATTTTAGAGACAAAGGAACCACAAGATAGGGAGAATCAGTCTGAAAAAACAAAACAAAATAAACAAACAACAAACCACAGTCTTCTCCCAATTCTGTTTTTACTTCTCCAGACTTTACCACTGTACCTGTCTCATCTACCTTCTTACTCTGAATGTGTCTTCAGCTTCCGTGGCCTTCTCAATCACAGTTGTGGTTTCATTTATAAAGGTAGAAAAAAGAAGAGCATTTGTGACATCACATTTACTTAACTTGAAACTATTTTAACAATGGAAAAATATTTCAGGAACTTTATCAGCTGCCCTACTCAATTAATAAACTGGTTCAAACAAAGAAATTCATTCTGTTGTGATTGGAAAAATGTTTACTGAATAGGTTGGACACATTTTCATCATCTCATGGAGCTACCTGATTATAAGATGACACATATTTCTCTTTCTGTTTCTCTCCGTCTCTGCATCTCCTTCTGTTTCTCTGTGTCTCTCACACACACATACATAAACATGCATCCACACCTTTAGTGATTGTATAAAGAAATACCTAGTCTTGTAATATTTTCCTTTCACTAGGCAACAGTTTAAATTTAAAGCTGTTCAGAATAAAGTAAAAATCAAAGATGATTACAAAACACATTTGGTTAATTTCTTAGTGGGAGACTAGTAAGGTAGACTTTGAAACCTGTTATTTTCACTACTATTTTCTAAGATTTTTCTTCCCACTATAAAAGAACATGGCAATTACTTTCACCCTCCCATTGTCTATGAAACAATGACTTCAAATTATTTTTTCTGTAAACTTCACACTTTTTTGGGGGGGGGTACATATTTGCATTACTCTAAAGAGACTACCATACTGCCCATGAGGCTTTCCTGGCAAGGATATTGGAGTCGTTTTCCACCTCATTCTCCAGTGGATTAAGACAAATGTACTTTACAAATTGACACCTAGGTGGTGCAGTGGACAGAGCTCTGGGTCTGGAGTCAGGAAGATTCCTCTTCCTGAGCTCAAATCTTGCCTCAAACATTTATTAGCTATGTGACCCTAGGCAAGTCACTTAACCTGGTTTGACTCAGTTTTCTCATCTGTAAAATGAGCTGGAGAAGGAAATGACAAACCATTACCATTTGCCAACACAATCCCAAATGGGGTCAAAAAGAATCAGACACAAATGGAAAATGACTTAACATCACCAAATATATTAATCATTTAAGATTAAATGATTCTACTAATTAGTGTGATGTAGTGGGGAAAAGATTAGATCTGGAGTCAAGAGGAACCTAGGTTCAAATCCTGCCTCGATACTTATTGGCTTTGTGATCATAAATAAATCAGCCTTTCTGGGCCTCACTCTCTTCAACTCTAAAATTAGGATAATAATAGTATCTATATCATAAGACTCTTCTCTTAATGAGATAAAGTGCATTCAACTTTCTGTAAATGTTCAAAGTATTATATGGCTGTCAGTTGTTTACACTCTCATTCTTGTTACAACTGCTCATAATTTTTAAAATGTTTATTATTGCTGTAGTTCAGTAATTTGTCACATTGGACTTTTCTTAACTCCATTCAGGGCTTTCTTGGCAGAGATACTGAAGTGGTTTTCCATTTCCTTTCACAGCTCATTTTACAGATAAGGAAATGAAGCAGACAAGGTGAAGTGACTTGACCAGGGTCATATAGCTAGAAAGTAAAGAACAGATTTTAATTCATGAAGATGAGTCTACTGGTTTCAAACAGTGTATCCTCTGAGCCACCTACTGCATTTAAAAATATATACATATAGAAAATTTATAAGTTCTAAGTTCTTTCATCTATTAACTGAAGATTGCAACTGACTTCTCTTAGTTGTTCCTGCTAAATTCTATTGTAAAAATATCAATTAAAAACCTTATCTTCATGGTACCATATTTAATCGGCACAATAATTATAATAGCTATAATGATGACAGAAATAATGGTAACAATAAAGAGCATTTATACAGTGTTTTAAAGTTTGTGAAGCCCTTTACAAATATTATCTCATTTGATCCTCACAACAACCTTGTGAAGTAGGTACTATTATTAACTCCATTTTTACAGATGAAGAAACTAAAATAGACAGAAGTTAAATGACTTGCCCAGGATCACACAGTTTGCAAGGGTCTAAAGAAAATTTAAACTCAGGATTTCCTGACTCCAAATTCTGCATTCTTATCCATGAAGAAATATTACAAACTAATGTCCAAACTAGATACTGTCAGGTAAATGTTTAATTATAATAACTATTGAAAATAATTGGTGATAATTACTAGTTCTAGAAACACATAATCCCAGCTCTGGAGACCAATTTAGCCACTTTCTTATAGTGCTCCGTTGCATGGTCAATTTCTTTATTGTATGTCTCAGATCTCCAGCCACACACAGTTGCACTAATATCTGTAAATGGGAATTATATTTAATCACTTGGGAAACAGTTATGGTGTTTGACAGACACAGAGAGAGAGAGAGACATACAGACAGACAGACAGACAGACAGATACAGAGACACTGACAGACAGACAGAGCTGGATTCATAGGATGAAGAATGGAGCAAGGACCTGCTCTGCCAATTACTAGCCATGTAACGGGGAAGTCACTAATGTTTAGTGGGCCTCGGTTGGAGTCCCCTCTTTGGAAAATGGAGATAACTGTACAGAGTGTCTTAAAAGTCTCAGTGCATTAAAAATATTAATAGCTTAAATTGTTCTAAGACTTTTGAGACATGACACTTGTGCTTACTGTATTATTCCTAGTCTTGTTATGAGGAACCAAATGAGGCAATGTGTGCATAGCCCTCTATTGATGCCAGCTATGGAGATTATTTTCAAAAGGGAAATTAAGATTCTTGACCTGCCAAAATATTTTTTTGAAATGAGTAGAACATGTCATGGAATTTCTTAGTTATTTTCTAGAGTCAGATTCATCAACATGTGGAACAAAATAGCAATCATTTTAATTCCTAAAAGGTTTAGGCTTTCAAAACTGATTATGACCCACATAGAGAAACCCCAGAAGCTTATCAAGTGACAGTTTCTGTTACCTTAAGGCAAAAGAAAAAGACAAAAAAAATGAAATGGATATTAAGAAGTATATTTTTTGATGAAATGACTCTCATATTGCATTTTGAAACTAGAAGACAATAACAATGTAACATTCTTATTTTTCCTTTATTCATTTATTTACAGGAAAATGCAAAGTATCTTTGGTTTCAGCATTGGGAATAACCAGTATGGGGCACTCCAGCATCCAGTGCAGATCACTAGCAAGGCTCCTAGAGGCTTACCCAAGCTTTGTCACAAGCTTCAAAGTGTTAGAGGCAGAATTTGAACCCAGATTTTCCTGACTTTGAAGTCAATAGTCTATCCATTACAGCAAGCTCTCATGATTAAGTCACATTTCCACCCCCTCCTCTTCTAAGGGGAAAGGCAGTGAGAGGGAGAAGAGTGAACTATTCCACACCTTTAATTTATTGATATAGATAGAAAACTCCCGTTGAAGAAAATCCCTTTCTCACATAAGCCACAATTCTGAAAGTTGTCAAGGTAGAGAGATAGCAATCTATGGGTACTGTGGGACAGGGGCAACAAGTGACTGGTCCAGAGTTACACAACAGTTTATCTTAAAGGCAGGAATTAGACTCAGGCCTTCTGGACTTGTAGGCCTATGCTTTTTATACTACAAATTGTTGTCTGTCATTAATCCAAGAGGGTTATGTTTAGTTAGGTAAGGGGAATGCTAGCAATTGATAAGGCTGCTGCTTTGAAGTCATACTGGCAAATTAACATCAATTTGCTTTCACAAATGTTAAAAAAAAAAAGCTTTCCAACATGGATTATTTGCAGAAGAGTCTGTTAAATCAAATGCTAAAAGATAAGTAGGCACCTGTCCTCACCTCTGGCAAGGTTTGTTTTTCTTTACTCAAGGCACATTCTGAAGGTGGTTTTCAGCTCAGTACACCAATAATCAGGTCTGGAATACCTTGTACTATTAATAAGCACAGTGTGCCTGGGGTGATTTGCCTCAATGTGTGCAGGACTGCCCCAATGAAATATGTAATATGTCCAAAGGCAAAATTATTACTTACTTAGTGCCATGAGGGATGGCAGTTAGAACATTTGTTTAGCTGTAAATGGGGTTATCATTCTTTCTCCAAATCATTTTAGCAGAAAAAAAAATTACACCATGGCTACAGATACATACAAGGTCAGATTTTTCCAGACTATAATGTATTTCCTAGCTCAGACTGTCTTCCTCCTTCTCTGATCTGTTTACCCATGCCAAGTTAGTATGTTTAAAAAATAAATAAGACACATAGGAACTTGATTCTTTCAAAGATTTTTGGTTGTCAACCTAAACATCCCAATAAAGGTATTAACCCTTAGGAAGGCAAAAGGGAAACAAAATTAAATAAGAGTAAATGAAAAGGGAATATCAGAGCAAAGAAGGCAGAGATACAGGAAGTGGTACAGTAAATTCTCTGTCCTCACCCAAATTTAAAAAATAGTTAATTGAAACTAAAAATCCTTTGAACAGATGTAGAAAAGATATCAGACTGAATCCTAATTGGAAAACAAAAGCAAAAAATTGCAGTAAGTCATTTTTCCAAACCAGTTCACATTAGAGAAGTCTGAGCACATTGATGACTAGGTCAGATGAGGAATGTTATCAGGAAAAGGATGAGCAATCATGAGTCAAGGAGGTCTGAGATTCATCATAGAGACCTAAATTTGCATAAGATGCAGAAACATATGTCACCTGATGGCTCTGCCATTCACTACCTAGTTTTGGGTCATAGATCCAAAAAATACTGAAGAAAGGTCCTGAGTCTATGGGTAGCACTCAAGGGTAAGTCTTTGTCTTAGCCCCTGAACCGTGTACTAAGAAAGAAGGAAGTTCAGAAGCTTACAGCTGCTAAGAGCTCAGATTCCCAAATGTAGTATGATCTAAGTTCTATCTTCTATCTTAGTATGAAACCTGAAAGGGAATAACCAGATTAGCAATCCCATCTCAAAGGGAAGCTTTTCTGTCTGTCTGTCAGTCTGAACCAGTAGAATTTGAGGTCTCTGATAGTGGTTGAGTTAGACCAAGAACTTGTGTACAGAAACTCCAAGTGTCTTTCTATCCTCAATAACTGGTCACAAGGCAGGTGCCTAATAAATTCTGGTAGACTGACTTGTTGATTCTACTGGTCAAATCTATTCACTGTGCTATAGTGGGGGATAGCACTGTATTTGGGTCCCAAAGAACTGGCTTCAGATGCTATGGGCAATTACTCTGCTCCTTCATACCTTCTCCTCAAAAACAAAGACTTTTGCTTCAGTGTCCACCAAATTCCACTGAAACTCCAGAACTGTGATTTGTGGTTCTAATTCTATGACACCAGCTAGGCTAAACTGTAAGACCTAGAAGATAGTACAAAAGGGAACATGACCATGGTACCAGAGATAGTTTTAATTGTCTAAAGCTAAGGGAAGTGACCCCAGCAGAAAACGTACCTAGGATATTGAAAAGTCTCTGGCCCTGTTTACTCTCCTGTTTCTCTTTTCCAAGCAAAAGTCAGTTGAGGCTGTAATCCAGAAAGTAGAATAGTGAGTTGTAGGAGAAATATTGCATCAAGTACAATGAAAGTCTCAGTCTTCCTTTTACTTAAAGGCTGAGTTCTAGCAGTAAATAAAATTAAGTATATCCCACACCTCTGGGACAGTGTTGTTAGATCAGCCAACTATCCTAGACTTAAAATGTTGATTATACTTGGAAAATGGAGGAAGCCAGGGAAGACTTCTTTAGGGTGAAGAGGAGCAGCTTTGAGAGTTCTTTGTCCCAAAATGCCTTTTCCAGGACCATGTCTATATTTCCCTGTGATATACATGTCACTGGGGAAGTCTTGTGAATCACACCAGTTGCTCATGGTTTCAGTCATTGAAGACACCTAGGGCTTTGAACAGGGATGTCTGTCACAAAGTCAGAAAATAGGTTCATTTGGGTGCAGTACATCTGCTTCTTCTCTTCCCTTTTGTTTGGGGTGTGACTGTGTACAAGGTCACAGGTATTTGAATCTAGTAATTATGATGTTTAAGACCCTGATGACACCTTTTCATCCTCCCTTAAGCCCTAAAAGTTGTCAACCTGCACTGAATTTTTTATTATGTGTTGTTCCAAAAGCTGAATTTAAAGGACAATACAGGGTCATAGAATTTATAGCTGAAATAGATATTTAAGACCATCTAATAAAAATCTTTCCTCATTACAATGAGAAAACAGGTCAAAAGAAGTGGAGTGATTTGCCCAAGTTAAACCAGGTAGGAAAGAATAGAGCTACACATGTATGACCTATATTGAATTATTTCTTATCTCAATGAGGATGGGTGGGGAGGGAGGAAGGGAGAGAATATGAAACTCAAAGTTTTAAATATGAATGTTAAGAATTATTTTAGTGTGCAACTAGAAAACAAAATGTACAGGCAATGGGATATAGAAATCTATTTTTCACTACAGGAAAATAGAGGGGGGAGGGATGGAAGAAGGGGGATAATAGAAGGTAGCAAGGGGTGAATAGAGTGCATGATGTCCTGGGGAGGGGTGGGGAGAGATGGGGAGAAAATTTTGAATTTAAATTCTTGTGGAAGTGTATGTTGAAAACTAAAAATAAATTAATTAATAAAGGGGGAAAAAGAATAGAAAATCTTCAAGAATTTCTAATGAAAAGACCAGAGATAATAAGAAAATTTGACATTCAAACACAAGATTAAAGAGAAGTGTAAAAAGGTAAACAGGAAAGAGTAATCATAAAGGACTAAATAAAGTTAATTTATTTACCTTCCTATATGGGAAGATGATATGTGGAATTTCTAAGAATGTTATCATTATTAGGGCAGTTAAAGGACTCTAGATAGACAGCATGATTGTGAATACTGAGATGATCTAAAAAAATGAATGAGTGCAAAAGAGGGATACACTGGGAAAAGAGTGAAAGGTGAGGTAGAATGGGGAAATTTTTCTCACAGAAGAGGCAAATGAACTTTTATGCAAGGTGGTAAGCAATGCTTGAGATTGATTCTCATTGGAATCAATTCAAAGAAGGAAGGCTACACAAACACATATATACACTTACCTACAGAAATGTATCCTACAGAATAGAGAAATAAAGGAGAAAGGGGATAAGATATATAAAGGGGAGATAAAAGGGAGGACAGATTAAGCAAGACAATAGTCAGAATCAAAACAGATTTTTGAAGACAGATAGGAAAAAAGAGAGAGAAAAGGGTTAACAAGAAAATAAGATGGAGAGGAATAAATAATTAATAATCATAACTGTGAATATGAATAGTTTGAGCTCACCCATAACACAAAAGTAGATAGCATAATGGATTGGAAACCAGAATTCAACAGTATGTTGATTATAAGAAACACAAGCAATGGAGAACACACACAGAGTTCAAATAAATGACTGGAGCAGAATATATTATGTTTTATTAAACTGAAGTAAATAAAAAACAGAGATAGTGATCATCATCTCAGACAAAACGAAATCAAATAGTGATTGATTAAAAGAGATGATCAAGAAAATCACATTTTGCTAAAAAGATACCATAGACAATGAAGATATGTCAAAAATGTTTACATCAAGCTTCTCTGAAAAAGACCTCATTTGTCAATTGCATGAGGAAGACAGGCAAATTTATAGAAAATAACTTGCCCCCCAAATGAAAGATGACCAATAGCTATGAACAAGTAGTTTTCAGAAGAAGAAATCAGAGTAATTTATAGTCATATAAAAAATGCCCTAAATCACTATTGATCAGAGAAATGCAAATTAAAAGAACTTTGAGGTACCACCTCACTCGTATCAGAAAGGAAAAATGTTAAAGGGGATGAGGAAAAATAGGCACATTAATAAACTATTGATGGAGTTGTGAACTAGTCCAACCATTCTAGACAACAATTTGAAGTTACAGTCAAATAACTAGCAAATTGTATATATGCCTTGACTCAGCAATATCACTACTAGGTCTACACCTCAAAGAGGTTAAATTTAAAGCAAAAGGATGCATATATACAAAAATATTTATAACAATAGCTCTTTTTGTGGTGGTGTAGAATTGGATGTTGAAGGGATGCACATCAATTGACTGAACAAGTTGTGGCATATGAACATAATGGAGTACTCTTGTTCTATAAGAAATAACAAGCAGGATGGTATTAGAGGAAAATGGCAAGATCTGTTATGAACTAATACAAAGTGAAGTGAGAAGAAAGAAGGTCATTGTGCACAGTAACAGCATTATTGTAATCATGATCAACTCTGAAAGACAGGGCTACTCTGATCAATACAATACAATACAAAGGTCTCCACTTCCACGGAGAGAAATGATGAACTCTGAGTGCAAATTAAAATACAATTTCTTCACTTTTTTTTTTCCCTTATTGTGATATGACTGGCTAATAGAGAAATAGTTTTACATGACTTCATGTGTATAATTAATTGATATCATTTTGCTTGTCTTAGTGTTTTCAGGAGGGGTGTGAGGGAGGAAGAGAATTTGGAACTAAAATTAAAACAAAAGGTATACTAAAAATAATTGTTTTTTTTTAAAGAAAGAAAAGTGTGTCCTTTATTTTCCTGTGCTCTGATTTTTAGAGACTTGACTATTTTGGCAGAACTCAGAGATGACTTGCTAAAGTACAGCTAGATGGTGCATTGGATAGAGTATCCAGACTGGAGTTAGGAAGACTCCTCTTCCTAAGTTCAAATTTAGTCTCAGATAATTTACCAGCTATGTGACCCTGGGTACATCACTTTGCCCAGTTTACCTCAGCTTCTTCATCTGCAAAATGAGCTGGAGAAGGAAATAGCAAGCCACTTCAGTATCTTTGCCAAGAAAACTTCAAATGGGGTCATGAAGAACTGGACATGATTGAAAAACAACAAATATGCATACTTCATATCAAGAACAATGCATTTCCACATATATACATATGCATGTATGCATACGTAGACATATATAACACACTGTGTAGACATATTATGTGTATGCCTACATACACATGCATATATGCATATATACACAATAACTGTATTTGTGCACATATGCATGCATACACATGAACCTGCAATGTGTATGATTCTGTGTACATACATATATGTACACATGAATATATGCAAGTATTAGTACAAGCCCATCTATGAGGCTATCTATATGACATAAATAAACATATAAAATATAGATTTTGGATAACCATAACATAAATATGACATACTTAAATGTTTTTTTCTTGAAAAAATTTATCTTATGGAAAAAGATAGAATTCTGTCCTATATCATAATTTTAATAGTAGGTATACCATACACCTTATTAGACTTACATAATATGAGCCTGAAGCAAAATTTCTTTGAGTCAAAGTAACTTTCATTCTAGTTCTCTCTAAATTTTCTGATGAGGCCTCTTACCAGTAGCTGCCTTTCCTAACATAATAAATTCATAAAAATAATTCCAAATGATCCATGTACCTGTAAACTGGGAAGTAGATTCATTCAATCCTTGGAATACAGAGAAATTAAGCAATGAGAATGAAACCACATATGCTTTCTCATATGAGGGAAGTAGAGGCAATTTTCTTTTTACTTTATACAAAAGCCTGGAATTCAAATAAGCCTCAAGGAAGGATTTCTTGAGCTACTCCTGATCCTAAGTGGAATCTTCTCAAATTGGAGAGGGTGATTTTTCAGCTGGGTAATCTGTGAGTCTGAATTCATACTCTGCCATTTCCTCATTGCCAAAGTGTCAGATAGAGAAAGAAAAGGCACATTGAGCTTAGGTTAGCAGTCCTAAATTAACTCCTGGCAGGGCAGAACACAAATGAAGAGCTGTGTATACCTAGGGCTGTTATGAATTTTTATATTAAAAATGTATTCTCAAAATTAGTCCATGTCTACTCAAAGAACAGCAAAATAATTCTTCAAACCCCACTTCTAGCCAGACTTCTTACCTCAATTCATCTACATCATACTATGGTTAGAGTGACAATTATTTCCGAGTCACAGCTTGTTACGTTTCCAAAAAAGTTAAAAAAAAAATCAATCAATTAGCATTTATTAAGAACGTACTATATCTCAGGCCTTGTGCAAGTTGTAGAGGACATAAACACAAAGAAAAAATTAATCTTTACTCTCAAGGTGAAGAAGTGTATATGTATGTATATATATATATGTATATATATATATATGTATATATATATATATATATGTATATATATATATATGTTGGGAGGGGGTGGATGGTTATGGATATATAGAATAAATATGGGTAGAATAAACACAAATAAATATATAGTAGTTAGGTGGTAAGGGCTGGGGCATCAGAAAGAGAACCCTGTAAAAATGCACGAAAAACTTCAACTTGAAGGAAATAAGGATTTCATAAGTTTGAGGTGAGGAAGGAAACACAGGGGAGGCATGAAGGATAGCCACTATAAGAACTCGGAGATGGGAGATACAGGATCATATGTAAGAGTAAGAGAGAAGACTAGTTTGACTAGGTATTAGAGTTGAAGGAAGGAGAATAATGGGTAATGGTCCTGGAAAAAATAGGTTGGGGTATGGTTGTAAACAGGGAAGCTGGTTGTGTAGCACTGGATACAGTGCTGAGCCTGAAGTCATGAAGACTCTTCTTAAGTTCAAGTCTGGCCTCAGACACTTGCTAGCTGTGTGACCCTGGGCAAGTCATTTAACCCTTCTTTCTTCCATTTCCTCATCTAGAAAATGAACAGGAGAAGCAAAAGGGCAAACCACTCAATTATCTCTGCCAAGAAAACTTGAAATGGGGTCATGAAGAGTTGAAAATGACTGAACAATAACAATATGGTTGTGAAGGGCTTTAAAAGAACTTTATATTTATTCTAGAACTTAGAGAGAAAAATTGAACCCACATTGAGTATCGGACTGAGATAGTCAGCTTAGTAGTACAGAGAATTGACTGGAGTGGGGAAAGACTTGATTCAGGGAGGAAGATTAAGAAGCTGTCATGTATTCAAGTCAAGACATAATTGTTGAGATCGAATTCCTTATAGAAAATATGTTGCTTTATTTGTTATTATTATTATTTTTGTACCTAAGAAAGAAATGAATAAGAAAATGGCAGAGTGGGCATAAAAAGAGCTTAGCTTGGATTTTCCTCAAAAAAGAAATGACAGGAACGTCGTTCCTACTCAGCAGTTTTCTTTTAAAAATCATTTTCTCTGAAAATAACTATAATTTTATATAAAATAATCATAATGACTATTCTACTTTGGTCTTTAGATAAAAGGATGCATTTGGAAAGGGGTTATAGTTACAGCAATAAAGTAACATTGAATGTATTAATCAGTGAAGGGGATATGAGTGTTCCCTAAATGAATTTCCCAGGGAATCAAGGCTTACCTCTTCAAGTATCAAAACTTTATTCCAATTATTATTTTTAATGTAATTTTTAATTTGAGAAATAACACAAATGTTTCCATAACATAGTAGAATAAAAAAGATGATTGCACATGAAACTGCACATCTATTATGTGCAAATTACTATTTCTTTTAAATATATAATACAGTTATCATATAACTTTGTTTTTTCCCATTTTTTCTTCCCTCCTCCCACTCTAAAGATGACTACCATTAGAAACAAACATATATATGTATATATGCATATATAAACTATATATACATATTTATGAAAATATATACATATGTATACATGTACACATATATGTAGAATCATTTGATACATTCTTCTATTTTTCAGCTCTTTCTCTGGATGAAGACACCTTCCTTCACAAATCATTTGCAGAAAATTTGGGTATTTATAACATGCTAAAGGACATAATCATTCAAGGTTGTTTTTAAAACAATATTGTTGTTAGTGTATACAGTGCTCTCTTGGTTCAGCTCATCATTTTGTGCAAGTCTATCTATTCTAATTACTGTGGTTGGAAATGTTTTAAATAATTTCTCCACCTCCCTTGTCTTAAATAAAGATTGTTGAGTATCTTTGTTTGATGACTTAGATCATCATAATAAACATCAACTCCTTTATTGTCGATTATAGTTTTGCCTTTTTATTTCTTTAACCTTTATTTCTTCATAGACAGTGTCAGGATGTTAGCTGTTGCTTATCCTATTATCTAGCTGATCTTTAATAACACTCACCCTACTGTCAGTTATACTGCTTATAATCTATAGAGTTGGGAAATCAGATAACTAAGATTATTAATTATCAAGTATCAAATAATAATAGATTGCCTCTGGGTGAAAGTATAAGGGGCCTCCCAAATGAAGTCAATTGCCAAGTTTATTTATTGCAGAAGCCTTTGGATGGGCATTTTTAGCAGTTTAGAGAACTTTTTCATTTATTTCAAGGATATGGGATACCTTCTAAGGGGTTGACATTGCCACAATTCTGGCATTTCTATTAGTTAGGTTGCCTTAAGGATAGGGTTTGCTTATTATAATTTGTTTCTTTAGGTAGTGTGATGCCTAATGCAATCAAAGAAACACTATTGCCTGGTGTCTATCAGCCTCCAATTGAGAAGTTTAAAATACAGTGCAATCAAAAGGTAGATTTCCAAAGCATTCATTTACTTTAGCTTTGTTTTCTAGGTCCCATTTATTATTAATTAATAATTAATTAATTATTGATCAATGCTGTGATAGGGTATAAAGAGTACAGGTTTTGAGTCAAGAAGTAATTGATTTTGAGTTCCACCTATTCCATTTACTATCTGTTTGATTTTGGGTCAGTCACCTAATGTCTTTGGGCCATTTTTCTTTTCTGTCAAATAAAGGAGTTGGCTCAATGAAAAGGTCCTCTCCAATTCTTCTGGTCAACCGACTAAAGTCAAATCAAGAGACTGAGTTATGTCGGGAAAAAATTAGCAAGTTTTTCTAACATTTTTATTGAAAAGTATTTTATTCTATTGGATATTTATGGAAAATAAAACCTGCCAATGTTTTTCTTTTGTCTTTGGCGTGTTCATCCTTCATTGCTGAAGAAGACCATGCCATCAGAGAAATGATGACATGACTTGCACTTGACTTTGTTTTGAGTGAGTGAGGTATGTGCAGGTCACCAGAGCCATCTGAATCCAGTGACCACATATTCATCATGATGTCTGTAGATGACCCAGGATGAGGCAATTGGGGTTAAGTGACTTGCTCAAGGTCACATAGCTAGTGTATGTCAAGTGTCTGAAGTGAGATTTGAACTCAGGTCCTGCACTGGTGCTCTATCCACTGCACCATCTAGCTGCCCCTATGGTAGTGCCCTAGTTGTACCACCTAACTTTGTCTTTGGTAATGATTTTGCCTAAGATTTAGCCTCAGATTCCTGCACTGGTGCTCTATCCACTGCACCATCTAGCTGCCCCTAGGGTAGTGCCCTAGTTGTACCACCTAACTTTGTCTTTGGCAATGATTTTGCCTTAGTAGATTGTCTATAGAAAAAAAAAATAGTTCTATAAATCTTCAATAGAAAAGAGTTCCCAAATATCAACCAAATCTTCCATATTAATCATTTTCTGTGGTGAATTTCTATTAAAATAGCATAATAAAATTTAAATTATACCATAATACTATTAAATGAGAAGCATTGTGGAGTAGTCAGTAGATAGTTGGCCTAAAAGTGAGGCAGGTTTGTATTCAGGTACATGCTATTTGTGTAAGTTGAGCATATCATTTTACTTCTTTGTGTCCCAAACAACCACCTAAGACTATATTTTTCCTAATATACAATTGATTTCTGCAGCATTCTGTAGGACAACCACGAGCATTCTTTACCTCTAGAGAAAAGGAATGACAATGAACAAGAAGTATTTCACATCTTTTCCTTGAATAATGAATTTGCAAATTCTGGGGCTGCTTCACTCTGTCCTAACTACTTCTCTGTCTTTTGTACTTTTATGTCCTGTGGCTTCTCTCCTAAAGTTACTTGGTTTCATCTTTATGCTCATTCTCCCAATCTTACACTCATTTCCAGAACATTAGAATAGCAATATAGGAGAGAAATACAATTCAATTCAGCCTTTCTCAGATGTTAAGTGTGTGTGTGTGTGTGTGTGTGTGTGTGTGTGTGTGTGTGTGTGTGTGTGTTTTCCAGATCTGAGATACAAGGCAGAGTTGAAACTAAGTCGGGGAGACCTGGACTTTGGTGTGAGTGAAATAAATTTATAGGACATGATAGCAATTTCCCCCCACCAGAGAAGATGGTTTTGTATAATAAAGCTGACTGGTGAAGGAAAAAGATATGGAGGAAACATTAATTGATAGAAACTTAGTTATGGTTTAGTCTATGGGTAAATAGAAAATCCTGCCCTGATCATTCAGGTCCCTTAGCAAGGAGAGTAATAGCCTCATCTCCCAGTTAAGAAGACACAGTAGGTGAATAGAAAATCCATTGCCTATGATACACTTCACTCTACTAAATGATGGAGGACACTCAGGTACCAGAATTCTCTGGAGAAAGCTGTCGAGTTGCTATCCATGGGGTGAGTCAGTATGGAGCCAGAGCACATCCATGAAAGACTAAAGGGTCCAGTTTAGCTATTCTACCCAAATTATGAAACCAAGGGTCAGAATTCAGGAAGGTCCAAGGTTGCTGCATGAGCCTTTTTCCATATGAATGAATGAAAAAGCATTTATTAAGCATCTACACTGTGCCAGTACTTTGTAAAGTATTGGGCATACAAATATAAAAGTAAGAAATTATTTGACCTAAAAGGAGCTTATGTTTTGACAAGAGAGAAACCTGTACTGGGAGTGATGACCAAGGAACAGAATTTTGGTCTGGAGAAGTCATAGAAATTATGAGTAGAGCTACAGCTTAATTGTATGTCAGCAAATGCAGGTGTTCATCAAGTGGTGGTAAACAAATTGTTGTATGTAAATGCAAAGAAATATTATTGCATTTTAAATAGTTATAAAAGAGATCAATGCAGAAAAGAATTGTTGTCCAGTCATTTTTCAGCCATGTGTGACTTTTCATGATTACATTTAAGGTTTTCTTGGCAAAGATACTTGAGTGGTTTGCCATTTGTTTTTCTAGCTCACTTTTACAGATGAGAAAACTGAGGCAAAAAGGATTAAGTGATTTGGCCAGTGTCACAGAGCTAGGAAGAATCTGGGCCCCGGTTTTGACTCGGGAAGATAAGTCTTCTTGAGTCTAGGCCCAGCACTATATCCCTGAGTCACCTAGTCACCTCTTACAGAAAGGAATGAGAAGACTTGAATGAAATAATGCAAAATTGTCTAATCAACATAAATGAAATGGACAGTACAATTAAAACTGAATGATAGGAAATGACAATAAACAAATTTGCCCCCAAAGATGATACATAAAAATGAATCTCCTCTTTTTTGCAGTTTGAGGACAATGACAATGTAGTATTATCCATGGTATCAGATTTTGTAGAAGTGGTTAACTTTACTCAATTCTTTTTCTCTTTTTAAACATTCTTTGTTATAAAGGTTGGCTCTCTGAGAAAATGTGGGAGGAAGGACCTATTAGAAAGTGCCTGTGATATAAAAAGAAAAAATATTAATGTTTTTAAGGAAGAGAGTTATATCTTCTTGTGATTGCACCACTGGATAATTTTCACTCCTTTCCTTTTCCCCCAGAAAGAACAGACTTACTGTACATTTTAAGCTTCTTAGAATGACTTTTATTTTCTCCCTCTTATCGAACGCATATGCTGAAGGTCTTTTGTGCATTCAGGTAAATGCAGTCACTTGAAATAAGAAAGCTATCCTCATCAATCAACTTCCTTTGTTGCTTCTAGTTGGGACAAAACATTCCTGAGTGACATGACATGACCACACTATAAGTGAAGCAGATGTGTACCAGAAAATTTTTGATTTGCCTTCTAAAATCTTGTCAAATAACCTACGGCTAAAAATTCTTTGATTAAACCTAAACAAATATGAAGTCACAGAGAAGATATGAAGTTATTTCAATTCCTCTAATTTTTCACAAGTCTCAATTAGTTCTATATTGTAGTAAATATTTTCTTGGAGTTTTTTTTTTCAGTGCTTTCTTACAAAGATCTACTTATACTGTCCTTAGAAGCATTGTCATAATTCTGCTATCCTGTTCTCTAGGTATCTTAATGGTGAGATAGTAAAGCATTGACTTCATGCCTGTATAAATGACCCGTGTGATAAATCTCAGTGTGAAATCAAGTTAAATTCACCACATCTCTGTCTCACACAGTCCCCAGATTGCACATAACTCATTTCTTTGAGAAAACATTGCAGAAATGGGGTACAAATAGTCAACTTGATCTTAAAAGAAATAAAAATATATAATTGTAACCCTCTAAAATGGCATACTTCCACTGTACATAAATCTAAATATTATAAAGCAAAAGAAAATGTTTGTTATTGTTGATTGAAGAATACAACACAAGAATATAGTATAGTTCATCAGAGTTTGAAAGAAGTGAAAATAAATATTTTAAGGATTTCAGGAAGTAGAAAATACTTAAAAATAAAGTTTTTAAGGCCCCAAACTGAGTACTCTCATAGACAATTTATCGTTAAGCATGTGCGTGTGCATGCTTATATGCATATGTGCATATATATGCATTCACATGTATATATGTATATACAAATTTCCAAAGATAGCTTGTTTTTAATATAAATATTGGGAAGGCTTATAAGGAAGTAATATTTACTACTAAATGCCAACAGAGAATGTGATTGCAAGAGGGATGTAGAAAATTATAACCATTTTTACATATAGGAATACATACCAACATGCAATTTTTGTTGATATATTTTTACTGGAAATTTGTATTTTTTCATAGCTCTAAAATATGATAAGAATTCTTCATATTATTACTAGAATTTGCATTTTATTGGGGGGATAATATATTTTAATAAACATCTTAAATATTAATATTAGCATTAAATATTAAATAGGTAAATACTTTACATTAAATTAAATATTTTACATGTAAAGCTTATATAATTTATTTTTTTTCCACTGGAAAAATGAATTGTTGAAACACACTTGCAGCATATGAGGAAAAAAAAAAGAGTGGCCCTACAATCATTAATCTGTTACTCTGTTTTGCTAAACATTTTGTTCTGCTGTCAAAGTCTTAAGTGATTGTCCATCTCACTAATGTCAGTATTTCCTGTTCAAGAGAGCTTAGGGCCTTGAGCAGCATTGTACTAAAATACAGCGTCATTGACCATGATCTCCAGGGAGAAAGTTTAAATGCATTCCAGTAATTAATGGCCCTTGGCTCTTAATGTTTGCCTAAGTGGGGAAGGGGATGGAAGAGGATATAAAGTTTAGCATCCTAACCATACTAGATCAGATCCTCTTCTATATTATTCTCTAACACCAATTGAAGTGCTTTGTAAGAAATATCACCCTATCTTACTTCTACTGCAGATTTTTCTTTTCTTCTAAGTACTAATGGGAAATACCTTAGAATTGCTTATCTTCATCAGCTTGAGAAAGATTTGGGTGGGATGGATGAATAAACTAAATGGATTTATTTTTAAAATCATTCTTATTTTACTTTGGAATTTTTAAACTACCAGACCACTTTGCTGGCTCTTAAAAAATAAATGACCTTATCTGGTAATAATTCAGGGTTGGCTTAATTATGACCATGAACCATGATATCTTTAGGTTCCATTCTCCTTTTTATCTACCCTTATCTGCTCATCTATCTCCATTAGGTCTCTTGCCTGAGCTAGGTTCATTATCCTATATGTGTTTGTTCCTTTGGATCTCAGTATTGAGAGGTAGATCCCACTTTTTCTCCTGAATTTATCTAGAATTTTGGTAATAGCAATAATTAATAAACTTTACTTTTCCTAATTTTCCTCTCTGTTATAACCTTCACTGCTGCCTTGAATGTCTAAATGATCAGTTCTAAGGGGGAGTCCCATTCAGTCCAGACTCTTATGTCTTATTTACTAAACAGTTTAACCTGACCATCATGGCAAGGTCATTCTTAAGTTGGACTCTTCTGTCATACAACAAATAATATTAAACGAATAATGATTTAAACTTTAGTGTAAGATGCAACAAGAATATGTATCAAATTCTCTAATCTTAAGGAATGTCATCAGGATCTTCTAAGCAGTGACTTTTACATGAAGCATACTGAAAGACTTCTGATGTGTGATAAAAAATTTTTATTCATTGAGTTTTATTCTTTGATGCAGTTGCATAAAGGGCAACATTTTCAAATTTTCTTGGAATGTGTGTTATAACCACAGTAGGCTGCTCAATGTAATCTAATTTCTGAGTATCAGCTATTGAATGGTACTGATAATATTTTCTAAAAAAAAAGTTACGAATATTTTTGGCATGTTGAGGTACTTTGAGCATCACACGAGTCAACTGAGTTGTCATGCTGTAAACTCTTTTAATGGAATATCCAGGAGAACTGGGTGGGGAGATTTACTTTCTGTCCTTGGTGACACACATCAGATGGAATTGTAACTAAAATGGTCTCATGGACAATAATACTCCAAATTTAGACAATTGTTTGGGCTCTTTACAATCAAATGCTTTAAATCATAATACTTGTAACGAAAAGATGAATGTTGTAATTATGTGAAATCATCAATAAATCAATATATGTCACAATGGACTCATGAATTTTGTAACATATTTTTAATCAAATTGTTTGTATAAATAGGAGCCCTACCAAAAACATATATGCAAGGTCTTGCTCACCCTAGGAGCAGTTCTACATATACAAATAAAGGAATTTAATTTAGTTCAATTTCATTAAGAAAATATTTTTAAAGACTGAGATTTTGCAAGAGCTCAGTGGCAGTAAGACATGAGGGAACAGAAAATGGATAATGGTTGGTAGTATATGGTTAAATTAGCTAATCACATAGCCAAGACTGTGAAGGGATGAAAGTGAAGATAAAATAGAGGCAATGAAGGGGAGAATTAAGAATGGTAGAGTGATTTCATGTCATACTAAAGATGAATATACTTAGAAAGATGAAATAAATTGAGAGATTTAAGGACATGAGATTATGGTCAGAGAAAAGGAATTCAAAGTCCTGTATGATAGAGGTAGGACATTTATAGGTAATAGAACAAAATTTGACTAATATTCTGAGAGACTGAAGGGAAATGAAGATGAAAGTCATGGGAGTTCAGGATGGTAATGAATTGGGAAACTGGGGAACTTAAGGGGACACCAAGGAAAATATGTCAGGACAATATTCCAAACCTTGAATTCCTTGTGCATCATGTGATCTTACATTAGAATTAGAAGGGACCTCAGGGATCATCTAGTGCAATCCCCTTCATTTTATAGATGAGAAAAATGAAGTCCACAGAGGTTAAATTATTTATCAAAGATTATAAAGGGAGTAGGTGACTGAGCAGACATTAGAACCAAGCTCCTCTAACTCTGATTTGACTGCAGCAGCAGATTGTGTGAAGGAGAACACTTGGATCATGGTAGGGGAGGGTTTTAATTTCCAAGTTTTTTCCACTCTGCCAGAAACTGGTTGATTACTCCCTGAAAAAGTCAGACTAGGTGATACAGATAGCTGAAATGAAACTCAAAATAGTGATTGTGGAGAGCTCCTATCCTAGAAGAATATGCCTATTCCTGTTACGGGCCCAGTAAAACCTAGTAGTCCAATCTGACTGGAGCAGCAGATTGTGTGAAGGAGGATAACTTGGATTGTGGTCTTAGAGGGCTTTAATTTCCAGATTGAGGAGTTGTGTGATATTTGATGGGTCACACAGAATTATTAAACAGTAACAACAACTACATCTTGCACAGTTAAACAGTTTGACTATTAAAAAAAAGAACCACACACTTTTCTTTTAATTATTAGATATTTGACTTAATAATTTTAAATACAAATTACTTTAGGTGCTGTTATAAGTAGAAACATGGCCGTTTGAACAAATTATTCTCATTTGCCTTTTCCGCTGGGGGAAGTCTTTTCATGCTTGAGGTAGATATCTCACTAATTCACTAATGAGTTTGAGGCCTCTTGGTTATCCTCACTCTGGTTTAGCCTGTCTGCTGAATAAGGTTTTACTGAAGTGTGGCCACCATACATGTTACAGATGCTTGGAACCACAAGTAAGTGTTAGGTGCCAGGTGTACATCAAGGGTAGATGAATAGCTCTGAAAAGGGCTTGGCAAGCCCTCACACCAGAGGTGGTAGTCCTCCCTGAACACTCTTATATGCCCCATATTTGCCCTATTATAACACATAATGGAATGGGAAAAGGGTAAAGAAGAGCTCCAAACCAAATACCCTAAACAAAACTGAAGAA